>NW_006442103.1:3532991-3640960 GCF_000325575.1 Pteropus alecto | reverse complement strand
GCTACTTGGATAAAAAGAAAGCATATCAACTGCGTTCTTCCAGTTTCTTAAAGCGTGTGAGTCTGTGGGTCAGCGTGTGTGTATTTTATTTCAATATGAGGATGCAAAACTGAAGGATATTACTCAGAAAGCACTGAAAAGCTGTGTGGGTATTTATGCTATGATTCTGATACGCCATGTATTGTGTATGTATGTATATGTATATATGTATGTGTGTGTTTGTGTGTGGTGTGTATATATGCCTTGATAGTCCTTTTTAATTCAAAAAGGACATTCCATTTACTAAATCCAAATCTATCTGTACATTGTGTTTCTTTTTTTCCTTTTAATGGTAGTTGAGATTTAAATGGAAGAGTTCAGGAGCAAATGTACACTTTGCTCACAGACTATTGCATTACTTTCCCTAAGGGCTTTTGTTTCTAAGAGTTCAAGCTGAAGAGAACCTGTCAGCGCTCGCTCTCGCTCTCGCTCTCTCTCTCTCTCTCTCTCTCCCCCTCTCTCTCTCCCCCCTCCGTGTGTGTGTGTGTGTGTGTGTATGTGTGTGTGTGGTTGCAGAGAAAAGCTCCACTTTATAGCTATGTTAGGTAATAGCAGAAAATAGTACTTATTAATTTGTTTAATTGTCATAGGTCTTTTTGTGAAAAGTGTACTTAAGAGCCATCTGAAAAAAACTGTAAAATAGGTTATTAATTGGGTAATGCTGCTTTTCTTTTGAGTTATTTTTGACATCAGGCATTATGTCAAACAACTGTTCATAAAACCTAGAATTCATGTCGATCTTTCTATTTGTAAGTAACATGTCAGGAAAATGATGAGTTGGTGTGTCTGGAGAAGTGATATATTAAAAAATAATAAAAAGAACAAGCACAACCTAAGTGCCTTAAATTGCAACCAGGTCAGTTAGCGATGAGTTGTGGTAGTGGGAGAGATTCTGTTATATAATTACTTCTTGATGAAGAGCTATTTGCACTTACATAATTTGAAGAATCATAATGTCTATTGCCATGTTTCCATATCCCCTCCCTATTCCACATGGATGTACTTTCATGTATTTGAGAGTACAAGAAAAAGCAAATTGAGAACTTTCTAATGAAACTTCAGCATGTCTTGGGTAGTGACGTTGCACTTGTCCATTTTATTCAGTGAACAATAAACTCCTATTATCAGAATATTCACTGCAGCTTCTTAAGACAAAGCTTTTCCAGTAAGAGCCATATTGATCATCAAAGAATCACAGAGATTTTCTCTCTGAAAGTAAAAATTACAGTCACTTTGCAAATTAGTTTTTATTTTTTTTCTTACAATAATTTTTATGAAGACAGAGCTTCAAAGGTTTTTCTGTAGAGGTGTTCACAACAACTGCACAGCAATGCATTTATACTGTGTATTAAAAAGGTAGGCTGTAGAATTATACATTGTGGTACTACAAAATGATGCCTAAATCATAAAAACTCTACCAGCTTGTCAAACTCAGTGAGTTCTGATACTATGGAAAATGAGTTTAATTATTTTGTGCTTTGAAGCTTTTTTCTCTTTAAAAATCATTATGTTGTATAGCTCTAAGGCCTTCAAAGGAGAGATGGCTATTTTTGTAGATCTATAAGTATTTGATTTCAAGTAGTAAATTGAACTAGTGTTTATTTTCTGTGATCTTGGGCTTGAGAAAATGCATTTCCAAAACACACTGCTGAAAATTTCACCCATGCATGACCTTATCTTTATTTGAGCCTCACTTCTACTTAAAGCCGTCTAGGCAAATACATTTGTAATATTTGTGTGCTTAACTATGCATGTCTCTTACAGGGCTCTCTCGCTGCCATGACACTCAATCAAAGCACCTAGAGTGGGCTGGCCAAGACCAGAGGTGGTACCAAGCAAAGCAAGGACAGAGGCAGGCACTGGGAGAGCACAAGGTAAATTAAAGATTACTTGTCACGCCCACCCTGTGCCCAAAGAGCCTTCCTTCAGACTCCTTCCTCACTGGGAAGACAACACTCTTCTCTTTCTGTGTTAAGTGCTTGGTTTTGTGATTTGTCTTTCAGAATTGGAAATAGAGCAGCCATTTGGATTTGGGCAGGAAGCAGCCGAGCACAGCTTTGGATCCTTCTTTAGGGAAATCGAGTAATGGATTTATGGTCCCGGTCAAGCTCAGCCCAGCCCCAGTCAGGGGCGGGCTCAGCAGCAAGAGTTCTGGTGGCAGCGGCAGCAGTAGCAGCGGTAGCAGCGGCAGCAGCAGCTTGGTCCTCTGACTCTCTTCGGTGACGGGTATTCTTGGGTGGATAATACGGATTACGTTGTTATTGCTTAAGAATACGCGTAGTCGAGGAGAGTACCAGCGGCAGGCGGGCAGCGGCCGCCCCTCCCAGCCCACCAGCTGGCCTCTAAACGCCTGTGGTTGCCAAGGTAGCACTTTTTTGATCTTTTCCTTTCCTCGGTGTTTTCGCTCTGGGTCGCGTGTTAGGTGATTACAAGTCACATCCCACTAGAAAGGCTCTGTGCGTCGCACCTCTGGTGACCGGGGCTGTAGAATGGGTGCGCGCAGGGGGCGGGGGTCGATTCGCAGGGGAGGGGCGGGGAAAGGATGGGGTCTGTTCCGCGCAGCCTGCGGTGAGTTTTGGCGTCCGCCGCTTGACTGTCTCCTCTCCGCTGTGGGGTGCGGCTGGGGGGAGAGACGCGTACAGGGCGAGTCTCTAAAGTTGGAAATGATAGAAAGGCCTTGAGCAGTTTAGCAGCGTCGCGAGTGAGGAGCTGGAGCTCAACAGAGGGTCGCAGAGGGCTCCCTCCGCAGAAAGGGCGTGTCCGTGGGCGAAGGTGCTATCGCAAGCTGCAGAAGCGCGTGACTTGAGAATCGCGAGCCCCGGCGGGTGCTGGAGCCCCACCCCCGGCGGTGCCACTCTGCAGCCGGACGTGGCGTCCGGGGCTGGGGAGGGGATGGGGGACCGGGGCCTGGGTCCCGGAGGAGCTCCCAGACTGGAAGTGTGGCGGGTCTCCCAGGAACCTATATTTTCTTTTCGGATTCTCCGTGAAGGGGTGGAGAAACAGGATGGGAACCGGATTGGTTGCGGTGTGGCCCAGAACTGGAACCTTCCTGAACGTGGTTGGGGCAGGCAGTGTCTGTTCAGTCGTCCAGTTTCTTTGGGACACGTCTTCAGCGCTGTCTTCCCTGCCTCTGCCTTTGGGACGAGTCTCAAACACCAACAAACCCAAGGCACATTCCCCCTCTCAAGTCTGCTGCGGAGGGACGAGACGAAGAGCGAGCGTTTCCCTCCTTCTACCTCCAGCTTTTCTTTCTTTCAAATATTAATGGACCATAAAGCATACGGATTCGTCCCCTCTTAACGAAGAGCAATCACTCACCCACCAAGCCCCTCAAGTACACTAGGGCATCGCTGGAGACAACCGGACGTGGCAGGAGTTAAGATGCCCAGGATGGAGCTGGAAAAGATCCATCGTGGAAGGCGCGCGCCCTAGAGGCTCTCGCTCGCAGCTCTTGCGGCCGGTGGACCCCGCAGTTCCGTTACCCTACTTTCCCTCTATCCGGTGGTGCCTCAAAGGTGGGAGAAGAAAGTGCTGGGGACAAGAAGGTACCAAGCGCCCAGAAGGTTTCACTAGACTCTGCACAAACCTCCTGGGACACTAAGACCACGTTTCCTCTCCGAGTGGTGGCCGTTGTGCACGGACTATGAAGACTGAATTTCTGAGAAGTCGAAGCTGCGGGAGAAAAAGAGAGAGAGAGAAGCCTGCGACGCACTCCCTCGCGTCGCTCCCATTCCAGCTCCGAGCTGAGCTGTGCCTCAGACACCTTTTCCCTTTGGAGGACGGGCCTTTCCCGGCGCGACGTGCCTGTACCCCACTGGGTTCTGGTCTACAAGAGCAGCTTTGCATTCTGGACACACTGGGAGCGAGGTGCCTCCGAAGGAAACAGGCAACACCCTCAAGCTTTCCCATCCAGAGTCTTGCCTATCTTCCAGTATCTTGGATTCCTAGTGAGGAGTACACCACACAACTCTTCACCCTGTCCTTATTTCCACCACACCGCGTCTCATCTCACAATTACGCTCAGGGTATCTACACTCATGACTTTTGCGCTCAAGGAAGGTTGTTTGCGAGAAAGATGAGTGGGGCCCTCTGAGACGCACTTAGGGCGAGTCCGTTTTAAGAACGAGTTCAAATGAGAAAGAAAACATCTTTGCACTCAACATTCCGTCACTAGCAAGAGAATATGTAACTACTCTTCTTTCCTTCATTGTTCCATTAATTACCCTCTTTCTCTAGATATCTACCAATTGATGATTAAGGGCTTTTAAATATTGCTCTTATTATACATTTAACAAAATTCAATATGTCTACTGGTGGCATTGTTTTATTGGGAAATTAGGATTGTAGACAGAACCTATGAAATCTAGTAACTAGGTGATCATTTGATAGTTGGCCTCAAGCTGGTTGACTAAATAAATGTATAAGATGTGAAAGCTGAAAAGGGAGCTGGAGGGTATTAGAGTTTTTGAGACATGAAAGATGTAATACTTCAGCATTTGTTGAGAGAATGAGGAAGAACTTTTGAAAAATAAGCTGTTTCATTCAGTTCTTTGCCAGTGGTACTTTAGCTTATGACTTCATTTGCTTCCTAAATGGATAATCATTTTTAGAGTGCAAGAATTGTAAATGCTAGTGACGAAATCTGGAGGAAACCTCTACTCATCTCATGGTCAACAAAAAAGTATTTGATTTCCTTGGTTCAAGTGGTTTAAATACTTATCTCATTCCTTTTTTTTTTTTGGCAGAATTATTTTCTTATAAAAGTTTCCATTAGGTGTCAGTCTGACTGAGCTGGTTCCTATTTAAATTTGAGAAGGAAAAAAAGACAATTTTTACTAGACTGGGCCTTTTTAGATAAGGAGGAGGAAAAACCCCTCGAAACTTTATTAAATTGAGATTACTGTAGTTAACTGTTATTATTATAAGGCAGTCTTTTCTCCTTAGAAAAAAGAATTTTAAATTACATCACCACTTGCCAATTATCGCTGTTGCCCTGTCGGTATCCATAGACAAGATTAAAGAAGTATGAAGTTGATTATGTATGTTTTTCATGCAAGATCCAAGTGATTTTAAGTACTCATAATAGTTACATTGTTTTTCAATTCATGTCCAAATACTAGCAGGGTATGCACCCCTTTCTACAATTTGGTTTGCTTTACAAAGGTGATAGAATTTCTATTTGAGAAAAGCATATGGATACAGCTTAGACTATTCATTTGATAATAATACTTAGGACACAATGGAGAGGAAGAGACTAAACTTATGAAAATTGCTTTTGTCAACTATTTTTGTCTTAGTTAGGTCGGCCTAAGTACTCAAATTTTTATGACCACACTTTATGGCTTATAGATGGAAAATTTTAGATTTCCCGTTAAAATTTATATAATGTCTATGAACAGTCAAATTTACACTGTAATATTCAGTAATTGATATAAGAAACATCATCTTGGTTGATGGTTTACCACTGAGCCTCAGGTAAGGAGTTTGATGAATATTAGGTCTTACAAAGAATTTGCTGATTTTGTTCTTTGTGAGTCGTGTTGTAATATTTTTGCTTCAATAAAACTGCAGGGAATGGTGGTCCTTGGAGTTAAAGATCCATTGAGGATCATGAAAATATTTAATGTGAATATAAGAAAATATATGTTGGACAGATGATTCTGATGAGGTACATTTTTAAATAAATAATTATGTCCTGGAACCAAGATCTCACCCCAAGTCCACTGTTAGCCCTAGAATGATATGGTTCTTGGTGTCACAGCAGTGCCAATCTAGAACCAGAACAGAATTGTCAATGAATGTCCAAGCAAAGGGGAGCAATGATGAAGTAGCATTTTGATGGATGGAAAATTTCATAAACCATATTATCATTTTTTCCTATTATATTCCATATCAGTAGTGGTACAATTTCAAATATAAAAATGGACGTATTTTTTTTTGTCTAGGTGGAAATGATGGATATATTGGGAAATGTTCTGTGCTTTTATGTAGGACAGAGGAGAAAGACTAAGGACATAGAAGATAGCATCATACCATCACGATTATTCATCAGTTTTTTAATAAGGTAGTGTCAGCTATCACTGCATCATAGAAATGACAGAATGATATTCTTACAATGTTATAGAGTAGTGTAATCAGCATATTAGACTTACTATTTGCAAGTAATTTTATTTTGGTGATAAATATTTTCAATAAAAAGAAAAAGTGTAGTAATGATAATACTTAAGGACTTTTTATTATTGTTTTTAGGTATTACGATTAGTTACTGGTAGCTTTACACCTATAACCATAAATACTGAATCGGTTTTAAACAGAGTTTTGTAGTACAATTTGTTTTTTAGATGTTTCGAGATTTTTTTCCCCTAGTGCTTAAACTTTAAATCATGACTTATAATTCTTAAATTTCAATCTATAAAATATTTTGCATGAGTGTATAAGCTTTTTAAAAGAGAAAACATTTTAATTAATCCAAAAAGCTATAAGCTAAAAAAGAGATATTCTGAAATTTTTAGTTTTTTAAAATATGTTTATTACCTGGTGATAATAATTGAGTCTGTTGAGTGGAGCTTAACAATAGAACCAATATATCAATTATATTTGTATTGTCCAGATTACAAACATGTGGCTACCCAAATCTTTTGAGTTCTGAGTTCTGTTATATTATGGTTAGTAATGAGAGCTAAGTAAGACAATCTAATCCTCAAAATCAATGATAAGTATCTATACAAGTATAAAGATAACACTTTTCATTTCATGTTTGTGGAATACCCCTTGAGATTCAGTAATAATCCAATGTCTGAAAATTTATACACTTGCCACCTATTGCTAGAACCAAAGCTTTAAAAAAAACTAATAATAAACTATGAACTTTAAAACATTCAAAGGATTTTAAATAAAGCTTACTACATTTAGTTTATTAGCTTCAAATCAATACTGAATCTCAAATTTCAGACTTAAAAACATTTATACTGATGTAATCTATTTACTAATACTATGTTCTTGATTAAATATAGTTTATATCATAATACTTTTTTTTAAAAGTTGACAAATTTTATTACAATACTGGTAAAATTGCGTAATTTGAAAGTAATGTCTCTTTTTAAACAAATAAAATGTGTGCTAAGAGACACTTTCTAAAAAATTCTTCTTGTAGCAATGCTGTAATTTAATTGGAAAATTAATATTTCTTGCAATTTTGATTTTTAAATTTATACCCAGTATACAAATGAAAATTAATTGTTTGAGGTCTATTTTTATCTCCATGAGCAAATGTGGCCAATTTTAAGAACTAGTTCAAACAGGTCCCAAGATAAGCTAAAGTTACTTGGTTGAGATAGTTTCTGCATTTCTACCAAATAGTTCATTCATTTTTGGACTTGAAGAAGAATGAATGAATGAATGAATGAATGAATGAATTTATTTTATGCCTAATATTCTATCAGAAGCATACATGTGGAAAAGATCTTTTCCTTTATAATAGAAATAAGATAAGGCTTCCTTACTTGTTTTATGCATAACTTCTGGGGAATTAAACTTAAAAATGGTTACTTTATAGGTCTAGTTTCATGCACAATTTGTTTTCATAACTATTATTTTAAACAGACTTTTACAGTGTTTACAAAGACAAAGCAAATTAGAGAATTGAGGCAGTTATATGGAAAAATCCCGAATCTTATTTTTTCCTCAAGTATATGATACTTAAAGGAAAAGAGTGTCCAATGTTAGAAAGAACTTTGGAATAAAAGCTAGAAAATCTGATTTTGTGTGCCGATTCTATTGTGAAGGATGACAACGGACTAGCGGCAGAGCCTGCCTGGCCTTCAGTGTTTCATCCCAACAAGTAGGTTGGGATTTAGTTTCTCAAGGCCCTTCTACCTATTATGGACTCCATTTCAAAGAAAGCCTTTTTTTTTTTTCTGGCCTGAATTCTACTCTTCATTTTATATATAGGTAGTGTGCAAACTGATACCACAACTAAGAAAGCAGCTTTAAAGTCTTTCAAAGGTATTCACCAAAGTACTTTGTCTTTACATCAAACAGGAATTAGTCTTCAAGATTTTTACTTAAATTTGTTAAACATGAAACACATAGAAACATTTTTGTTGCTTCTGTGACCTTTGAAGAAGAATTGAAGTTTTAGTAGGAAAAAAAAACAAAAACAAAAGAATGACTTACAAATTCATCCTAGTGTGTTACTTTGGGAATGTATGTATGTGTATGTCTCTACATGTATAATCTAGATGAGGGTCCCCAAGTCATGGATTTACCTCAGAAATGTTTCAGCCTAATAAGAGTAAATCACAAACAACCCTTTTCAAACTCAATGTACATGATTGTAGTGGATAAAGAATAAACACTGGCATTTTAAAATGTTTATTCTTTGTGTAAACATTTATGCTACTAAATTCAGTTATAACTTTTAGAGGAATGGGGAAATTACTATTTTTTTTTATTCTTTTAAAAAGAAAAATACTAATATTTGTCTAGGATATTTAATTCAAAAATAGCGTAGCAATGGCATAGCCTTTTAAAATACCTCATCAGTATGTGGCACATGATAGGTGCTCAAAAATATTTACTAATTTAGTGAAAGCAATTATATGCTTTCAGGACATGTTAATACAGAATTTTACCTTTTTTTCCCCATAGTTAATGTCCTTTTAAAAGTAGCTACTATATAAATTGGCTGTTGAACTGCATATATTTAAGTTTAATGTTAATGTAAATTCTAATTCTCAAATCTGTTTACTAATAGTGCACTTTTATTCATTGTTAAGATAGAAAATTGATTTTCTCTAATTCTCAGATATAATCCTAAATAACTGAAAAATCTATAAGAACATTTCTTTTAAACGGGTATTTTTTTGGGAACTGCAACTGCTTAATCTAGAATCATTTCATTACATGTCAATTTTTATACAGAAAATGTTACCTAGTGTATTTTATTTAATATTAAATGTATAAATACTTGTAAGAATTCATACATTTTTAAACAATCAATAGAAATTTATTTTATCCAACATATTGTGATAGATATATTTTCAAAGATAGAGATCTGTGTAGTAATTTTTTTCATTATTTACTTGCAAAGCAAAATTAAATTATAGTTTCATTTGAAGGGTGTTCCTAAGATATTGCTAGTAAATAAAAGTTTAACCTTTTTAACCACAAAAGAATGCACCCACTATATAAAAATTAAAATAATATAGTTTTTCAGATACTGCTTTATTCAGATAGTTTACATAATGTTTTATCCACGGTGTAATGATGGCTATGACACATTATGTCCATTTTAAACTTTGATGATAGGTACAATAAAAATTCCATATAGCTTTCAAATACAGTTAATTTCAAATAGACTTCCGTTATTAAGAGCATGAGGTTTAGAAGCCACCTACTTATATTTTTATCAAAATATCTCATATTTCTTTCTGTTGCTGGATGGGGTTGTCCAAAACAGCTCTGAGATTGTTTATAACTATATGTTTAGACAGAATCAAAATGTGAGGATTCTTTACCTCAAACAAAAAGGTTTTTGTTAGCTGTGGCTGCTATATTAAAAATAAGGGTTCACATTAAATTTTTGAGACAGTTTCACATTTAGATCTGACAATTTGTGCAGATAACGACTGAATTTGACAAGAGACAAGGGACCATGATACCAAACAACTATTAAGGATGTGGACTGTAGAGAAGATTTTGTAGTTTTTGGTGCTGTGTGAAAAGACACAGTAATGAAATTATTGGTGGCTATATTATTGGCAGGCTTAATAGCCAGTACCAATACACATCGCAAAAAATATCAATTTGGGGAAACTTTAGAAGAGATCTTGTTCTTTAGTGCCATTGTTCCAGCTGTGATGGAAAGTTGACAATATTAATTTTATATAGTGTATCTATAGAGTAGGAATTCTTTCATAGTATTCAGAAGTTCTTTTATTTAGATAGAAGGTCATGCTCTATTATAGAAGTGTGAATCAATTAAAATAGAAATAATGTCTGAGTAAAATGCGCCTTGCTTATAGGTAGAAAATTGAGAAAGGCATGAAATCTGGATGTTTCGCAAGTCAAAGGAAAGATCATCAGTCTGAAGAAACAGACTTGTGTAAAATTAAGCCTAAGAGGGACATGACTTTAAAGAGACAACCTTTTATCCATTTTTGTAGTGGAAAAGCTATATGTTATATTTGAATCTGTGTTTTAGAAATTAACTAACCTAGGGGAATTTGTTTAAGACTGCGTTAGCAATATTTCTTGGCATAAAATAACAGACACTTGTATCTAAGAGTTCAGTTTTTCTTATTCACTGCCACTGATTTAGATTTTAGGGAGGAGGGCTGTTTGTTAATTAGCCACGGTAAAGATAAAGAAGATTGACATGCGTGATCTTCTCTGGCTTGGCCTTTGTATCCAAAGACATAGCATTTCCACTTGATCATTTGTTTTCTTTTGATGGAATTATTTTCCAGTCTATCATCCACATAGAATATAAAATTTCATGAGTCTTAGATAAGCTCATAGTAAATTCATATGACATTTAGTTGTTATAATTTTCTACCTCAGATCCAATTATTTGGTGTATTGTCCTACTTCCATGTTTTATATATGAAATCCTCGAAACACAGAGAATCTCAGTAACTTGCCTATAGATACCCAGATAATATTTGGAACCCATTTTCTAAGTCTTCTTGGGATGTTTTCTTTCTAATACATCACACTAAAACTTGAATATCGAAGTTTTTCTTATAACTTTCCTCTTCCTGGTATCTGATAATAATTCTTATATTCTTCTTACTAGTCAGTGATTCTTCTGATTTAACCTTTTCAAGCTTACATATTATATATACAGATGTGTATGTGCCAACAGATTCCAAAAGCCTATAGCGTGTTTATACTTAAGTTTTTTCAAAATCTAGGAAAAACTTTTAGGCCAAATTAATATTAATGTAGAAACAAATATAAATCATAATTAAAGGAGTAACGTAACCTTTTACCCATGTTGCAAATATTTAAGTAACAGGAAAATTTTAATCTTAATGAAATCAATTCAATATAACAAGCTTCCAAATGAAAATATTGGCTAGAAGATTAGAATGACAAAATATGTCATGTAGTATATTCAATGTAAAATTAAAACTAAGATTAGTAGTTAACACTGACCCGATGATGTTATTACATCAAAGAACAGAAATAAAATAGCATTTTAATATACAAGTTAAAATTTTTACTTTTCTATTTCGGTTTTTAAATATCCAAAGCTATCTCATTAAATAAACAAAGACAGATTAACTCTCAGATTACAACAGAGTCAAAATAGAATTATCACTTTTACTAAACCCTTGTCCACTACTGTTATGTTATTTATGAAAATTATATGGTGATCAGCCACTGACACATCTGGGTTACCTGTAATGCTAACCATTTAGGAGGCTGGGAGGGTGATTTCTCCCTGCGTGGTCATCCAATTTATCAGAGAAACATGGTTCTTCTTATAAGTGCTTTAAAGTTGACTGCTCCCAAATCAAACCCCTATCACAGCAGAGCTTGAAAAAATGGTGTAACAATCAATATTTTAAAAATCATCATGATAGGAAGATATCTTTTGACTATTTGGTCTCCATTTAAAAGTTTTCCTTTTTCATTAACTATAAACTGTAACTACAAATAATTATGCCCATTATCTTCCTCGAATTTTAAAAACAATGTAGATATAACACTAATATAGATAAATGAGAGAGGAGAGAGAAGGAGAGAGGGAGACTGACGGGAATGGAGAGGGGAAAAGAGAAGGAAAAAAAGAGGGAGAAAGAGGGAGAGAGAGAGGTTATTCCGATCTATTTTGGTGCTCAATTGAAGGTAATACAGTGGCAGATTTGACCCTGAGAAACCACATCTAAAATAATCAACATTTTGTCCAAGGAAAGATGTTTTATGAATTCACATAATTTGGTCAAGAACAGGAGGCTTTAAAATTTGTAGAGGATACATTTTAATCCTCAAACCAGCTAATTAAGCTTCTTCTGTACAACATACAGTTTTAAGTTAACGGTAATTAATATGGCCAGCTTGGAACCTCGGGAAGCTAAAGCCAGCAAGTGCTTTTTGGTTCACTCCAGAGGATGCAGTTTGATTGCTGGCGCCAGTAAACAGGTTGGGAATTGTCAACATTGTAATTAGCAGCAAGTTTCTGGATTCTCAGCCTGCCAGACCAGTGGGCTGATGCTTGGAGCAGTGGCCCCAGGGGGGAGAGGGAAAAACAAAGGAAGGGAATTTGAGCAACCTTGCAATGCTCCGCCAGCATATGCCACTGGACCAATGTTTTTCTTGGCAAAGGTCTATTTTAAGACATCTAGCAGTGGTTTCCACAAAATATGAAACTCACCATAGCAACCAAAATGGCAAGCATCTCTAGGAACCTTTCCTTGATTGGATATCAGGTCAAACTGTGTTCAGAGCTATATTGCCTTATATGCAGTATGTGCTGTACTCTGCACAAATGTGATTATTAACAACATGATTAAAAGGGTTAAAATCTGTTTTGGCAGCAATCCTGAAATACTCTGCCGAAAAGCTGTCAAAGAATAAGGTTATGCAAACCTTATTAACCCTTCCTGTAGTGCAAATAGAACGGAAATGTCAGTCTTGATATCACCAAGAATCCAATATTCAGTACTTAAAGGATAATTTAAATGTAGTTTTCTTAATTTCAAATCATATGAGCATTGTGGAGAAAAATTGTCATAGATTTAAAATCCAAGCAGTATTCGCAGTGTTTCTAAGGAAAAAGACTACGTTAATAAAGTTTATAAGTAAATTATAACCCAATGAACAAAATTTAAGTTATCTTTTGGAACCTACTTGAAAAATGTTCCTAAGTATATATGCACACGTGTGTGTATGTGAAACAAATAACATATACTCTGAATAATTTCAGGATAAGTACTAAATCCACCTACTTTGTGGTAAAAACATAATAACAAACGCTTTTGCCTTTTCTTTAAAGCAGCTCTGCAGTAAATTAATTTTCCCTTCCAGTCGAAAAAGGTCAAGGTTGCTGAGCATTGCTAAAATACACATATTAATTTCTCCCAAACAAATACTTGGGATCGTATCAGGGATGTTCTTACTGTCACTTTCTACCTTTGCCAAAATATGAGGAGGAGGTTTCAAAGAGATAAACAGGATGCAGAGAAACAAACAAAATAGCTTTCTTCACTGTAAAAGTTCTCAAATAGATCAACATGCTATATTAAGCAATTGCCATGTGACAATTTCTGCAGGTGGATTATCAGAAGTGCCTAAGAAATGGCTATGCAGACCTGGCACCCGGGTGTGTGGTGTTGCATTTAGTGGACTCTTTTGTGGGGAGAAGGATTACTCATATTTGTTGGAGAGAGTACAGTTCTCTAATCCTCCTCCACAGCAGAATCCGTGTTGGAGTGAACCAGCAACACGATTCTTATCCACTCTCCTCTAAACTCTGAGGCATTCTCCACAATTATTCATTATTTTCAATGGAATTAGATGTCTACAGGTGGCCCCATAATGTGCCTCCAGGCATACAACCTGCTGTAAATTTTTAAGTTACATTAACTCAGCAGCATGTTGTCTTATAACAACAGTTCATTCAGTTTATAAGGAAAGGGAGAAGGAAACAGAAAGGTAGTCTTTCGTGTTAGTCACCATTACAGTTCTTTCCTGCTCAGTTCTTTGACGTTAGTAAAGGACATTTGTCAGAAGCAGTGCTGCCGGCGTGTTAGTGTGGAGAAGCACCTCCTTATAGAGTCAGATGTGGGAATCACAGCCAGCAGGCCTCAGTACTGTGTCTCAGAGACCGTTATATTGGGTGCCAGTATTAAAAACAGATGCTCAGCAGTAAGACTTTTCCTTTCGTTTCTTTTTCTTTCTTCCCTTTGTTACAGAAAAGCCTTTAAATGGCTTCTGTTATTAAAGTGTTTTGTCTTTAGTCATATTCACATTATGTAAGAAAAAAATTAATTCAGTTTTATCAACACATTTGGGTTTATCCAGTGTTACTGTCGTTTCTCCCCAGCACACATCCTCTATGCTATAACTGTTTTTCCTAGGCTTTTAGGTTATCAATCAGTGAGAGAAGGAGGGGACCCCTTCATAACTTTTTTGTTGTTGGATTTCATGCTCATCCTTCTTTTTTTTTTTTTTTTAATGATGTACTTGACATTCAGGGTATGCAGCCAATTTCCCCTGTATATTTTTGAGTACAATTCTCAGAACTGATGGAAAAGCAAAGATAATATCTGAGTTAATATACTTTAGGAACAGAAATTAGATTAACATTTTAGGGGCAATACACAGTCTATTTAAGCCTCAGAAGTCCTAGTTCTAGCTTATAAAGCTCCTTCTCACAGCCATAAAAACCAGAACAAAATCTGGTTTCCACCGTTCCAGTCTCATTGAACCTGTAGCTTATGCTACAAGTAACAGTGATGTTGTGCATATTTTAAGCATATATTTTATGTGTACAAAGTCGTATCTACATTATTAAAAACAGGAAAACTTTTTTTTTTTTTTTACTGTAGAAACATGCTTTTATTGTAATGCTAGTAGCATAAATATGGGCAAAATGAGTAACCCAGGGCCAATTTGACACTTAACAAGTTATAAGCCTTAATGCAAAGATATTTAAACTATTTCATCTTTCATTTTGCAGCATCTGATGAACATGCTGAGATAAAGCAGCTTGTATATTCGAAAGAGCTAGTATGTCTTTCAGAATAAATCAGTAAATATCTATGTGGCATATACTATTCATGAGGCATGTGTTCAGGTCTGTCGACATTTGTTAAGTACCCATTATGTACCTTATTTTAAATGTTGGGGCATTATTTTAAATGTTGGGGTTACAATGCCCTTAAAGCATTCATGCCCTATAAGACATTTCACAATCCAGGGTCTTATGAGCTCTGTGGGGAATTCAAAAGAATGTAAAGAACATCTTTTCAAGGAGCTTACTAGGTTGCGGTTAATATATCAAATATCAAATTGTGTGAAAGCAATTGTTGCTACAAGCCATTACTGTTGTGTCTATTCATCAGAACACACACATCACCGATATAATAATAATAATAATAATAATAATAATAATAAAAGTGCTATCTAGAAATGGATTTACCTTTTTTTCCCCTTTAGAGTGTAGACAGTCTTTGAGAACTAAATAGACCAAGGAAGCATCTGATAGGAAAAGAATAAAGTACACAATTTTTACAATTTCTAAGTTATTATAACAGCACTTGTAATAACCCATAATTATATTATTCTAAGAAAAAGTGTTAGTGTATCTACGGTTATCAAAAAATTATTTTAGTAACTGGAAAATGATAGTGAATACATGTAGTTCCCAAATCCATTAATAATATTAGGTTCCGGAGTTAATAAATGGTTTTAAGAATGTGTTCATAGGCTTTATCAACGAAGATGCTAAAAGGACTGCGCTATAATTCAGGTCAGTGTTTCTCAAAGTGTAGTCCTTTGCTAAGTAGATCTGCATCAGGTGGGAACTTGTTAGAAATGCAGATTCTCAAATGGCCTCACAGGCCCACTGAATCCAAAAGTGCAGGTCGGGGCCTCCTGATCTGTCTTGTAATAAGCCTGCTAGAGTTTGAAAATCACCGCTTTCTACTGATTAAAAAAAAAATCGCAATTAAAGTCATGTTCTATGCAACACTGAATTTAGGTTCTATTGTAAATTTATAGTAACAAATTTTTCTTAACTATTAATAAAAGATATTTTAAATTAAAAATAAGGACTTTACCTGACTGACAAATTCTATAACACTTGGGAAATATTTTAAGCTCCCAAATATTCCACTTTATTTGGAGTTCTATTTATATAGAATTTATGAAGTGTTCTTATTAGTATTATATAATATTTCTTAAGAGTACTCATATTGCTATTAGCTTTGTATTTATGATAATATATATTAAATTACTCTGGGTCTTAAAATCCTCTTTTGATTTAAGTTATTATTATTGTAGTGATTTCAGTAGCTGCCTAAATTTTACTCTGGTATTAAATTATGTCCTAGTTTAGAAGCAAGGAGAATCAACTTCATTTTATAAAGCATAGATTAAGAACTTTAGATCTTGTTTGCTTGTGTGTGTGTGTGTGTGTGTGTGTGTGTGTGTGTGTGCATGCATGTGACTGTTCCATGCATCATTATTAAAAATTTCTCATTCATCTATGACACAAAGAATTTTTAAATTCTCATGTAAGGAAATTGCCCTGGCCGAATTCTTTGAGCATTTACAAAATAGTCCAGTAATACAGTAGTATAAAATAAATTTCCTAAATATTTTTTAGAACTATTTGATAAAAATTTATTTAGGACATAGATTATTATATAATGGTAAGAAAATGAATGTTATTGGTTAAATAATTCCATTATGCCAATTGGAAACTGTTTCATAAAAGTCTGATTCATAAAAGTTGGATTTTGTATTTAACACGAAAAATAATCTCAAACCACCTTCAATTGAATGTTAAAGTAACTGATTGACAATATAACTGGGATTTTTCTGTCTAACATCTTCCTTCTATTAATGTCTTCTTTCTATATAAGGTCAAATTATAAATTTAACCACATACATTATAGTATGCCAGAATATATAGGAAGAATTAATGATAATATTTTTAGTAAAATACAACGTTCACTAATACGTAAAGAGATAAGGTGATGGCCTGAGTATCGAAAAAATTTCTTAATGGAGAATATATGTAAATAAAATCATAAATTATGTAGTATTTTACTTTATAACTTTAATGCATTAATATGTTCTATAATATTCTGTTTTCTCAAAATAATTTTACAGTTGTTCCATTACTTGACTGAATAATAGAACTTTTCCTTTCTAAAAACACATTCTGACAATAAGTATTAGAATATGATCTTATCCTTTTTTACAGTAGAGATGAGCAACACCGTCCAGACTTAAATACTAAGTTAAGAGAGTCTCAGTGGTGGAACAATTTATGCACACCCAGTTTAGATAAAATGATTGACAAGCGATATGTAAGAAATCCAAGTTATTCTTATGAAGGAAAAAAAAGTCCATTATTTTGACAGTTAACATTTTAAGATTAAGCGCTTCAGATTAACCAGAAGGAAAATGAAATCATTTTAGTAGGCCTGTAGTTTGATGGATTTAGTAATTAAATTAAATAGACACTAATTTAAAGGTTAGTACTTCAAACCTCAAACAAAAGACTTTTGACCATAAAAAGGATATAAAATCGGTACCAAGTAGCTCATATTTAAGCAGAAAAGATACGTAAAATTCATCTATTTCAAAAAACGCTTATTCTTCTGTATTTTTATGAAATGTTTCAGTTTATTATTGGTTCTAGTTTTTAAGTTGTATGGTGGATTCCTTCGTGTTGAATTATTATATTGTTGTTGATGTTTCACCCACTTTTTAAGTAACATGTTATTGTAAACATTTTATAAAGGAAAAGTCAGTTTGAAAAAGATGGTTAATATTATATAACTCATTGAAATCTTTCTCAAGTACAGTAGTCCTCCCTTATCCATGGTTTCGCTTTCTTCAGTTTCAGTTTCCCCGCAGTCAACTGTAGCCCGAAAATATCGAATGGAAAATTTCAGAAATAAACAATTTATAAGTTGTAAATTGCACTCCATTCTGAGTAGTCTAAAGAAATCTCTTGATGTTCCACTCTGTCCCACCCTAGCCATGGATCATCCTTTTGTCCAGCATCTCCATGCTGCATTCATGCCCCGCCCACTGTCACTTCCTAGTCATATTGGTGATCACATCAACTTGTCGAGGTATCACGGTGCTTGTGTTCAAGAAACCCTTAGTTTACTTGAGAATGGCCTCGAAGTGCAAGAGTAGTAATGATGGCAAATTGGATATGCCAAAGAGAAGCCGTAAAGTGCTTCCTTTAAGTAAATAAGTGAGTATAGTACACAAGATATTTTGAGAGACCACACTCGCATAACTTTTATTACAGTATATTATAACCTATTTTATTATTAGTTATTTTTGTTAATTTCTTACTGTGCTTAATTTATAAATTAAACTTTATCATAGGTATGTATGTAGGAAAAAACAGTATATATAGGGTTCAATACTATCCGCAGTTTCCCATCCACTGGGACTATTGAAGCACATCCTGAGGATAATGAAAGACTGCTGTATATAGAATTATTTTTTAGCAGCAACTAATTTGGCTTGTTGTGGGCCTACATTGCTGGTATTCTCTTCATCATGGTTTATATTTATTATAAAATAGCCGGAAAGTTATCAGATGCGAGTTTATTAATTATCAACAATAAAACAGTAATGGTTTGACATCTTTTGCTCTAGAATGCTTGAAGTGTTTTGCAAAATTGATTTGGTCACATCTCTTGACCATTTTATTTTCAGACTGCTCCCTTATGCTATTTAGAAAATTTTTCAGTGTGCCTATCAAAGCAGATTTAAGAAGCAAATTTCAAACAATCATTCACTTAAAAATGTATTATTTATAGTTTTGAACTCTAATTTTCAAATAATGTAATTTTAAAGTTTGTAGGAAGTTAAATTTCACATTTATAAAAAAAACCCGTTTATTATAAATTACCATTCAAAATGAATGATGGTTGTGTTAGGACCTGTTACTAGGATTTTTATTTATAATAGGAAACTGTTACATACTTTAGTCAGGTATTAAGTCCAGGTATTAAAAATAGCATACTAAAATAGGAAATATTAGGTGTTAACATGTTTATGAATCAAAGTGTTTCTGTTATTCTCCCTTCTTATTCTTTTATATATATATCTTTGTTAATGCCACAACTAGTTTACTAGTAAATATCAGGCAAGATCACAATTTTAACACTCACCTCAAATTACATGAAAATAGAATCCAAAACAAGGTCTGTTTCCTTGGATCAAAATGGCTTGTTGTACATTATAAATGACTCTCCCTGTTGTTTTTGTCATGATTCATGAAACTATGAGGTTGACATTTTAGTGCAAAGATTTCCGTAAAATGCTAATAAAGTAGGAAAACTAATTGAAAAGTACTTCAAGATGACAATAAAACAAGATATTCAAATAATTCTAATTCTTTTCTACTCCTTATACTATTTTCAATGCTTTAAAAAAATCTATAAATACAATCAGAAATATTTTTAATAGCTAACTTAATTGTGATTGTTACAAATCAAAGCTAGGCCATGACAAAACAACTATCACATAATAAACGTTTGCTTTCACATCTCTTAGAGAAACATAACCACATAGAAAATGTCCAGTCTTGTGACTCATTATCTTAGCCTAATGTAGAAACAATTATAACCTATAAAGAGTTATCATTTATATTTTTTTTAAAATTATGATCTATTTTTCTGAAACAATAAAGTTTGAAATTATACTCTGATTTGTTAACTTTTTATCTAGTTTATATTAGTTTCTTAATCTTTAAAAAAGAATCCCACATAGTTCACAAGCATGTCATATACATTCGTTAAATTTATTTAGATACATTTTAAAATGTAAAATATTTTAAATAATTCTTACCAATTATATTTCTTTATTCGGGAAAAAAACAAAAATTGAGACCTGTTGTGTCAAGGAAGCTACTATTAATTTTAAATCAAAAGATAAAAATCCATTTTAACTTAAAAGATTCTGAAATGATTTCCGAAAATGGTATTTGGTACGTGGTGATTACTGTCTGCATTTTCCTCTTTAACTTTCCATGTTATCAGCAGAAAGAATACTTGTGGTAAAAATCTGTTTACAGAAATTTGTTTTAAAATAATTAGCTTCATTTTGATATCTTTCCATTTTTTTCATAGGAGGGATATATTTACATAAATTTGTTTTTTTATATTTATTTTAATACAAAATTACACTAATTTAAGTATAAAGTTTACATTCAGAAAAGGCATTTTCTTTATTTTATTTTTATTTTGTTATATACATAACAAATTGTTATATACATAACAATTTGCTTTCTGTGACCAGACCCATATGGCTATAAAATTATTTTGGAAAAAATACGTCAATCTTTAATATTTAAGTTACCTTTAGTAGTATTTTTTTGGAACTATTGACATTATCATTAAAGGTTATACATACATATCTATATTTGGTTTGCATTGATTTGTGAGGATTATTGTGTTTCCTCTATGTCTTTATTATGATTATTATATTTTCTCCCAAGGTATCTAATTTTAACTAAAAAAGTAATCTGTCCATGTGAATTTCTTGGGATGGCAAATTTAAAATTTCATCTACAAATAGAGGTAGATGGAAGTATACCTACTTAGCGTTTAATATGGACTCAATTTCTGTGAATTTCTTGGTCACTTATCCCCTTCATTTCTTTTTGAAAGTGGCCACTTTGTCATATGTTTTAACTGTAGATGGATGAAAAACTCTGAAAGTGCCCACCATCAGCATAAAGTGAGGCATTTTGAGCTCCACTGTGCAAAATGAAAATGTAATAATCACTGCAAAGAAGACTTAGAGTTCTATTATCCTGTCATTTATACTTAAAAGCACTTCGATTTCTGAAATAGGTTAAACAAAGGAAATTTGGAATGATGTCTTTTTAAAAGTTTGCAAAATTGGAATTCTGACGCTTAAAGACCACTGAATACCTTCAGCCGTGCTCCAGGCAATACATGGATGAAGGATAATTTGTGATGTAATAAGCCATCAGTGTTAAGATATGTAAGCATTAATAAAAGGAAGCCGATTTTGTCATTTCACTGATATCACAGCCTCCAAGAAAATGGTTTACCGTTTTAGTTACCCTGCAACTAATTTCCCAATTCTGGAAAACAGTGCAGTTCTGCCTCTGGCCCTGAATTTGGATTTTCTATTGAAATCAAAACTAGGTTTATACTGTCCTGAAGGGTCAGGAACAAAATAAATAGGTTGTGAATAAGGAAGCCATATTTTGCGCTCACTCCTAAATCCTCTAATGGCTGTTGTTGGGATCTATAATGGAACCTCACAGGGCGGTGTGTCTCCCCTCACCCTCAGTCCCGGTGGATTTTGGGACCACCTTTAGGGAGAAAGACTACACCTTTGACTTGGTGATAGAATTATTTACAAAAGTTAGTGCTGGAAGAGAATTCAGTGGTCGTTTGGTACAATCCCTTTAATTTTAAACATGAGAAACTGAGCTTTAGTGATACTAAAGCTTTCACTCTGAACATGATGGCATTTTCTGGAGTAAAAGTTGCTGGTAGCAATGACTTTAAAGTCACAATTAGTTCAGCACACATGTGGTTTGACCAACTGAGTATTTGTCATGATAATCACTATTATTATTGCAAAATGATTATTATTACAAGAATATTTCTGCCTTACATACAGTTTACCCCTAATTTTCTCGTTATTTACTGAATCACTAGATAATCTTATGAAACTTATTTAATTTAGAAACTATTTTAACACCTTTATTTGAAGTAAAAATATTGTTCAAACATAACATAACCAACGAATATTCTTTTCTCCTTTATGAAACATAGAGGCTGGAAGGACAACTGTATGTCCAGTTATTACTGCCAATGATCACATTAACATTAAAAAATAACTGATTTTCACACTCAGTGCATATTCTCATTGTTATTCACATGATGGCACAATCTCCTCCTTTTCTGTGTAAATCTGATTAAGGGGCTGCTCCGGCTGTCATTTTGCACACAACACTTCCATTCTATTTCAGCAACAATCCTATTTACACATGGACCTCAGCGTTGAACATCGAAAATACCTAACCATTACTGAATATTGAATCATTTCTCTCTACATAAAATTGCAAATGTGGTCTGAGAGCCAATTTCCAGATTACCTTGGTTGAGTAGCACTAATTAACTTCTAAACTGGGTGCAGCCACAGTCTTCCAAAGCAATGCTGGATTCTTCCAATGTCAGGTGAGCTCTGCCCACCCACTGATTGTCTCATACTATAGAATGCTGTAACATTATTCATGCTTATAGTAATTATTAACTATAAAAATAATGTGAATTGTAAATAATAATATTAGTAGGTACACTTTATTTGAATGCCTAACATGTGGCAGGCACTGTATACACTATTATCTCCTTCCATATACTTCTGAAAATGATCTTATGCATCAGGTATTGTTATTGACATTTTATAAATAAGAAAACTGAGTTTCATAGGATTGTCACATACCCAAAGTCACACAGCTAATAAGTACAAGAGCTTAAGTTTATTTTGTATTTAAGCTCTTGTTCAGTTTTCCCCACTACACGACCATTTCCACGTCCTTAAAACAACCAGCAGAGATAAATGATGCCTGAGGCGATTATCAGTTTGGGAACTAGCAAGATTGGGTTCTATTCCTGCTTCTGTCATGAGCTGAAATGTGACCTTAGGCCAGCACTGGCATCTCATTTCATTCATCTGCAGATTTAAGTGGCAGAACTAGCTTTAGCCTTCTGTGATTTTAAGTAATCTCAGAGAGGTCTATTATTTTTTTTTGAGAAATAAAATTGAAAAAAATTATTCATATAAATAATACCATTGAACAATATTTCTCTGGTATTTCCCAGGTTCTCATCTGATTTCATGGCTTCAATCACAGAACAAAATCCTTGTTAATATAAAAGGAAGTTCATATTCTGACCAGATCAGTGAAGCACAAAGAAAGATATGAAAATGACTTATTGTGAGTCAGACTCTTACAAAGTTCATATTTTACATCATGCATTTGTTATGCTACATATATAAAAAAATTAAATGGATGATGTGAAGCAAAGTGGGCATATAGTACAAACATAAAGGATATTTACAGTATGTGTGATGAAGCATAAAAATTCATTTATCTCCCTCAAAAACCAAAATATTGGATATGTTCACATGAAACACCTTAGGCTACATTAAGAAAACTATATTTAAATACTTAAATACATTTACATACTATTCATGTAACTATATTGACTTAATCATAGCAGCTCTAGGGATAAGCTGTGAAAATTGTCTATGAAAGATAAGTGAATGACCCTTTAAAATAGGATAAAAATTAATTTTAGCACACTAGAAATTTTAGACACATACATACCATTTGAAAATCTGTGCTTTTTGAAATGTGAGCAGTTCCTTATGTAGTTCTCATAGTGATGCATCCATATCACATATACAGTTTCCTAAACATATTGTATTTTTCTTAGAACATCAAACACCATTATGTCCTATGTCAATTGCGTAATATTTTGAAAGAACAAAATATGGTATAGTAAGCTGACATATTTTCCTTCGTCGAAATATTCTTTTGTGTGTAAACTCTTTACAGATTTTTCTCACCATTTTCTCCTTTTCAAAAATTGACAAAAATGTAAATGATGGCGAAGTGAAAAGAGCTATCATTTCTTTCAGCAGTATTACTTGGGTTCTCATATTGCTATTGCATGAATATCGATATGATTTCACAGTTTTTGTGCTAGATATAAATAATTGTTCCACACAATTTGTAAGCATCTAAGACACCTTCTTGGAATATATGATTTTTCACACACACAAAAATATGCCATTTAAGGCGATTTTGATTTGGTAAAAAAAAAAAAAGTACAGTTAAGTTTGATTTCATCTATTTATGTATTTGACATGTATTTACTAAATTCCTACTATGTGCCAGACACTATGCAAGGCACTGGGTCTATACTGCTAAAAAGTACAAAGTTGATACCTACATGAAGCTTCCACCATGATAAAAGAGATCAATAAACAAACCAACAGACAGAAAAAGTAATTACAAATTGTGAAAACTTCCACAGAAGAAATTAATACCATGAGGAGATAGAGATTAAGTGGAAGAGGCCAACTTAGATTAGGAGGAATGGGTATTCCTGAGACCTCGAAAGATAAGAATGTGAAACCAACCTATGATGGAGAACATTCTAAGCCAAGGCAATAATAAGTGCAGAGACATTGAAACATATCAAGACATTTTAGGAATACATTCTCTGCGTTGTCCTACACTTTCATTAGTTAGCATGATTCTCAGGAAAATTCCAGCTCTCTGCACAAAGATTTGTTGAAGAGAGAGACATTTTTGAAAAGTTATAGTAATTTGGAAAAATACATTACTCCTAAGAAACAGCTTTAAGAGTGGGTATCAGTAAAGTATTTAGTACTTAAAATATTATTTTTTTACTGGATAGTATGTGTTTAAGAAACTGATATCTCAGAACAATTATCTCCATTTGGATTTTCTGTTTATAAATCTATGAGAAAAAGTAATGTGTTTTATAGAATATGAAATTTATTTTGATACTTTTATGTCCTTAGAGTAGTATCTACTTCTTATTTCTTCTTATTTATCATGAATGCACTTGATTTCCAAAGTATATATAATATTTGAGGGAAGACAGAAAAAACTAAAAATTGTCAAAAACATCTAAAAATATTTTTGTGAACTCATCATTTCAGAAAAAATACATGAATTATCTCAAAAATTGATTTACTAAAGTATCTTGTTATTAGATTATACATGCATGCTAGTTATAGGGTATTTTATTTTGTTTTGAAATATTCACATTGCCCCACCAAAATAAATTTTAAAATATTTTGTAAAACTATTAGAGTTTTTATGAAAATACATTTTCATCAATTTTAAATAAAAATTTATGATAATAATGGCATAACATAGCTACATAATGCCACACCCAGGAAATAAAAAGGGAACTTGCCTTTTTTATGACTGTTCTGATTTTTTTTTTTTCAATCCAAATGTTCTTAATTGACTGGTACAAAGGGAAAAGAATTAAATACAAAACTGGGTTAGTTCACTTACTGCATTTCTCTGCCAGATGGTAATGCCATTAGATTTAAAATAAATAAACTATAATTAATATGTTTTTTGAAGCTTTATCCTAGTACTTGGAGTAGGCACCGCTCAGTTTTCAGATTATTTCCAACAATTCTAATTCTCAGTTAAGTATAATTCTAAAACAAATATATAAGTTAAATGTCATTTTTAATTTTTAAATCAATTTATAGCTTGATAGGGAGCTAGCGCATCTCTTCTGAGATAAATGCAATGGAATCCAAATTCACTTTAAAGAAAGTAAATTCTAGAGCAAGCATTTTGCAAAATTTGAAGATATCAAGAATTCCTCAAGAAGCTCATAAAATAAAATGTGATAATTTAACCTAGAGGCTAAAACTTGAAAGTCAAAGCTAAATTCTCATCCCATTATCAAGGTTATAAAATAAAGTTTTATCCAAAATATGAATGGATACCAGGTAAGATTCATGAACATCTTTTCTATTTTTGCAAAATATTAAGAAAGAAGAACTAATCAATTCAGAAACATTTTACAATGCATCACACAGATGAAGTAAATTGAAAATTATGTTTCAGTTTCAGTTTGTTGCTTATTAACGTTTTAAACCAGCTAGAAGTACTTCCACTTATACAACAATTGATGTCATTGAATACACTTCAGCAAATCTTGTGTGAAAAATAAACTAAAACAGATATTTTTGCACAGTTAGTGATTCAGGAAAACATGAAGATATATTAATCTGGACTCCACCTGGCAAAGTTAGGGGGCTTTCTGCAGTTTTATATTTCTTTATGAATACCTTATGGTACCTATCACATTTTATTGTCAGTATTGGCTCAAAAACCTTTGTCCTCCCCCTTAAGGGTACCTTGAATACACAGTGGTCCCCTCCACATTTTCTGTTATCTCTTCTGAATCTCTGGTAGCTCAATAACTGTGAAAGGGACGGATAATTGAATGAATAAGAGAAAATGGAAAATGTAACCAAGATAAAATTAAAATCAGCTAAACATAAAATAGGAGTTGGTTATAGAGAAGGAGAAAAAAAAAACACAACAATTTGCCACTATTTACAAAACCATGAAGAAATGCTGAATGATAAATTAAGAAACTATAAATTTTTGGTGTTCCAAAATTAAAGTTTTGGTAGGGAGGGACAAACAGAGGTTGATAAACCTTGATCTTCTTTAAGTATGTTTATATTCATGTAATGATATACATCACAACTTCTTCACGTCTTTGTACTCTTTCCTCATATCACCTTGTCGAGGTATCATCATCATCTGATTCAGTTTCCATTGACTGATCTTTATAGCTCGGTTGGTCTGTCTCATTGTTCTGCAGAAATTTAATTTCATATGCTCTCTTATTTCAATAGTTGTCCTTCAAGAAACAAAGATGGTCTATATGTAAGGATGCTGCTTCCACTAAAATGTCATCTTAGCTAGTATAGAAGGGTAAAAATAGAAACAACTTTAGATAACTAACACTATAAGAGTATCCATCTGCTTCTCAGAAAAATAGGAATACGTTTTCTTGTTTCCTTCTTTAAACTAATACAAAGGACTTTATTCCTAAAATCTAAGATTATATTTCTCCAAATAAAATATCTGATATTTTATGACCAAATATTAGCTTGCGAACACCCTAGATACTACATAGAATGATCTAGCAGCCATCTGGAGACCCGTTGGACGATCATGCTACCATTTTCCAGACGGAGAAAGGAATAAAAATGAGGAAAATGGAAAGAGTACCACACCAGATGGTATTTCAGCTGAACTGTACAAGTGTGGGTACACAGCAAATAGTGAATACTTTCACCACTTGTTTAAAACCATATGGACACAGACACAGATATTTGAGGGACACTTATTTCTTCAGAGAAAGTAAGAGAGGATAAATAGGGTACTAAAAGCTAGTATGCTAACTTAAAGGAAATCGCAACTTAAATTTTGCTAAATTCTCCGTTATCTAAAATAATTTACTTTGGGATATTATAATCATGACAATGTCTTAGAACTTCAAAAATATTAATGAAATAATAGAATAAAATACATAATATTTTGAAATACACTGAGTTAATATCAACTGAATTTATTTTCTTTAGATCAAAGTTAATAAAAATCCAACTTTATACTACTTGAGGTCATAGTTGCTTTTTAAAACATCAATGAAATAAAAGCAACTTAAAACAAAAAATAATTGAGCTAATATTTGTGATTTATTTGGATTATGATATTAGATTACACACACTTAACTCCTATCATTGAGAAAAATTCTAATCTAATAGAAGCCCATAGTGAAGCTTTTGTTTGTTGATCTACGTAAAATATAGCATGTGATTTATTTGCTACTAATTACAAAATATCTTGAGCAATAGCAGATAAGCAAAGGACTATGTTCTTGCATGGTTTTGACCTCTGAAACATATATCAGCACCGAGTTCACTAATTGTGTTCATTAATTGTGCACCAGTACAAATACCGGAAAGCGAAGGAGAAAAAAACAAAAAACAAAAAAACAAAAAAACAAACAAAAAAAAAAACAGAACTCTGAGGGTTAAAGTAAATAAATGTATGCATAAAGAGAACATATAAGAACATGTTTTGATTTTTTTCTTATCAATGTTAGTTACTTTTTCCTACTAAGAATTTTGTTATAAAGCCGCTTGGAATGCTTGCTATAAATGATACATAAATAGAAATAACTCCAATGATAATTGAACCAATGAAACAGTTTAAACCCATTCTGACTTTTGCAGAATATTTTAGCATGCAATGCTATACTTACTTCATTTACATTATGTAGAATACAAGCTACAAGAAATAGGAGGCTTATAGAGACAATTTTAGAAATAGTATTTTAGAAACATATATAAATGGTAGTTCAAATGCTAGGCAAACAACCGAAGTTACATGCTTAAGTTTGCAGGAAGAAAGAAATCAGAAATATGTTCTCCCACAGACATATTGTCAACATTTGTTAAAACTAACAACCCCCAAATGAATTGTAAGTAAAAATTTCAAACCCCCCCAGTCTTGAATTTTACTAATTTATTTTTAAACTAAAACCAACTCACTTTTAATGAAATTATTATTATATCGAAAATGTATGGAGCATTTTCTATGTGCCAGGCATAGTGCTTAGTTTAAGTAGATTATTTTATTTCTCATAATCATCCTGTGAGATAGGGATTATGATTTCTTTATTTTATGGATTTAAAAAAATGGGCACAAGGAGGTTAAGCAATTTGCCCAAGAGAAAATGTCAGAGCAGGACTTTTAAAAAAGCAATCCGACCGAAGAGCCTTTTTTGAACTTCATCACCATGCTATGCTTCTTTTAGAACAATCTACCTAAAACATTCTAGTGCTTGTTATTTTTAGAAATGAAAAAACTCATAAGATTTAAAAGGATTCATATCTCTATTTGGTAACTACATAAGATTTAGTTGCTTCCAGATGAAATTTGATACAGCTGATTTTTTTTCCCCTAAGAATTTGGTAAAAATTAATATGCCGAGAATTCTTGATATATGTAAATCACTTTGCCAATCCAGTGAACATTAACTTCAGTTATTTTTACTTATTAAATGATCAATACACTCCTAAAGTAGTTTACCCTTCACATGTAGTCTTTTTTTGTATGAGAAGTATTTGTAATGCCTATATTTATATGAATAACTCATATTAAAGATCTAGAAAACTTACTTCAAGCATCGGAGTCTGCTGAAGTCATGAAAATTAATCAAAATATTGGCAATCATGAATATGTAAAAATTAAGACTTGGCTGCCCTAAGTTTAAATAGGTGAAATCACTTATTCAAATATGATCTGCAGAGCTAAATCTCTGCTATGAATGCAAAAGGCAGATATGAATTAGATTTAGTAAAATTAATATTTTTATGCTAATGAGATATTATAATGATGAACTGAACAATCAACCTCTAAGTTATCACCATGAAGGAATATAATTTTTTTCACTTGTAGAGTCTATCTTAAGCTGAAAAACTGAAAAAGAGAAAATCACTTTTGTGTCATATCTAAATATTTTCTATGGAGATGTCAGAGGTCTGATACAGTCTACTTCTCAACTTGTTACTGTGCATCTGCTGTTGTCATTCATGAAGGCAATTAAAGCACGGGTGTTAGACCTGATTCCTACCTCATAACCTCATAGCCAATTCCTTCTCGGCATGTAAAGTTTATGTAATACATGTGTTTAGGACTCCTCCTCCCTCTTCCCCTTCCCCTTCCTCCCCCCTCCCCTTTCCCCTCCCCTCCCCCTCCTCCTCCCCCTGTCTGTCTGTCTGTCTGTCTCTCTCAGAGCTCATATTATACATGGAAAAATATTCCCCAAGATCACGTAGGTCAGATAATTCTTACATGTTCCATGTGTATTGTAAGTAACAGTCCAATTTATCTAACCTATGAAAACTAAAAGATTACTTCCCTGTGCAGATTTTTTCTTCTGTTGCTCTGCTGTAAGGTTTATAAAATTAGCCTGTTGGTGAAGTAGATAATATACTCTAAATTATTCTTCGCACCTATTTCCTTTAATGATTAACAAATAACTGTCTTTGTGATGCTTAACTTCTCTGTCAGGTGATATATAAATGCTAAATATTTGCTGTTTACATTACTTATAAAGAATATGAATACACACAGCCAACACTGCCTGGCTTTGTGTAGCTATACTTTGAAAAACTCTGAAATATATCTTCACATTTTGAAAGATTTCTCAAATTTTCATGATTACATAATTCCCAGTTTCAGTCATTCAAGTTCAACAAATATGTCTAGTTTTTAAACAGATTTTCCCTCATTCTTCTATATTGTTGATTTATAATAAATGATCAATTACTTCTAATAATGGAACTTATATTTTTAAAACAAATAGAAACAGCTTTTGAGTATTTTTAAACAACCTACGGATTTTTAAATTATATATGTGTAATTTTTAAAAATTGCGGTAAGAACAATGAGCACGTCTTATTTTTAAAAATTGCGGTAAGAACACTGAGCATGAGATCTGTGTTCTTAACAGATTTGTAAGTATACAGTATTATAGTGTTAATTATAGACACAATGTTGTACAGAAAATTGCTGGAACTTATTCATGTTGCATATATGAAACTTTATACCCATTGCTTAGACCCTGGCAACTACCATTCTACCCTCTGCTTCTATGAGTCTATTTTAGATAACTCATATAAGTGGAATCATACAGCACTTGTCCTTCTGTGACTGACTTATTTTACTTAGCATAATGTCCTCTAGGTTCATCTATGTTGTTGCATATTGTAGTTTCCTTCTTTATAATGACTGAATAATATTCCATTATACATGTATACCATTTTCTTTATTCATTTATTCATCGATGGACATTTAGGTATTTCCACGTGTTGGCTATTATGAATGGTGCTGCAATGAACATGAGAGTCTTAATAAATCTTCGAGATCCTGATTTCAATTCTTTTGAATAAATACCTAGAAGTGGGATATCCGGGTCATACAGTAGCTCTGTTTTTAATTTTTGGATACAGTTCTGTACTATTTTTCATAGCAGTTGTACCATTTTGCATTCCCACAAACAGTGTCTCAGAGTTCCAATTTCTCCAAAACTCATCTTTTGATTTTTTGATAACAGCCCTTTTATCAGGTGTGAAGTGATAGCTCAGTGTAGTTTTGAGTTGCATTTTCCAGATAATTACTGATGTTGAGCATCTTTTCATATACGTAATTATTATTTATATGTTTTCTTTGGAAAAATGTTTTTCAAGTCCTTGACACTTTTTTAAAAATCAGATTATTAGAATTTTTGCTATGGAATTGTAGGAATTTCTTATATATTTTGGAAATTTGCCCCTTATCATATATATGGCTTGCAAATACTTTCTCCCATTCCATAGGTTTCCTGCTCATTCTGTTGATTGTTGTTCCCTAAAGACTACACACACACACACACACACACACATGCACGCCTGTACATGCACACACACACACACACACACAAACACACACACACGCGCGCGCCTGTACATGCACACATGCTCACACTTACATACACACATAAACACAACTGTTAGCACTAATAAACAAATTTAGTAAAGTTACAGGATACAAAATCAACATATAAAAATTTGTTGCTTCTCTGCACGCTAACATACGAATAGTAAACTATCTGAAAATGATATTAGGAAAACAACCTCATTTATAATAACATCAAAAAGAATAACATGCGTAGGAATAAATTTACCTAAGCAGATAAGGAGTAAATTTAACTAAGGATAAATATTAATGATAAACATGTACACTAAAAACTATAAAACACTGATGAAATTAAGGAACAGAACCACAAATGTAAAAATATCTCATTTCATGGATTAGAAAACTTAATATTGTTAAATGTCCATTTACCCAAAGCAATCTACAGATTCAATACAATCTCTGTCAAGTTTCAATGGCATTTTTAAGAGAAATAGAAGAAACAATTCTAACATTCCTACGGAACAGACTCCAAATAGCTAAAACAATCTTGAGAAACATTAAAAAAGTTGGAGGCATCACATTTTCTGATTTCAAAATACATTACAAAGCTTCACTATGGTACTGGCATATTAAAACAACACCTACTAGCATAAAAACAAACATCTAGACCAAAGGAACAGAATAGAGAGCTTAGAAATAAATCCAAGCAAGTACAGTCAACTGATCTTTGACAAGGATGCTAAGAATATATAATGAAGAAAGAATAGTCTCTTCAATAATGGTGTTGGAAAAACTGGTTATCCATATGCATAAGCATGAAATTGGACACTTCCTTATCTTACACCATGCATAAATCAACTCAAAATGGATTAAACACTTAAATGTAAGACCTGTAACTGTAAAAATACTAGAAGAAAACAAAGAGTAAAAGCTTTATGATATTGGTCTTAGCAATAATTTCATGTGTATAACACCAAAAGCACAGGTAACAAAAACAAAAATAGATAAGGAGACATCAAATATATATATGTAAATTCTTAAGAGATGCATATATTTTCTTGACATGTGTATATATATTCCATATACATACATATATATGACTATATGTTTGAAGTTTGACAAACATGTAAACTATAAAATCAAATTATATTATCAATATTTTAAAAGTATATGACTTATAGTATTAGGATTGGGAAAATAAATCTTTTCACCTACACAGCAATGAAATAAAATAGCTTCCTTTTTTTATTAACTTAGAGTAATGAACTACAAATATAAAATGCGTGGTGTGTAATAATAACTAGCAGCCTATTTTAACAATTAAATCACTTTTCCTATTAACATAATTCAAGTATTTTCCTAAAATCTGAGTTCAGTATATTTAGAGTATTTAGGCATATGCAAATATAAATTATACATATCTATATATTTGGAAAAAAAGCACATTTCCTGAAAACTTTATGCAGAATTGCACCAAATTAGAAACAAATATGAATGTGTTGGTTTTTGACAATGAGGTTTGTATTTTCATTTATTACAGAATTGAGAAATTCTGGCAAAAATGTAAAGTTTTATGAGAATAGAGCTTTGAGCTCAGATATTGTCGCTAAGAAGATTATAGTCATGACCATATTGCAAGAATATTTATGACATAAGCTCCTTTGAAAATATTTTGATCTAGATCCTGTAATATCACTCAGTTTTGTATTGAAAGTTAACTTTTAACATGTGATATTAACTCTTTATTCTACAACTATACGAGGCTTCTGGTTTACTCAGAAAAGCATAAGAAGGTGATGGGGCCATTTTAGGACCAAGAATAAAATATGGAAAGCTTTATTCATCTCCATTTTCATGCTTCTATCCTCAAATTCAGGGTAGTTTAATATCTTTCTTGTTCTAAGTCATTTATATGTTGGAATAGTCAGAGACAAAATTGAATCTCAAGCATGCCCACTTGCTGTTAACACTTACAAGTGCATTCTTTCATTTACTTAGCAAGTACTTATTGAGAACCATTCCCTGAATCCAGCTACATACAAAGTTCATGATCTCATGCAGGCTTTAGTGTGGACAATAAATAATGAGCATTGGAGAAAATAAAGCAAAGAGATAGAAATTACAAATTACTATATGACATTTGATCATAGAACTGACTGAAATGAGAGATTAAACTATTTGACTTTCTGGGGGACATTCCATAACAGAATAATAACAAGTACAAAGGCCCTGAGGTGGGAACATGCTTGGTATGTTCAAGGATTTCATTCATCAGGTACTTAATTTTTCAATCCTGTATCTTGGTGCTTGTCTTTCTTGCCTGGAATTTCCTTTCCTACTTCTTCACCTTTTATTTATCCTTAACGCTCTGCATCACTCCCAACACATGTTTACCAACCCCTCAAACTAGCCCAGTGCCTTTTTCTCTCTGTTTGCACAAACCTCTAGCTAATTACTTTTCAAATATTGGCTTTTTAAATTCTTGTATCTGTCTTCTTTACCTGACTATTAGTGCCTTAAAAGCAGGGACTTTCTCTGTGAATTTTGGTTGTCACAGGGCCTAGTATGGTGCTCAGGATGTCATAGCACTCCACGAAAAAAAAAAAAATTGGTCATAAAATAATTTTATATAACCTATTTTTATTTCCATAGATCATAATGAAAAAATTTATTTTAAGTCACATATTCAGGCAAAAGCAAATAACTAGGCCCATTTTTTTGGAGATGTCATTATGGAAGATGCCCAATCTTAAAAATCAGCAATTTCTTGGGAATGTTATTTATAAAAATTCTGGAAAAAAGCTTAGACAAAATTAAGTAAACCTTTGTAAATAAAATAATATATTAAAGACTATTTGTTTTATGTCAGAAGACAGCAAATGACATTAAATGGCATAAATAAAAAAATTTTACAGGAGAATGAAAAGAATAGAGCTCTTCCAAATTGAATTCTTCATCAGAGTTTCATAATTAGAGTAATTATTAAACTAAGAAATAATTTGTCTGCATCTGTTATCTAAATTATTTAATATTATAATAAGAAAGCATATACGAGCATTAAGATCATTACAAAGATTATTCAGTGGCTTACATTTAAAATTTCTCTTTTTGACTGCATAGACAACTAAAATTACATATGTGGTTGAATTTTATAATTTATGCATCTCTCAAGAAGATATTTTATTTGCATTTTTTGTTTAAAACATTATTGAGTTCTCTTAAATGTTTTATTTCCCCTGGATATGAAACACATCTGGTTGGCTCATTCTGACAAAGCACTGCCTGGTAGGCCCAGAATCAAACCCAATCATGTGGTCATTGAACAAATGGCCCTTATATTTCTTGGATTTAATGCAAATTCATTCTCCAGTGTAGTTGCTCTTTTCTCATTTGGAGGTGTACTGTCAGCTCTCAATTAACTGCATGTTGTTGCTTTGTATATACTGTCTACTGCTGCCTCTCAGCATTTTCTTCCTTCCGGGACAGTGTCTACCCCACCTCATCATCCTATTGTCCCAGATGGACATTTTTCTCCATCTCTTTCTCTTAACTTTATCAGAAATTCAGTGAATGTTTGCTCTTCTAGGCACTTTGTTACGCACTGAGAGAAAAAGACCTAATACCTCACTAGTTTTAGTGATGGAGATAACAGTACAGAGACAAATGAATGAATAGATAATCTCAATATGTTAGAAAATGTCATAAGAAGTCTGTATAGAGTGCTGGGTAGTCTCAAGGAAAGATGCTCAACTCTCCTTGGCAAGGTTTCCTGGAGAAATTACCACGTGAGCTGAATATGGAATAAAAATAGCATTTAGGCATAGAGATTATTTAAGGTAAAGAAAGGGCATGTGTAAGGATACAGCAGAATAAAAAAAGAATGTGAATAATCAGAAGACCATAAAACCAGAAATAGAAGTCTTTAAATCTAGAGAGTGAGGAGTATCTCTGGAAGGAACCTCATTTGTAACAATGCTTTGTTTTAAGCTGTTAATCCCATAAAATCTGCATAAGTAGGCACTCAATGAGTATTTTTTTGTTTTACTAAATGAAGATTAAATTGGCCTTTTAGCAGACCCAAAGCTGTCCATTGTTGAAAATAAGTGCATTGTTATTAAAGGATATACTGAAAGGAGAGTAGATTCCTGGTATTTTAAATTTTGAAAATGAAGTTTCCAAATTTACAAATACAGAAATGTTGTACAATGTCAGCCTATTTCAGTTGAGAAATCCTTTCACCAGAAGTTAATCACTTTTGTTTTTGACTAAGTGCTTCTCTCCTTTGAAGACCCATTTTTTTTTTTGTCACAAGGAAACAGTTGTGTGTGTGTGTGTGTGTGTGTGTGTGTGTATTTCATTCACTCCAAAAGAGATGCTTTGTATGCAGAGATGTTGGAGAACAGACAGCACTAATGCCCAATGAGTGACTAGACTCACATACTAGCTAAGTGATTCTCTCCAAATTACCAAAATGAAAAGAAAATAATTCAAATTTTGAGCTTCAAAATATGATCACAATTTTTTAAATGTCATAAACTTTTGGGTAGGTTTGTGAATAGTCAAATTTCAAATGGTAAATCCATACGTGATAAGGATCTAACATAAATGACAACTCTCACCTTTCCAATCCTCGTAGGTATTGTTTCTCCTGTTACCTACTTATTAAAATAATTAAATATCTCAGTCTCAAGACTGCTGACCCAGAAAGAAAAGCCCCGATCAGTTGCCTTCCTTTTGGAGCTACTCCTGTTCATTCTTCTGTTAGACTAAATATCCTAAAATTGCCTTAATTGCAGTACCTAAAGGCAAGTTTGCAGTATGTGAAAGTGCTTTGGCAAAAAAACGAAGTGCTCTAATATTAGCAGAGCTTCTGAAAGATGAGTGACACATCAAAGAAATTTGAGCTGGTTTTTTCATGACAATTTAAGGGATTCAAAGTCCTCCCAAGTCAAATCGGTTCTCTAATATATACTCTGGTTTAAGATTCATCAAATCACTAGGAATAGAAATTTAGTGTTATATTTATTAGCCAACACAAACAATTAACTGTGACATAGTTTTTTTGTTTTTTTTTTTTTCTCAAGAGGAAATTTTCTTCATGGTTCTGTAGAACTGTAAGGATTTAGAATAACCGGAAATATTATAACCTACTAGACCTTTTTAATAATAACTTATCACTATCATCATGTTAGAAAAGACTAGAGAACAATATATTGTAAAATGTTATAAACTAATATGTTTGCCCATTTATATTCTGCTTGTTCATATTATTTTCTAATTATAAGGTAATATGTAAATTTAAATAATACCAATATAGAGAGAATAAAAGGAAAATTGATTTTCACCCTAGCCTAATCCCCCTTCCCCTGTCTTTCTTATAGATAATTAATATTAAAAATTGCAACTAATCGTGGGTGCCTTATTCACTTCTCAATTCGATTTCATACTCATCATAGAGTACCTGGATTCCATGGTGCTTCACTACTACACAAAGAACTGACCAGTGGGCTGGAACTGAAGTCTTTTGTTTCTCCATAGTCAAACTGGTGTGGCTCCAAATAATTAAATGTGGGATTTTTCTTTTTACACCATTTTTTGGGAGTCGCAGCAGCCTCAGTGACTACCTAGAAGTGTATATATCTCTAACCTACATTTTAAAAGAGGTGATTTCATCTTGTATTGCAACACATGTTGCATTATTAAAAAATAATTTTCCTAAAAATAATTCAAATTTCCAGGCCAGTCTTCTAGGATTACAGCTGCCAATAGGGGACAGGCAGGTACGGTAAATGTGTGAAATGGGTCTGCTGAGGGCTGTGTTGAACTGAGAAGTACAAGTCAGACATAGAGAGAGGAGATGCTATTCAGTTCTAGGCATGTGAGAATGTGGGCCCAGTGTTGTCAAAGCTTACAAAATCTCAAGAGAAGCTGGACACAGAGATTCATGTTTAAAAAAAAAAATACCCACTGTTTAAATACTGGCTTAAATTTTTAAAAATTTTATGCATGACAAACAACAGTTTATGGACCATTCAGTCCACTGGCAGCCTATTTGCAATCTCTGCTAACCATATATAATAACAACTTTGTTAATTTTATCCAATGATTAATTTATAATAAACATGTTTAAGCATTGATCCAAATGTATCTGGGGGTGGTCTCAATAATCCAGATCAACACATTTCCATTCATGTGAGCTATTTGTGAGCTATGCTGCTCAGTTTTCATGATAAAAGGTAACTTGCTCTCCCTCCCTTATGGAGACGTTTTACGTTTCTTTTAAATTCCAGTCTCATTGAAATATTCAATAAGATCTTGATTGTATTAATAATCTTTTAAAAAAACCAATGACAAGATGCAATAATAATTTAGGTACAGATCATAACAAGCTTGCTCTCTAATATGAAGAGAAATAAACATTTTCTAAGGAGTTGAACGTGTTATAACCCCAGCATTTTTCAAACTTTGTTTCGAGGAACCTAGAGGGTTTGAAGTTACTTAGAAGCCACATCATGGAGCTAAGTGAAGGCTGTCATTTGAAATGTGGATTTTATTTAACAACAAAAGGTTGAGGCTATTTGTTCATTAGATAATAGAATAAAAAATTTGATCTGTAAGGAAAAGTGTGTTATCTTCAGATCAATGAATCCCTCAGTGTCAAAAGAAGGGTTTTAGAGGATCCATGAGCCTGATATACAAAAGGGTCTGCAAATGGCCTTTTTCTATTACTTTTATCATATTCTCAAAGGAGTATGTCCAAAGATGCTATTTACAATAAATGATTATAAGTATTTAAAAGCATGAACTTTGAAGTTAGAGCTATATAAGTGATTCATCCGGGACTAATTGCAAACTTTTTAAGCCTCAGTTTGCCCATCTGTAGAATAGGAATAAAATAGCACCTACCTCATTGTATTGTAGCGAGGTCCAAATGAAATGAGCAACATAAAAGGGCACAGCACAATTACAAACAGTAAGCACTCCATACATGTTAATATTACTGTTGTTGTCCTTATTTAGCAAACTCAAGTCCTTCTAGGAAAAGTTACAAGAAATTATGTTTGTCCATAAAGTAATGCAGAAGCACAAAGGACAGAATATTTCTTCTTGGACAAGTCATGGTAGACTTCCAGAAGATGTGCCATTCAATTTGGGTCTTGAAGATGAGTAGGAGGTTTACTAAGAGGAGAGGTAGGAGAAGAGCTTTCCAAAGATGGGGCAGGAGCAGTGTGACTGACATAAAGGCTTCACGGAGATCGGAATGCTTAGTGAAAGGCAAGAAGTTTGGTGCAACTTAAATCAACAGGGACCATGAGTGGAGAGGCAGGAAATGAGGTTGGGGAAGTAAATTGGAGTTAAAATATCAAGGTGAGTTTGATTTATAAGCAGAGTAAAGACAGTGAAGATTTTTAATAGAATATGACCAAATTTTTAAAGGAAGTTAATTTTTATAGCCTTATTTAGGATAAATTGACATGGAAAGATAACTATCATTTGTATGTATTTAATATATGCCAGGAATTGTGTCATACATTAATTTTCTCAATGTATTCGAAATGTTCAGATTACTCATACATGAGAAAACTGAAGCTTAGAGTAGCTAGTTATCCAAGATCACATAACTAGTCAGTAGTGCAGCTGTGCTTTCAATGGTTTTGAAAGATTCCAAATTCCCATATATTTGTGCTACTTTACGTGGTAGGGAAATAAGATATGAAACTATTGCCATTCATTCTGATGAGAGGTAATGTAGGACTGAAATTTTAAAAAAAAAGTGTCAATGAGGATTGATATTCAGAAGCCATTCTTGAAGAAAATAAGCAGACTTTCTTTAAAAAAACAGATTCAATATAAAAGGAGAAATAAAGAGCACTAGTTAAGGATGACTTAGAGGTTAGGAGACTAGACAAGTGTTAACACAAATGGCAACATTCAAGACTGAGAATCCAGTAGATAAACAATGATCTTTTGGGAGGTTAAAGAAGCATTGGTACAGAGAAAATTCAATGTGTGACACATTGAAGTTAATATCCAAAGGAGGAGGTCCAGTAAGGAGTTGGAAATCCAGCTGTAGATAAGAAGTGCCAGGGATGCTCAGGACGTGCTGTGGATGAAGTCTTGAGGATCAGTGAGCTTACTCAGGAAGAATGTGGAGAGAGGAGGAGAAGCACTGGTACTATCCAGATTGGCTTACCTCTCTCTTCACCAATAAAAGTCAACGCCTTCAGAACAGTGCCTTTGTCATATGCACTTTTGAATCCCTCAGAAATTTTCACACTACAATACACATTGTAAACACCTCATAAATGTTCTTTGGGTAAATAAATGAGAGTAGTATCAAAAAATAGAATTTAAGGAAGAGGAAAAGGTAAGGGGCCCAGAAAGAAAGTTGACAAAGACTGGTTAGGTAATGGGATGAGAAGAGAAGAATGGAAACCAAAAGAGAGGAGTATTTCATGATACAGACAACTGTCCCAGAAATTGAAATGTTTTGGAGCCAAGAACTCAAAGTGGGCCATCGGATTGACAATATAACACTGGAAAAATGTGTTTCCTATTCTAGATTGATTATTGGAATTGATCACTGGGATTTTAGAATAGATCCTTTGATGAGTTAGGAGTCAAACTATGAGGCAAGTTTCTAATTTAGCAACATAACTTAGCAACATTTTAACAACATGACTGGTAGTATAGATCTAGTGTAAAAGACTAACAGGCCATTAATTGTGCTAAGTTTCATTACAGATGTCATAACTTAAAGTATTTTCTACTGATAAAGCAGGCTAAATTTATATTAAAAGGAAAGAAAGAAACAAAATGTATTTCCACTGTGGTTCTTTAATAATTAAAAATCTTAAACACAGACATATTATCTGAGAATGCACTGATTTGCCTAAAGACTCAAAGTTTGAGATTCAGTTAATGTCTCACACTGAGAAATATACTGAGAATACAAATATAAATAAAAGGTTCACAATACTTTGAAAAAAAAATAGATGTTGATAGTTGTTTTAATCTTTTATTTCTTCCCATGCTTGTATCTTTCCATGAAAAGCAAATAACCACTTAAAAACTCAGTCTAATAAGAATCATTACGTTGTTCCTGGAAAAGTAGACTCATAAATATGCTATACCTTTCTGTAACTCAAATATTTTCATTATTCTTTTTAATCAGGTCAACTTTTTGTATAATATTCAGACATATTCAATTATGTATGATATGATGCTGTTGTAATATGTCATTGGAATGCTTTGAGAGAAAGATACTAAAATCTAATAATCACATTTGAGTAGTATCGTTTTATTATTTAAAAAATAATGATAAAAAAGCAAATGTAGTTTCTTCACATGACATCAAGATAGATGTCCTCTAGGCATAGGATACATAACAGTGCTTTACAATTTTATTTATATAATGTCTTATAACATCCAGAAATAACAACCAAGATTCTCTCTCTCTTTTTTTGAACCCACAAGAGAATCTGACACCTCTGAATTACTGAGCAATCATTGATCAAGAGCTAGCATGGCCTCTTAAAGCCTGCAATAGCTAACAGGAGGTATAGCTATAGGCTATAGAATTAGGGATTTTAAAATGTCAAGGAACACTAATAATTCATGCATCCTGAGACCATAAAGCCAGCAGCATGTCAATAATAATGGCATGCTCTTTGGAAAATGTAAAATTAACATGCTAGTGTTTTAAGTTAAGAGAATATTACAGAACTTTGGTAAAAGAAATAATTTTCTCTGGCATATGAGGTTGCTGATTTGTATCCTGTATGCTGCTGCTACTTATTATGCCTCCTAGACATGTATCCCAAATAAAGGTCTACACATATTGTCGGTTGACAAAGGGCCTGACATGGCATAATAGCAAAATGTGTAGGCAATAAAAAGAAATGCACAAAATAAATATCAATACCTGAACAAGTCAAGTGTGCTAGAGGATACAGGAGATTTCACACACAGGAAACATTTAAGAAAAGAGATGACAGAATAATGAAGGATGCCTGGAGGAAGCTTACTCTTTGGTTAAAATAAAATTCTCTGAGATTTATTTTTATTTTTATTATTTCAAGGGAGCCTACTTTAGAAGCCACGCTTAGAAGCAAGACTTCAATCCAATGCTTAAAAAGCTTCTCTGCTCTTCAAATACTGTCCTCTCCCTCTCTCTCTCTTTTTTTTTTCCATGGTCATCACTTTGAAAGAAGCTTTAAGTAAACAGCTGCTTTTGAAGAGGAAGGGACTACTGGACACAAGAGAAAAGGCAAATTGTATTTTATTGAGCGATTTTTTTTATTACCATTCTGGGAACCAAAAAAGTGACTACAGCTATCAAATAAGTCTCCCTCAAAAAATCTTTAGATCAATCTTTAATGAGAAAAAAAAAAGATGTTCGCTGAGGTCTTGTTTTATGCACACCATTCTATATCTTTTAACTTATCAGTATGCTCATGGTTCTTAAATTTAATATTTGAATTAAACACCTAAGAGCCTTGAATGACAGTCATCCACCCATTATTAAAAGATATATAGATCAATTATATGGCACTGATGAAATCATTGGTATGATTTGTGACCCTTTAACTACCGATATTTCCTCTAAAGTGACAAAATCACAACAAAACATAAAAAAAGAGTGCTTCATTACAAAGGAACCTGCCATACATTATTTAAATCTTTTCTCTCTGAGAGAGCAAGAGCTAGAGTGCATACTGAGTACCTGCTCCTCAACATGAAATGATTCTTTTTCACAGAACTCAGAGAGTACTGATTTCCAACCGATCACTATGAGCAAAACAAACACCATCTGCAAATAATAATTAGAACATAATACTATTTAAGCTTCTGAAAAGGACATAAAATATGTATATGGAAGCTCTGAAGCTAATAAAAATATAATGTAGGTTACTTCAAAGCATTTCACATTTATATTGCTCAACCACTAATAAAATGACACAATGTTAAATCTACTTTTTTAAGTCCTATTTAAAAATCTCTCAGTCAAATCAAGAATGGTTCAGCTCACTTGAAGTTACAGCCTGGTTTAAGAAAATTGCATTTTACTGCTCTACTATTGATTTTTAGCAAATTTAAAACTGTCACTATCTGCTGATTCTGCTTATCTTTGAATTTAAAATGTCCATAGTATTTACATAGCATTGAAAAATTACAGTTTCGATGCATTGAATTTTTAATGCGCTTCTTTCTTTCTGTGGTGTATATAGCTAGCTTGATACCAAGAGGACAATTTGATGTCATCTTCCTTTGTAGTGTACGATGAAATCTCATATTTTTCTTTAATCAGCAACAGCATATTGACTGAGAAATAAAACAATTTCTCATTTCCTTCTTTTTCTCCATCTTTTTTTTTTTAATGATCAGCATTTCAATTGCTTTGTATTTGTAGTTTTCAATAAAACTCATACTTAATATTATTGGATAGTTCAATACTTTAAAACTATGTACAAACAAATAAAAGGTCATCTTCAAATTAACACAAATAAAGATATCAAAGTTCTACTTTCTTAGCTTACCAATGAAAATTCCATCCAAAGATATATATATGTTATATATATATATATATCTTATATAAAGATACATATATACTATGTATATAATATATATCTTACATAATCTTATATATCTATTATATATAATACATATTCAGTTTCTGCTATAACTATTTATATAAAATGCACATGAACTGCAAATCACAAGGCATTTGTTAAATGCTAGTCCCATCAGTTATGCTTTATGTCTCTATGACTTTGCAAATGATTTATCCAGACGATGGGCTTGGGGAATGTTTAAATATCTTGGTAAACGATTAGTGAGCATCAATCAATATAAAAAACAGATTTTTTCTTACTCTTTTCGATGTGATTCTTTGTCTAAAATCGACATTACCAAACAAAAGTTATAGATTCAGTTGCTAAGCATCCATTAAAAATGTAATAGCCACATGTGATGAAAGTCTCATCACTATGGTGAAAATGAAATTTGTATTCTTTGTGCAAATTCATCATGCTTGCAGCTCTCATTAATACAACTGTAGGGGCCTATCAGTAATTTTATTGTAATCATGGAAACATACTATAGGGTTATTATTTAGGCACATGTAAAAATTTCTGTTTTTCTAAAACAAGAATTTAACTAAAAATTATAACATTTTGCCTACTATTTGAATTTACTTTACTCTGGAAATTTAATAATTTTGTTAAACAAGATAAATTTATTATTATTGGTTTGTACTCTGATAAGTACATTTTTGTTTGTTTTGTGTTGTTTTTAACATAAAATTTTCCAGGCCATACTGCAGACTTGAATTTTTGACTGACTTATCAGTTAAAGAAGAAACACAATGAATGATGAGGCAGAGGATCAGGGTTCATTAAATGCATGTCGTTTATTCATTCATTCAGCATTCTTTTCAATGTGTTCCTATTATGTATGAAACACCATGCTATGGTGTGCCTTATGCTGAGACAACTCCATACACATTAACTGAATACGATTAATTCATAAACATTTTCCATACCTATATTTATTCAACAAAAAAGTGCTGAACTAAAAGTATTAGCTGTGGTGTTTACCATGAACAAAAATCATCTCATAGGACCATTGTTCTTCCACAGACCTCTGTCATTGGGACGAAATTGAGCATTAGTTCCAAGTTTTTTTTGCCCTAAGATCATTCCTCCATTTCTGTAGTTACCAGCTTGGTGGCAATATAACAAAAATAACAATTGTTAGTACTAAGACAAAGGTTCTTTAACAACTCTAAGATTTGGCTTTGAAATACTTTAAATGAAACTAATAAACTCGTATTAGTTTCCAAACATTATAAATTTAAGTTCTCCAAAGTCCATGTTGTTTGTAAAAACAAAAATAAAAATCACTTAAAGTATACATTAAAATCATCTTTGTGGGTAACAAATTAATTTTCTGGTATATCTGGTAAATTATAAAGGTCTTGTTCAGTATGATTTTTATAATTATGTCTTAGTTACTATTTCCACACCTTCTTTGGGATTTTAACTTACCCTTTTTGTTCTACGCTTGACAAAAAGGAAGTATTGCAAATTTTACTACACTTTAAGCCAAGTGCCTCAATTACTGATAATAATTATAGTGAAAAATTTACTTATATCTCAAATTTTCACCCATGAGTAAGTGATAGACCATTTCAGTATATGAGGACAATCTGATAGCATTTTTTGTGCTTGTCAGACAGGGACACATCATCTGATGAAGAACACTATTTTTCTCCACTACTGGGAGCTGAGTCATTTTTTTAATAAGATTTTTGTGATTATAAAAATTTTATCTAATTTTATGCAGTTTTGAAAAATGTGTAAAAGTATAGAGAAATGTAAAGGAACAGATAGGCCATTTTATATTTTCCTTAAAGATTGTTATACATTTTAGGTATAGTTAGAAGAGATGCAGAAATAGGTACTAATGCAGATATACACATACATGTAGATATGGTTCCTCATAAATTTGTGTAATCTTTTTGAATAGTCATTTTTAAACTGTCACTTTTCATCTATTTAAAAGCATTTTCTGCATTATGAACAATCATAATTTTAGTTATTTGTGATTTCTTTTCTTTATATGGGTATATTATAATTTATTTACCCAGTTCATTTTGTTGAATGTTTGTTATTCCCAGATTTTAATATTACAAATGTCACTGTCATAGACACTTTTCAATACAACTTTTAGTCAGTATTCTGATTTTTCTTTATGATAGGTCCTCAGAAATAGAATTTACTGCCTCAAATGATATAAGTATTTTAAGGTTCCCAATGCATTTTACCAAATTGATTTTTAGAGGGATTTTCAACTCATTTCCAATACCCTCATTTTAAAGTATTGATCTCGTTGCACTTATATCGCTTATGTATTCCAATTTCAGTAAAGTGTTGCTAATTTGATAGCTAGGAAGTGGCATCATGTGATGTTTAAATGTGTATCTCTCATCAGCTAAAGATATAGGCTCATAGCAGATGGTGGGGTCCTGCAGGTGACCTGGCCTGGCTAGAATTTCTCACTAATAAATGTATATCTAGACTTTCAGGTGAAGCTCAGGACCAGGCAACTCAGGGAATTTTACATAGCACATGCTTTGGACTTGACCTCCAAACAAATGATCTCTCTTGAGATAGAGAGAGAAGCACTTCCCAAACACATAGACCAGCATAGAGCCCCATCAGTTCTTTAAAGTATGAACTTCGTATTAAAATATATTCATAAATTTATAGATGAAGTTTCTTCAGTAGGCAACAGATATATAATCTATCCATTTATGTTGTAGCAATAATTTTTAGATGTAGTAGTGATAATCATCTTTGAAAAATGATATTCAATTAAAATAGCAGTTTTCTGAGTAGCTGCTAAATGATTTCAAAGAAACCTCATGCGATTATCTTAAAGCTTCATCTGCAACTTTACATTGCCTTTTACAGCTTTATGTATAGAAAATGATAAGAACATAGAACAGCACCACTAATAACCAGATTAGGAAATCAGGAAATTATTTTGACTTTTCTACTTTCTAATAGTTCACTTATTAGTTTATATATTGGATTATTGGTATCAGTTAATTAAATGAATGAACAGAGTTACATTTCTGAAATTAAATTTTGTTATTTAAACTGAACTCACCTTAACACAAGATCATTTAGACTAATTCCATATGTTATCAAAATAAATTTATTCAAACCAGTTATTGAATTATAGAGAAAATCTTGGACCTAACCAGTTCAAGAAAAAGTAGTATAATTAGCTGATAGTTCAAATCAAGAATCTAAAAAAAATAGCAAAGTCTGTTTGACAGAGTTAGAAAACAGGTTTAATTTCTACTTGGTAAGAGGCTGTTACAAGAAGAATCATAGCTCGGAACGGCACAATTTATATCAACTCAAAATTGTGAAATTGCTTAATAGGAAACATTAGTTGACAGTGGTCTGGAAATAAATTTATCACATAAATTTATTCATGAGTGAAATTTTTTGTATAGGCATCTGGAAATCTCTCTTGACAGACCTTCAGAGGTTGCACATGATCAAAAAGACCTTTCCCCCAGATCTACCAGTATTCAAGATTTATTTAATTATCAATTTGGAAAAATCTGAGAGGAAGAACAATTTCTAGACCATAAGTAAAATAGCATCGACTCACCTTATTTTTTTTTTAAATGCTGTAGAATAATGATAGTGTATATTTCTTGTGTTTAATAATTTCTAGACATCGTCACTATGTACCAATTCAATGTTTTCAATAAAACTCTTATAAATAGTGACTATATTGGGTAAATTTAATATATTTCATATTAAATTTATTACTTTATAAATTTAATATGTATACAATTGCTGATGTAATGTTATAAGTATGTTAGAGATAGTAAATATTTTAATGTCCTCTACATTTCAAAATGATGAGGAAATAGATCCATCATCTCCTCTAAAGATAAGAAAAATCCAATTGTTTATCCATTTGATATACAACCAAGGGACACATATCTTGAAACCAAAAGTTTCTCCAGAACTTCCCAGAAATTCTAAGAGTATGAGAAACTTCAAATGTACTTCAATAAGTTTCTCAGAAAAGGTTTGATGTTGAGCAGTCTTCTCTAAGTTATTTCAAGTACGAGATCTGCCATTAAGAAGTCTGAGACAAATAGTTACAGACTGGCTATTTTTCTGTAATTGTAATCCAATTTCACACGGGTTTTAAGGTCACAACAGCTCAAAGGGTATTCCTGATACATGATCTCAATCTCCAACAGATGAGAGTAGCCCACATGAGTACATGTTGCAGTAAGACTATCTTCAAAATTGAAGTGATTATTATGGAAGTATGTGCAGGATAATATGTCAGGAAGTATACAAAGGATTATTAATAAAGCAAAATAAGCATAAGAATCGATTGCTTAAATGTCACAGGTTACTGACATCATAATAATGAGAAACAATTTCTTTTAGGCACTTTTGTTTTTAAAAGCTTTTAAAAGAAATACAATTGACCTAATCTATCATGGATAGACAGACTCACGATCCTTTTCCTCTGGAAAACAAGGCAGACTTTTTTTTTTTTTTTAAATTTTCCACTGTTGGACACTATTTCCAAAGTTTAAAGGCTATAGAACAAGTGGAATAGCTTTCATTTTATAGTTGTGTCAACACTACCCAATTGTGGTTGTAGAGCTGGTTATTCTTTAACTTCTCTTACGCTCCTGGGGCCTTCTGCCCTCAAAGACATAAATAAAAGAAAATGAACTTGCATTGTAGTAGAAGAGATTAAAGCTACATATAACAATTTCCAGACTGGAAGAATTGTTAAATTTTGAACACTTTAAGGGAAACTGATAAATCTGTGTGTCTATGTGTTTATCTTTCTCTGTCTCTCAGGCTCCCTCTCACCTCTCTAGTCCCTTTAAAAACATTTCTCTCTAAAGTTAAACTAGTTGGTATGCTTCATTCTGTTCTAGATATTGTTATTATTATCCCCAAGTTAGATGACAAACTAACTTTAAACTAAAAACTAAAAGACATTTAAAATAAGTCATATAGGCAAGCCAATTTACTCTTTTCCTTCAAAGCATTAATAATTATTTTACTTAGGAAAAAAATCTCTCAAAAATTCAATTTGTTACTTTGAATCCCCATTTTTTAAAAAAATTTTCTTGGAATTTTTGAAAATCCCAGGAAAAAGGAAAAGCCCAAATTTCTGTGAACAGATTCACATTTGCTAATTATATTTACTTGAGATATAAAGCTCAAATAGTTATCTCTCATCTTCATCTTCAATCATCGGAGACATTGGAAACGATCTATTTCAATAGAAAGTTGAGATACAAAGTACAGAAATATCTCCTGCTAAAATTTAGGCTGAGAAAAAAAAAAAGAAAAAAAAAACTCAAAGCAGCTTCCGGTTAAAGTGGTGGGTAGGTAAACTCTGTGCTCCACTCCTCTCAGACCACATTAAAATTACAACCAAACACAGAACAACCATCATTGAAAACCTCCTGATATCTAGCTGAACAGAAGCCTACAACTAAGGATATACAGAAGAGGCCACATCAAGAACGGTAGGAGGGGCAGAGACAAGGAAAATGCTGGTTTCACACCCATCTGTGGTGGTTAAAAATTTTCAGAGACATCTCAGCTGCAGAGGTCCCCCCCTGAGGAGTGAGGGGTTCCTGCCTACACCAGGCTGCACAACTCAGGACTCCAGTGCCAGGAAGAGAAGTCCCCACAAATTTGGGCTGTTAAACCAGCAGCAATTGTTTCTGAGTGAGATGGAGGGCAACGGGAGTCCTAAGCATTCCTCTTAAAGGGCCCTTACATGGACTTACTCACTGACAAACTCACTCACTCTGAGCTCCAGCACTGAAGCCTCAGCTCGAGAGGTGTCAGGGACATACATAGAGGAAATGAATTGTCTGGCTTCAAGATGAGGACTAGAGGGACAGCTTTCTCCTAGACAGAAGTGCTGGCAGAAGTTATTATTTCCTTGTTAAGTCCACACTCCACCCAGCCTGTACACATGCCATATCTAAGTCTCCATCAAACTGGCTCACACTGTTTGCCCCACCATAGTAATTCCCTGAAACCTCCTCCCTACCCAACTTGGGCCCACCCAAGTCCTTCCAGTGCCTTTTCTGTACAAATGGCCTGTCCTGGCACATGATGTGGTCTTTCTCAAAATCTCTCAAACCCCAAACTAGCAGCATCTGCCTTTGGCATGGCCCATATCTCTTGCTAAGCTGCCCTAAGCCTGGCAACAACGGCAATTGGCATCAGTTCTCAGCTAAGTCTCTTCTAGGTACCTCCATGCTCAGCACAAGTGGCAACAATCTGCATATCATTTATAGTTTATAGCAAGTGGCCCTGGGCAGGGCACAGGCAGTAGTTGACCTTGGCCTTCAACAGAGCCCCATCCAAGAGGCCCCAGAACCAATACACCTGGTGACCAGCTTCAGACCACACCAGAGCACCACTAAACCACCTCCACAAACTATACACCCAAAGGGCAGACCTGGTAGCCACCAGAACCCTGCTAAAACAAATCTTGCTCCATAAGGTCAGCCCCTGCACAATAGCTCCTCCACTGTAGTCACGGCCAGTCCTCACAACCAATTAGCCTGAGAGTCTATCCCTTCTATTGATGTGCAAAGACCAGCCAAGGCTCAACTACAATAAAAAGGCACACACGACGCACAAAAGGGACACACCTGGAGCACATGGCTCAAGTGACCAGGGACACTGCACCATTGGGCCCCATAGGACATACTATATAAGCCCACTCTAATAAGAACAGGAGAAATAACAGCTCTACCCAATACATAGAAACAAAAACAAGGCGGCAACCAAAATAAGAAGACGAAGAAACATGCCCCAAATGAAATAAAAGGCCACAGCTCCTGAAAAAGAACAAAACAAAATGGAGACAAACCATCTACCGAATGCAGAATTCAAAACAGTGTTTATAAAGATGCTCAATGATCTCAGTGAGGACTGCAACAAAGAGATAGGAAACATAAACATAGAGATAGAAAACAAAAAAGAAGCAGTCATGCTTTTTGTTTCTTTGTCAAAAATTATTTGCATATTTTTTTATTTGTTTGTTTGTTTGTTTGTTTTTAGGTTCTCAATTCTGTTCCATTAATCTGTGTATCTGTTTTTATGCCAATGTTGTTCTGTTTTGATTATTGTCACTTTGTAATATAATTTGAAGTAAGAGAATGGGATGGCTCTGGCCTTGTTTTTTATTTCCTCAGGATTGCTTTGACTATTTGGGGTCTTTTGTGGTTCCATACAAATCTGATGATTTTTTTATTCTATTTCTTTAAAACATGTCTTTGGGATTTTGATGAGAATTGCATTCAACTTGTATATTGCTTTGGGTAACATTCTTCTAATCCATGCATATGGAGTATCTTTCCATTTCTTTGTGTCTTCTTCAATTTCTTTTAATAATTTCTTATAGTTTTCAGTGTATATGTCCTTCACATCCTTTTTTACATTTATTCCTAAATATTTTATTCTTTTTGTTGCAATTGCAAAAGGAATATATTTTTCATTTCTTTTTCTGAAATTTTATTGTTAGTATATAGGAATGTGATGGGTTTTTGTAAGTTGATTTTGTGTACAGCAACTTTACTGTATTTATTTATTGTTTCTAATAGTTTTTAGTGGAGTCTTTAGGATTTTCTGTATAAAGAATCATTTCATCTGCAAAAAGTGACAGTTTGACTTTTTCATTCCCTTTTGGAAGCCTTTTATTTCTTTCTCTTTCCTGATCGCTCTAGCTAGGACTTCCAATATGATGTTGAATAACACTGGTGAAGGAGAGTATCCTTGTCTTGTTCCTGATTTTAGAGGAAAAACTTAGTTTTCACTATTAAGAATGATATTAGCTTAGTGTTGGTCATTTATGGCCTTTATTATTTTGAGGTACTTTCCTTCTATATGCATTTGAAAAAGGAACAAAACACATACAATGGAGAAAAGAAAGCTTCTTCAACAAATGGTACTGGGAAAATGGAAAGCAACATGCGAAAGAATAAAACTATTTGTCACCATACACAAAAATTAAAATGGATCAAAGACCTAGATATAAGACCTGAAGCAATAAAATGCATAGATGAAAACATAGGTATTAAACTTATGGACCTTTATCTTACAGAGGATGTTATGAGTTTGACCTCAAAGTCAAGAGAAGTAACAGCAAACATAAATGAGTTAGACTTGATCAAACTTAACAGCTCTGTACAGGAAAATAAACTATCAATAAAACAAAGGGGCCACCAACCCAATGGGAGAAGATTTTTCTAAACAACACCTCTGATAAAGGGCTAATACCCAAATATATAAAGAACTCAGACAAGTCAACAACAACAAAAACAAACAATCCAATTAAAAAATGGGCAGAGGACCTGAACAGACACTTCTCCCAGGAAGGCATACAAATGGTCAACAGATACATGAAACCATGCTGAACTGTATTAGCTGTTAGGGAAATGCAAATCAAAACCACAATGCGATACCACCTAACACCTGTCAGAATGACTATTATCAAGTAATAACAAATATTGAAGAGGTTGAGGGATAAAAGAATCATTATACGCTGCTGGTGGAAATGTAAGTTAGTACAGCCACTATGGGAAACAGCAGGGAGGTTCCTTAAAAAGTTAAGAATAGAATTACTATATGGTGCAGCAGTTCCTCTTCTGGATATTTCAAAAATTTGAAAATGTTTATCCATAAAGATATATGTATTCCTATATTCATTGCAGCATTATTCATGGGGGTCAAGACATGGAAACAACTGAAGTATCCTTCAATAGATGACTGGATAAAGAAGATATGGTAGATATACCCAATGGAATATTATTCAACCATAAGAAAAGATGAAATACTGCCATTTGTGACAACATGGATGAATCTTGAGATTATCATGCTAAGTGAAATAAGTCAGACAGAAAAAGTTGAGAACCATATGATTTCACTTACCTGTGGAATATGACTGAAAATAACAAATGAAACAAACAAACAAAAATTCATAAATATAGACATTTTAGTTGTTACCAGAAGAAGGGAGAGAGAAAAAAGTAAAGGGGGTCAAATATATGGTGATAGGAGATTTGTCTTTGGGTTGTAAACACACAGTGCAATATACAGATGATGTATTATAGAATTATACACTTGAAACCTACATAATTTTATTAACCAATGTCACCGTGATAAGTTTAATTAAAAGAAAACAGAAATAAAGAAAACAATAACTGAAATGAAGAATACATTAGAGAGAATCAATAGTAGATTAGATGAACTAGAGGACTGAATCAGCAATTTGAAAGATAAAGTAACAAAAAACACCTAACAGCAAAAAGAAAAAATAATTTAAAAAAAGAAGATAGTTTAAGGGACTTCTGGGACAACATCAAGCGTCCTGACGTTCATATCATAGGGGTATGAGAAGGACACTAGAGAGAGCAAGGAATTGAAAACCTATATGAAGAAATAATGATGGAAAACTTCTCTAACCTAGCAAAGGAAATGACATATAAGCCCAGGAAGCACAGAGAATCCCAAACAAGATGAGCCCAAAGAGACCCACAGCAAGACATATCATAATTAAAATGCCAAAGGTTAAAGACAAAGAGAAAATCTTAAAAGCTGCAAGTGAAAAGCTTTTAGTTACCTAAAAAAGAGCTCCCATAAAACTGTCAGCTTCTTCTCAACAGAAATTTTTGGGGCCAGAAGTGATTGACACAAAATATTCAAAGTGATGAAAAGCAGAGACCTACAATCAAGATTACCCTACCCAGCAAGCTATCATTTAGAATCAGATAAAAGCGTCCCAGAAAAGAAAAAGCTAAAGTTAATTACTGTGAAACCAGTATTATAAGGAATATTAGAGGGTCTTCTATAAGAAGAAAAATGTACAAAAATATGAATAATGAAAAAGCAATAACTATGAAAAATTGCTATCACCAATATCTATCAACAAATACTTTAAATATAAATGGATTAAATGCTCCAGTCAAAAGACAGCCAGTGGCCAAATGGTTAAGAAAACAAGATCCTTACCCATGTTGCCTAGAAGAGTCACTTTAGATCAAAAGACACACATAGACTAAAAGTAAAGGGGTGGAAAAAAGATATTTTGTAAAATGGAAACAAAAAAAAAGCAGGGGTAGCAATACTTATACCAAACAAAATGACTTTAAAACAAAGACTATTTAAAGAGACAAAGAAGGGCATGATAATCCCACTTCTGGATATTTATTCAGAGAAACCCAAAACACTACTTCGAAGGGATATGTGAATCCATGTGTTCATTGCAGCAGTGTTTACAATAACCAAGATATGGAAGCAACCTGGGTGTCCATGAATAGACGAATGGATAAAGAAGAGGTGATACATATATACAATAGAACATTAGCCATAAAAAAGAATAAAATCTTGCCATCTGCCACAACATGGATGGACCCAGAGGGTATTGCGCTGAATGAAATAAGTGTAAAAGACAAAATAAATAAATAAAACAGAAATAAGTGAAATAAGTGTAAAAGACAAAATAAATAAATAAAACAGAAACAAACTCATAGATACAGAAAACATTGTGATGATTGCCAGATGGGAGGGGGGTTGGAGAAATGTGTGAAAAAGAGGAAGGGGTTTCAAAGTATGAATTGTAGTTACAAAATAGTCATAAGGATGTAATATATACAGCAGTCCCCAACATTTTTGTCACCGGGGACTGGTGCCTATGAGAATCAAATGCCTAATGATCTGAGGTGGAGGTGATGCTAATGCTGGGAAGCAGCTGCAAATACAGACAAGCTTCGCTTGCTTGTCCACTGCTCACCTCCTGCTGTGTGCCTGGTTCCTAACAGGCCACGGATTGGTACCAGTCTGCAACCCCGGACTTGGAGAACCTTGATATATAGCACAAGAAATATAGTTAATAACTATGTAATAACTATACAATAACATTGTAATAACTATGTATGGTGTCAGATGGGTACTAGATTTATTGGGTGATCACTTTATAAGTTACATAAATGTCTAATCAATATGTTGCACACAAGAACCTAATATTGTATGCCAACCGATCTGAAAAAATTTAAAAAAATAAAAGTAAAAAACACACATAGTCTTATAATATTAGTATTTCTTTCAGATCAAACAAAGAGCTTTCCAGCTGGTTTGCAGATGCACTCTGCTGTGTGCAAATTGCTGGGTTTTGTGAGAATGGTGATGTCTACAGCTCTCAGGACTTCTGCTTTGAGCCTGGGACCCAGACCTTCCTCAGCTTTCAGTCTCTGCTGGAAGAAGCCTTCTCTTTTAACCCCAGTGTGCTATACAAATACTATTTTCAATGAATGCCATGATGTGGAAAAATTTAAGAAACTCTGCTGTACAATATACTTTGTGGATGATGGTATAGGTGGTAGGGTTGGGAATTATCCAAATAATAACAGTAAATATCGTGCTTACAAAACCCCTGGAAGGAAGAGAGATAACTTATTTTTGATCTACCAGTTTTTAAAATGTTTATGTTTGATGCAATCATTTTTAAAAGATCCCAGGAAAATGTGAATAGTAAAGGAAACTATCAAATGCTGTAGCTCTCTTACATTTACATCATGGTTTGGGAAAAATCTCCTTCACTCTGATAAATAAAACAGAAAAAATATTTATTTTAATATCTTGGCTTTCTACTTGTATAGGTCAATTGCACCATTCCATGGATGGTTAGGCTACTGATCATGAAGACTATTTTCTCTCTATGTTTTGTTTTTGTAACTACAGGTAGAATTTTAGAACCAAAAGTAAGGTTGTTGATTTGCTTTCCGTAGGTCTATTGTCTATGTGAGAATCTGTTTCTTAATTCCCATTAGTCACCAGTATATTTTTTCTAGTCTTTGAAAATACATCCTCAGAAATCATCATGACCTTCTTGGCTCTTGTTGAAATTCTTTCATTTTGCAAAGCATCCTCACCTATAAAACTTTTATTTAATAACAAGAAAAAAATTATACTTATTATTTTGTTCTCAGTTTTTGTATGTGCAGTTCTATTTTTAAATTGAACTTATTTCAATATGATATTTTATTGTCCTTAGATTTAATTTAGCAGACTTTGTGTTTAAAGAATTTCCTTGTGAAAATATAGCAATTTGATTGTATGTATGTACCTTAATATTTTTTTTTTTTGAAATGGGAATAGTGCTATAGAAAAATAAAACACCAAGAATATTAAGCCTTGACTGCCATACAGAATTTTAAAAAGATAGTAGTAGTAGAAAACATTGCCTGTCTCAGGGCTATTGTATTAATTCACCACATTTTACAGAAATATACTACTAAAAAGTTGACAATGCTTAAAACATTTCTCTGTTATCATTAGTATATGTTAACAAGTTATCATAGCCACCTCAAACCTATGTCTCTTAACACTCTATAAAATGCACATAAATTATGTGGTAAATTTAATGTATAGGTGTTAAGTGCCAGTCATTATAATACCCTATTTTGTATCTCCCTTAATCTCACAGCTCATGAGGTATGAACTATTCTTTCCGTGTCACCATTCTGTCTCTACAGCTTGAAGTATTTATAGGATTATCAAAGTTAGAAGAAAAAGCCAAGATCAAACAGTAAAGAAAAACAATGTATTTCCACTTAAAATGATAGGACATTTAGTGGTCAGAACTCAGGGCTAGGCCTAGAGTGAACTCCTTCATCGTGGATATAAACGGGTCCCAATAAACTGAACCCAACTGTTATATCTTCAGAGGACAGGGGAACCCTTTTGGAGTTTTCAGTTAGACCAAAAAAGCTGGACACTTATTTTTAACAAGGATGATGATGGCTTTAGGGGATGATTATTTTCAATTTGCATAAGAACCAAATGGCTATTATAACAACTCTTAACTAAAGAGTTCTAAAGACAAGCATGGCGAGTTGTGACACAGCAGCTGAAAGAAGGCAGTGATTGTGTGTGTTATATTATTGCTATATCCCCAACACCTAAAACTATAACTGGCACAAAATTGGTGTTCAAAAAATATTTGCTAAATGTATAAACAAACTTGGGGATTAAAGCAGGATTTTGAAAATTAGTTATAACTCTCTAGATCTGGTGACACTTGGACCCAGTCGCTTGTTCCCAAACTTCTCCTATCTGTATCTGGATAAATCTCAAGTCAATCACCTATATAAACTATAATCTCCACTAGAATCACAGTACCCCAAACTTCATGGAAAGGAATGAATTTAGAGTCACATAGTCCAGCTTCTCACATTGAGTCGCCATCTAAATATTAACTATTCCTCTAAGAGATCTCCAAATCTGCCTGAACATGAGACTCAATTGGAGTAATTATTTTTAAAAATAAATATTCTCAGTCGTTCCTTTGAAAATTTTGGCTCCAGAAATCTTTATTTTAAAAATACACCTCAGATAATATTTATAAAAAGACAGGCATGTGAAATGCTTTCCTTAAGCATCAGTCTCCATTTTTAAAGAGCGTTATTAGAAACTTCTATGAACTAACTCACCTGCCCAAATTTTTGTACAAGTGGAGTACAATAATGATGTTCATTTGTTCAGTCATGTAACATTTATTCGACAATATTTAATGAACACGTTATGTGAGGCACTTGGAGGACAGAAATGAAAATATAACACTTTTCATATACTCCCAGAATTAAGTCCAGGTAAAATAACATTGTAATCTAGCTAGATTCATTGTGGGGTGAAAGGTAGCCACTGAAGAATTCTGAACATGAGTGTGACCTAATCACATTTGAATATTGGAAAGATCCCTCTGGCAGTGAAGTTCGCCATAGAGTGGGATGGTGAAATCTGACTTAACAAAAGCTATTTCAGTAGTTCAGTCAAGAGAGGATGAGAATATGAACCAGTACAAAAGCAGTCCAGATAAAGAAGAGAAATGCACGGGATTATTTTCACCCATTTTCAACAAACAAGAATATTAAACTAAGAAAATCACATTGAAAGCCATATTTATACAAAGTAATTAGATATCAGTAAGTATTAAATATTGGTAAAATATGTCCTTCATGCCTTCAAAAATATTAATCAAGTTACGGCTGGGTTGGATACAAAAGTATATACAATGAAGGTGACACAAACTCTGCTCTCAGGGGTCCACTTGTGGCAGGCGAATTACAATTATAATATGCAGAGACCATTATAACAACATAATATTTAAAAGAAGGGCTAAGATGTTACTATTAAAAAGGAGAATCACATAGAGGGGAAGGTGCATTTAATGTTTTACAGAATGTTTATGTGGGAACATAGTGAAGAAATAATTCTTTCAGAATAGTCATTTCCTGCATAGTCTTCTGTAAATTATGGAATGATTTAATACATTGATTTAGAGTCCATTCTCTTTGAAAAGGAGTGATGGGTGGCAGGGTGACATTACTGGTCAGAATAGACAGGGAGAGGCATAAAATTAATTCCAACATAAAATTAAACCCATAGAAAGCACAGAAGACTTCCCAGAATATTATTTACAAAAATCAGCACGTCACGAATCAAGCTTCTATTTAAAATTGCTTTTTCATATTACTCTATTGAGGCTTACTACTTAATGAGATGTCTGGCAGGGAAGATTTGGGGAACATTTATCCAAAATGCCAGAACTGCTTTCCACTTTGCTAAAATGCTAGCAAGAAGCTTTGAAAGTGGAAACACATTTGCAAGACATCATTGTCAAATTTCCCCTAAAGGAACAATGTGAATAGATAGAGAGCCTTGAATCAGATTGTCAATGCTGAGCTTATGCTATTGAGTTTCCAAGAACATGTTCCTAATTTTGCAGTCACTTCTCCATTTTAGGGTTGAATTCAACTATTCAAATTATTTTTTACAAATGTTTAATCCCATATGACCCTTTATTCTATTTATTCTATCATTTATCATATTTTATCATGCATCCTACGTCTATATAATGTGTATATAAGGAATTAAACCAATTCAAAGATTAACCAATCCAACACAAAAGTTAATACAATAAATTTCCTTGGCAACAATCGGAATGCGTTTCAAATTGAAACAGAAATAACATACATTGCCTGCCAGACTGTATTATCCTTTGGCTAAGTGGCCTCTCAGTGACTCTACATATGTCTATAATAGATCTGACTACACCGTATTAGTTTTAATTTGTTTCCACATCCACATAATCTACCTTTCTTACTAGTGTGTGTATTTTTGGAGGAGACATACTATGTTTAACCCACCTTTGTTTCTACAGAAATCCATGGCACAACGCTAGACTCTTAGTAATTGTATGATGGATGACTGATTGCCTAAAATAATCAATGAGATTCTTCTCTGTCTTACTATTTGTGTTAGGCCTATCTTTTATTTATTTATTTAGATCAGTTATTCAGTTTCCGAATTGGCATAAGATTTGATCTGAAATTCTTTAAACTTATATATGAACTGAAAGTCATGATATAAAAATAAATGCTCTATCAGATATTTCTTCATTCTAAAAAATAAACAAATATGTTAATAGGTTCTTAAATTCATGAGTTTTTAATAGATAATATTTATCTGAGCACTTGCACACTCCCAGAATATTTTTTTCAAACAGGAAGAAAAAATTACCAGCCATAAGTTTAGAAAACTCTCATGAAAAAATAGTAACCTAAAGGAAAATATGTGAAGGAAAGCAGAAAAAAGTCACTGAGACTTCCAGAAATAATGTAATTATTCAATAATTTCTTTCCAGTATTCATCCATTTGTTTAACTGTATATATCCTTCCAACGTTCTCTGAAGGATAATTAGGTAAATACTTAGCATTTTGTAATAATAATAAAAATGGTATTCTGTCACTTAGATAAAATAAACAATCTAACAATGGAAAGAATATTAAGGAAAAGAATATTCACACCAGATCTAAGAGGAGAATGAACATAAAAGGAGCAAATAACATAATTAACTAAGATATCAGACTATAAATCAGTGGAAAACATAATTATACTTTAATCTATAAATAAGAAAATGGCCCAAGATAATCTGTACTGTCTCCTGATGATCTCTCTTATCCTATACACTGAAAATAATGTTATATGAAATGTTGTCATTAGTATTATGAAGATGGTGTTATGACCCATTGGTAACAAATCTAGAAAATTGTTTTATTTTTGGAGTAGGAAAGGGTTGGCAGTAAATTTATTCACACTGTCTCATCTGGTCCTCTTGTGAGCAGTGGTATACATTGGCAAGTTGAAGTTATAGTACAGTCAGTGAGTGTAGAACAAAACAAAACAAAACAAAAATTCAGGGAGTGAAAAATCAGTTAGATTATAATTAAAGCATGGAGGAGATTAAATACCCTAATATGATATATTTACACCAAATTCTGACCAATTTGACTTAACTATCCATAAGGTGTCAAATAAGACATCTATATTTAATCCGATCTTTAAAAAAGAGACTGGATTGTTACACCTTGATGAATTTTAAAAAGCATCCCTAATTCCTCCTTACTGTACAGTCTTCAGCATGTACATTAGAAATAGAATGTTAGGCATCACTTAACACTCTAACTATGAGAAAATAAGAGGAAAATGCTTAATGTAGCTCAACCTTTTTTAATAGAAAAATATGACCCACATAATATTTTGAGTGGCAGGTTCATATGGACCAGTTCAATCACTGACAGGTGAGTTTGAAGACCCCACAAATAAATAAATTCAGTATGAATCATTAATTTTTTTGACTGCATACCTCTAGGAGAATGTTTTAAGAAGGTGTGTTTAAATGATCAAAGTCTAATCCAGAACAGGTTTTATACCCAATCATGAAGAGGAACTATTGTTTACTCAGAAACTACCCTGTACCAGGTGCTATACCAGTTTCTTATAAAATATATTGTGTCTGAGCCTAACAAAAGAATTGCTTGGTAGTTATTATCTTCATTTGCTAGATAAGAAACTAAATCATCTTGGGGTTAAAAACTTTGTCCAGGTCAAAGATAGTGAAAGCTTCAAAATTTGGCTGCAAAGCCTTCAAAATCTATGATCTTTTTTATTTAAAATAAAGATAATACAAATATAACCAAAGAACTTGATATAATTCATATAGTTTGTATCACTGTATTAACCAATGGATATAATTACTTGACCTAAAATCCCAAGTGGAAGAATGTAGATTTTCAGATGAACAAAATTTGTGACCAAGAGTTTTATAGACACAGGACACATTCACATTTTTACCCTATTTTCTCTATCATTTTAGCTTTGTCTTAAAGACTTTGCTAGATTGGCAGAATTCCTGGGTAGTTAAAGCATTTTAGTGATTGGACTGTTTTAAGAGATGGTTATAATCCAGAAACTAAACATCTGTTTGGCTAAAAATAAAAGCATTTCTTTCATTAATTTATCCAAGACATTTTAAAATGCCATTATCAGCATGGCTTATCAAGACCCCTATAAATATAAATAGTCCAACATCCGTTGTATTAAACAATAGCTCTAAGCCCAGTCAAGGCAATTCTAATTCATCATTCTCTATGAGGTTTTTCTATTTGAACAAACTTGAGAATGTTATTTCATTTACAAATTATGTGGCAACTCATAGTAAAACTACATACTACATACATACACAAACTTGCCATCATTGATATGCATGTATGTAAATGAATCACAGTGAAATAACCATTTCAAAAAATGACTTCCATGACCTCCTAAGAATTCTCTTATATTAGCTTCCATGTTGTATTGTCAATGCTTTTCTCCTCAACCAGAGCATGAGCTTTGTAAGGTCAGAGGCTGTGCCTTTTCCTTTGTGATTCCAGTGCATAGCACAGTTCTAGCATTCACTAATTATTGAATGCTAGAAAGTAGAAAGGAAAATATCAAATTACATAATGGCATCCTAGGTTATAATCCATGCTTGCATTCATGAATGGATCTGATTTCTTCCTACATACAATTGAATGCTTGAAAATACTTCTTTAGTTCATCCAGGCACAAATTTTTTAGAAGAAAGTGATATTTAATCATGTATAGATGAAATAGAATTATTACTCAAAAGCGACAAGAGCCACCTATAGTGCCCATGACAGGAGCTGAAAGGAGTTGACCGTCCTTGAATTCTAAGCAATTGTTGCATGCTGGTCCTTGGACAAAAACATAAAGCTGGTAAAGTTTGTATCTGAGATGACCTTCACCCTCTATTTTTTAAACTTCTTTGACCTCTTGCCTCTGTTCGCATACATCCAGAGCTTTTGGGATGTGCTCTGACTGTCGAGACTCTGATGTGTGGAATAGAACACAAGCTTTACTTCCACTCGAACTAGATGACTGGCTTGGGTGTGAGTTAATTTCTCTGACACAGTCCCCTTGGTGTAAATTTAGAAAAATAATTATGTTCCTCTGAGAGAAATGGTGTGGGCCTATGTTAAAGGATGCAAGTGAGAATGCTCTGTAAACTATGAGACATTAAACAGATATTTGACGTTATTTAAAAGAGGCTTAAAATTGGGAACTGCTAATGTTCTCTCTGCCCGAGGTCTCTATGACCTAAATAACTTTGTTCTCTGACCTAACCAAACTCTTATCTCTTGTAACAATTGTTGGGACAGGAAACGCAATGTGGTTGTTGCCTAAATTTATTCACTTTAAGCTAAAATGTCTGACAGCATAAAACCACCTCAGTTTGTTGATATTCTTAAAGAGGAGATTGTGAATCTAGTTATTATCAAGACTATTGGGACAAGTTCTTCTTTTTGGCCTGAATCTGATTGCTAAAAAATACAGGGGTGAGAAAGGTGGCATCCCAGAAGGAAAAGGCTATTCGTCTTAATTTTAAGGCTCCAACACATAAAGGATAGTTATTTAATTTCCTGAAATTTGCTAGTCTGAAAGTTTAATTAAAGAAACCAAGAGTCTAAAATAGTTTTGTGTCAAATGTATAGAATAGTAGTACTTAACCACTAGATGATTTATGTTTCTGTAGTGATTGTTAGAAGTATATTCGTAAAAGAAACCAAGTGTAACCATTTTAGCAATTCTAGAAAGGCATACTCCAAGAGGTAAAATTAAAATTAGGGAAAATGAGACCATCTATAATGGGTCATGATGACTCTGAATAATGATGATTATTGGTTCTGCTTAATAAAACTGTCATCTAATACAATATAGATATTAAGCTAAATTATATTTCATTATCATTCTACCATGCTAAAAAATTCAATGCAAAGCTTAAAAAATATACATAAGAAAATAGACCTAATATTAACCTTTTCTACCTATTTCCAAGTGGTTTTAATTAATAAACCAATGTGAATAAAAATATTATATGCTGTAAATGCTGCTTTTTAGAGTAAATGACCAAACATTTATTATTTACATATTTTTTAAATGTTTTAGCTTTAATATGGTACTTGATAAAGCCAGAATCAGCCTTTCTCAAACTTTTTTCCTGTTATTCAGATTTTGCTCCTTCATTCAAAAACTTCTTTCTCATCAGTCTCTATCATCCCCTCTGCTGACTAAATCAGGTAGAGGAATCTTTGATTTACCTATCACTACCATTTCTAAATCTGATAGCACATAGTTAATATTTTCTCAAGTATGCTTCTTGTGCTCCCAGGATCAAATTTAGAAATGTTGTGAAAAATAAATTTCTAGATCTTTTCCCAGGCCTCCTGAAACAGAAACTCCATGGTGAGACCTGTAAATACGTGTTATAATGTTATCTCGAGGTGTTTCTTGTATTTGATGACAGAAGGACTTTTAACTTTGTGTGGCAAACACACAATGTAATATACATATGACATATTATTGAGTCGTGTACTTGAAAAATATTTGATTTTATTAAAGATTGTCACTCCAATAATTTTAATAAAAAAGTACACAAAGTAGACTAGGTATAGATGAAGAGAAAAAAGAGTAAATAGGAAGATTGAAGCATACAAAATGCAGGAGAGAGAGAGAGAAAGAAAGAGAGAGAGAGAGAAAGAGAGAAGGTATTAAAGAGAATTTAAGAGACATAGAGGGAAAAAAATCAAGAAGTTTTGACACATGTGTAGTAAGAATTCTAATAATATATAACAGTGTTCATAAAGAAGAGGAAATATTTGAAATGATGGCTGAAATTTTTCTTGAACTGAAGACAGTGATGAGTCCTCATGTCAAAAAGTTAGATAAAAAGTAAAACAAATTACACTTACTTATTTTGTAGTGGGATTGCAGAACAGAAAGGGCAAAGAGAAAAAATGAAGTAGTCAAATAGAGATGAAGGAGAAATAAGGTCCTTATTTACAAAAGAACAATCAGATTGATAGCAGACCCACATCAGCATTAGAACAGGCTAGAAGAAAGTGGAATAATAACTTCCGACTGCTGAGGAAATAACATTCAAAGTAAAGGTAAACACTTAAGAGAGAGGGTGTAATAAAAACGTTTAAAGACATACAATGACACAGAGTTTCCTACCCTAACTTGAAAGAAATACTAAAGGACACATTTTATTCAAAAACAAATAAATTCCTAAAGGAGTGTAATTCAGGAAAAATGGCAAATAAGTCAGAAAAATATATTGTTAAATCTAAGTTTAGGGTAGAAATGAAAACAATATTACAAACACTATTATTGTTTAAATAAAAACTGGAACTACCTTATGAATTATGCAAATCTTTCTTGACAAGAGATTTATAAAAATAAATTGTAAACAGGCAATTTTATAACTTAAAATAATTTTAGGAGATAGCAAGAGGCACTTGAATTAACATTAAATGTATTATCAAGGTCAGTTTATTTTCCTATATATCATCACTTTAACAGCAACTTAAACTCGGTTGATCTGAAAACAAATTTTATTTTTACCATTTTCCCCAAAATGAATTGTCTTGTTTTAAAACAATTGTATTATATAGTTTTGAAAATGTAAAATATGTCAAACATGTAATTGTGTAATGATTAACTCTTCATAAAGAATGAAAAACTACTTTACTTGTCAGAGGGAGTCTGGTTTTTCAAATTATAGACATTAGCTACTAGTGTAGAAGTAATGATAGAGAGAAATGGCCACATGTGGCACAAAAAGAGCAACTTGTTTGTTGTATAACTTAGGAGATTCGTTATAGAGTTGGACTGGTGTGTTGCAGATCAATAACTCTCATTTATTTTGTAGCTATACTTAAAAAAAATATATATATATATATATCCTTTCAATATTTTCACTGCTTACCAGTGTAGAATTTTCCTCTGAATTAAAAAAAAAAGTATTTTTACTGCTTAGTAGTGTGAAATTTTCCCCTAAATTAAAAAAAAAAAAAATTTTTTTTTTTTTGAGTAACAGTTCTTGGTAAAGTCAAAGAGGTAAATTCTTTTTATTCCTAAGAGATGTTTGTCCCTGTTTGTGAGAATATCTTCAAGAGGACAACAAAGAAATACATATGAACTTTCATATTTAATGAGAAATTCAAAGTATGATTTCAGTTCAGAATTTAAAAAAAAAAAACAAAAAACTGTTGGCCTTACTCACATCCATATATTGTCAACATCCACTAGAAGTTATCAAATTTTTGGTTGTTTCACTCAATCAGGAAAAAAAAGTTATTCAATTTACTGAAAAATTAATCAAATTATTTTGGTGTGAATAATGCTCTTTGAATCTTGGGTGAGAAAGGTGAATATAAACTGCTGATTGATTAAAGTTTTCTTTTTCCCTGCTAATTGTTACAGAAATACAATTTTTAGTCTTTTTTTCTGGAATTTTTTTCTTAATACATTTCCGTGTAATTAGGAAAACTATCCCTTTATTTCTTTTTCTACAATTAATGAGTATGTTCTTCTCTCAGACTCCCAAATCTTTTGTGCCTGATAAACAACTCTCTAGTTATGCTACCATGACTTCCATTTCTGAATGTAAGTTGTAATTCTGAAACACAAAGATGGAAGTGTCCCTCTTCTCTCTCATGCTTTAGCATTTGAGGATTTTTTTTTCTGTACAAGTAAAAGTATAGAAATACATTAAAAATACCAAAACTATGAAAAGAAAGACTGTTATGAAAAATTATAACCATTCTACACACAAAGTACTCAAAAACAAAAACAAAAAAATTTTGCTTTTAATAAGGCTAGAAAAAATGGAGGAAAGCAGGTCAATATAGATATTGGGACCATACTGAATCCTTCTTGCAGTAATTCAAACACTTTAACTACTCTAATATATCTAAGATAACCTATGATACAGAAAAGGTCTAAAGAAAGAAAGACAAGAAACTGTGGGAAATTTTAATGTGTCATAGTTTTATGTGGAATTAAGAAGCTTAATGGAAAAAGAATTATTGAGAAATGTTAGAAGGAAGTTAAAGAACATGAAGAAATAGTTTAAAGAAAAAGAACAGGCAAAGGGAGCTCAGTTATATTGATTGACTGATTGATTGATTGATTGATTGTCTTGATTCATCAAACTTGAGCAATTCTCAATATTTAACAATCAATGGTATAAATCTTAAAAAGCCATTGTCTGCAGATTTGAAATAATATCGGTTACAATGTTACTACCTTTTTGTTAAATCTTATACTTGTGCAGCATGTGTAAACCTAAGATTCTGATTTGCCATACTCATATTTAAAAAAATTTCAGATAATCAATTAGTTGATTATTCATCCATATTTGCTTACAGGGAGTTAATAGTATAACTTGCCATAACACAAGAAGCCTGAAAAGTATTCTAAATGCATTAATAAGGACTCTACATGAATTTAAAAATGTTACCACCTATGCGGTACTACCACATTTTAGGCATTTTATATTTGTTGTATTAATTATTCTCACATTGAAAGAACAAGAGAAAAGAGGTTACATTTTAAGCACTAGTCTTTAAACTAACTAAAGACTAATATAAACTGTAAGTCTTTATTTTAAAAACATAGATATTTCAATAGACTAGTTGTTACCAGAGGGTGAGGAGTTGGGGAGAGGTGGAAGTAGATTGGGGTAAAAGGGGTCAGGTATATGGTGACGGAAAGAAATCTAACTATGGGAGGTGAACACACAATGCAATATATATACATGCCTTATTGTTGAATTGTATACCTGAAACTTACTGGATTTCATTAACCAATGTCACCATAGTAAAAACAAATAAACAAACAAATAAAAGTAAAAAAATAAAAACATATTTATTTATTTCAGGTGATTTAAGGAAGGTCCAGTCTCAAAACAGAACTTTGAAGACGTGAACTTATTTAGGTTAATTTCACCCCAATATTTCTGTATCTGACAGGTTCTCACTGCTTTTATTAAATAACAGATTTTATAAATAATGACTATTGTCATTATTAGTTTCATAGTCATAACCTGATTTCTTAGTTTCATAGTCAGCATATAACATTTTGTCCAATCGCAACCACATATGATACTTATTACTTTTAAGATGGTCAACTTGTAATAATCTTATAGTAAATTGTTTACTTATATAAACTTCCAGCTTCTGATTTAGTGTATTTTTGAAGCATTTATTTTTCTTATGAAATGGAGAATTCTCTATGTAGGCCAAGGAAAGAGTAAGCTATATGAGTGCGAATGGTTGTGCAGGTTGCTCACTGCACAACTCTAGAGGAGCCATTCACATTTTAGACTTTGCACATTTAAGTATTTATTACAACATTTTTCTGGCAGATGGCAGTATAGTGCCTTGTTCCAATAAAGTTAGTTTACTATGACAAATTGACTACAGATGGACATAAAGTATCTTGAGGAATGGCACCTTTCCCAAATTGCACAACAATGCCATAAGGATTAGTGGCTGGAGACCCTATGAGGTCTGATTGTCCAGTGCTCGGCCCATAGAAAACACTGAGGAACTGCTCATGTGTTCAATGAAGATAATTTGAGTAACAAGAGATTTAGTTATTATTTCGTTATTATTGTTTAACAATAATAATAACTAAGCTCTACTGAGTTCTTATGTATAGGATTATATGTAATACGTAGGTATTTCATTGTGACTAATACTTACATAACTACATAAATCCACAGGATGGAAACAAGAATCCTAATTAAATGTAATCTGACTGCTTTAATAATAAAGTAATACTTTGAAGATATTTTATACCCATTTGAACCATTTGTATTAATGAACACCTTGGTTAAATGTAAACTTCATCCATACTTGTAATTTTCAATCATTGTAAATTTCTGAAGCCACCAAGTACAGTTTGCTATTAACTAGGTAGAATATTTGATAATTCAGTGGATTACTATAAGAAAATTGTGGTTTTTATGGTGGCAAACTCTCTACATAGTGAAATTTGTCATTTGATAATATATCGGAAGAAAGAATCAAGTTTAAAAAAAATGTTACATTTGCTCTCATAGAGAAAGGGTCCAAAAAAAGGCAAAGGGCTGGGGGCGAGTGGTGGTTGTGGGGGTGAAATAAGCACTGTGGATCAAAGTGTGTTGATCCACAGTAAAAGGAGCCTTAAAATTAGGTTTTCAAGTAGGCCAGGATGAGAGAAGTCAGATCAAGCAGAGGAAGTGAGATGAACGATCATTAAACCTTCTGACATTCTTAAAATGTCTTATTCTTAAACTAAGAGCACACCTTGATTGTACTCTCAGAACTCACTGTGCCTCTCTCTGTCTTAGCATTTGCTACTTTATATTGAAATACATATTTAGAGTTGTTTCTCCTATAGACTCTTAGTATATTCTTCAGGTCAGAAGCAATACCCCAACATCTAGCACAGAGCCTGGAATCATCGTTTGTGATATTGCCTCCTTCACCACATCATCCATAATCCCCATTTCTACCTTGCCTTAATACTATGAATATTTCTTGTAAAGTGCTCACCACTTTATGTTCAATTATTAACTTGTTCTCTTCCTAATTAGACGGAGATCCTTGAGGACAGAGATTCATTCCTATTCATCTTTAGATTGTCAGTTTCTTTCTTGGCACATGGTAGTGTTTCAGTTTTTGTTTGTTGGTTGGTTGGATTGGTTGTTGTTTTTTATATATAATGAACTAACAGCATTTCAACATTACTAGAAATGAGTCTGCTATAGGTAGGAGTGAGAGGAGGGCAGATGGAACAACATATAAGGCTGGAAATATGGGTCGGGGGGATTTATTGTTGGGTAAATTGATTAAATTAGAGGAGCCCAAAGTGACTCCTATATTCGGTGTGATGATAGCATTCACCAAGGTAAGCTACACTAGGATAATATTTTGGAGAGATGATAATTATTTCAGACATCTATGGAACATCCAGGCATCTAGTAGAGTTGGATATGTTGTCTGGAGCTTGTGAAATTGGGAACAAAGATATTGAGCCATCTTGAGAGGCAATATAGAGTAATAATAATAACAAGTAACTATTAAACCATTTTCAAAGTGCCGGGTATTGTTATCCTATTTAATATTCACATAAACCCTGGGAAACAGGCATAATTATCCCGTTTTATAAAGTGAGGCATAGATCTATTAAATGATTTACTTCAGTCCACACAGGTCCCAAGCTAAACAGGATTCATACCCATACAATCTGCCTCTGTAATCCACACTCAGTACAGGCCCAGGGTAGGGACCAAGATTCCCAGTCCCTCCTTTCCTATCCATGAGCTATGTGACTTTGGTTATGTTACCTACCCATTCTCTGCCTCAGTACCCTCTTTTGTAAAATGATAATAATGATACTACCTATCTCAAAACAGTGCCAGGTATGTAGAAGCATTCAATTAATGTTAAGTCATTATTTTTATTAACCTTTCAATGAACGTTGAAATCATGAGGGAAAGGAGATTGCCGGGATGAAAGTGAGAAATGAGAAAATGAGAAGCTTCTTGACCCTCTAAGGAATGGTTAGAGAGAAGTCTGCTGTGGAGGCTGTGTGATCATTCCAAGGAGAAAAGTGAGACTTCCCTGCAGGATTTGAGAATCCTAAATCCTAGTTCAGTGCAGCAAGGAGAAGGGATGTGCTCTGCTTATCTGCAGAAAGCATTCCTTGGTGCTAAGAAGATGAAATGGAAGGGAAGATGCCAAATAAAAAATTCTGGTATGCCATTCAGGGATAAAGTCCATGCAAAGGGATTAAGCAGAGAAAAATCAAAAGATTCTGCTTAGAAGGTAAGAGGGAAGGCTTGGAGAAGTTTAAGCATGTGGCAGAGGCTTTCTAGGTTCCTTGTGACTTGGAGGGTGGGTCAGAAGACAGCTCTTAAAGACAGTGGTTTTACATGAGCTGAGTTTGGAGGAAATGGTCAAAATAGTAGGAAGGAATGAAGATGAAGCAGCATCACAAAGCCAAGGGAGGAAAAGGATGTTGTGCAGTGTGTATATGGGGAGTTGGGAGATTGGGTGAGAATGTATTCTCTCCAGTATCTCAACTCAGTTAATCCCTGCTGCAGTTTTATGAGGTAGGTACTCTGTTTGTCTCCATTTTATTATAATTTAGAAAAATTAAGCAACAATAATTGCGAATGCCTTGCCTAGGGTCACATTGCTACCGAGTTCCAGAGCTGAGAGTTGAACCCAAGAAGTCTGGCTCCAGAGCCCACGCTTGTAACCATCTGTTACATATTCCTTATTCCTATCTGCTTTACTCTTTCAGGTGGCTCACTTTATTATGTCCCTGCTATGTTTCTGAAGAGAGATAACCTTTTTCTATCACTTCCCCTCTTCCTCCTCCATTCCCAACAAGCCTGGATACGGGTAGGGGAGTGGCATATTTTTAGTTTTTAAGGACTTTCCCTCTCAATATATATCTGTACTCTGAGTCTTCTCTATTCTCCCAAGGGCTTCAGCTTTTTTTGTAACCAGTTTCAGAAAAAAAGAAAACCAAACAAAATATTTTTCTGTTTTTACCTCTATATTTTCCTGGAACATTGACATTTTTTAGAACAAAATTAGGGTAAGGGAGGGATAGAGAAGTGGCAAAGGAGGAACATATTAAAATAAAACGGTTACTATTTCAATACCATACAGTGAATTAGTGAGTCACCAAGGGTGGTATTAAAAACAGTCAATTACTTTCTAAAACGAGAAGGGTTAGTCAAACAATACCGACTGGCTACTTGGTGATATTTAAAATGTAAAACATATTTCCAGATATATGTTATACCTGTATTTAAAGAGAGAGCAAGGCAAAATAATGGGAACATTAAAAACTCAGAAGTGATTACATCATTTATACTCTTTCCTTCTATAAACCTTAGTAATCGGTTCAAAACCTGTAATGAGCTTGAAGGTATTGCCAGGGTTCCAGTGACTCCAAAGATAATCAATACTGTTAATGATAACATAAGGTGTATTAAGATTCAAAAAAACTAGAATTTTAAGTAGCCTGATATGGAATCACTTCTAGACAAATTAAAATTGCAGTTATAAACAACCAAAACATAATTGAATATTAATGTAGGTTAAATGAATAGATAAGCACATGAATAGAATAAAAGGCCATGCTTAAATTATGATGGTTTGCTTTCTGGTTTTGTAAACACTCCTTTTGAATAGTCTAATTACATATAGCTTTAAAAAATCTATCATTAAAATAAGTTATTTTCTCTATCCATATTTTCCATTAGCTATAGGTCTATTAGTATCAAAATCTGATGCTAGAAACAGTGAAAAGATTCATCTGGATAAATTTGATTGTTGAGGTAAATATAGTAGGTGAAACTTAAACTTAATTCAAATTTCCCCAGCCTACACTTATTCTCTAGCTCAAAAGTTTTTAGCTTTAGGCCCACTGCATATTGCCTGGGGAACTTTTAAAAATACTGTTTGTTGAATCTCGCCCAAGACAATTAAATCAGAATTTCTGGAGCTGGACCATAATGTTTCTCAGAATCTTCCCAGTGACTCAAGTCTGCATCCAGGGCTGAGAAGTGGTCCGGTCTTTTTACTAGCTTTGATTTGAAGACAATTCTGCCACTAGTCTAAGAGGTCAGAATTTCCAGAATGAAGAGATGTTTATTCACTATGAAAACATGTATATTGAGATCTTAGAATAAAGTGTTGTGTGAAGGTCTAGGGGACCCAAATACAAATGACACAAAGCCCTATTTCTCAAGAGACTTACAGTCTATCATAAGGAAGAAAAGACAGGGGGACTGTATCTTGAAAGATACAGAATACAAAAATAAAATAGTATGTCCAAAACTCACAAGTTAAAAAGTAATTTTACCCCAATAAATATAATTTAAAAATCAGGCTAGACAAGTATATTTAGAAAAATAGGGGAGGTTATTGAAGTTTAAAATAAGTAATTTAGAATTCTCATTAAAAAATTACTGTAGGTTTCTGAAGATGACCAGAGTTATGTTTTGCGAGAAGGAAGTGGATAGAAAGAGTCAAGTTATTTAATTATTATGATATTTTAGATCAGAGTTAAATGAAAGTCCAGAATGAGAATCTAGAGGAGGGGGCAGATGTTAAAGATATTGTGGAGGCAAAGTTCACCCAATATGTAAACTTAAGACATGTGGTGAGGAAGGTGAGGTAGGGAGTCCTATCCAAATCCGGAATTCAAGACTGGTTTTCTATGATTACAGTACTGCTGCCCAAGGGATAGGAAACTGTGTGGAGAGGGGCAAGAGATGCTTTTGGACGTGTTGGGTTTGAGGCATTGGTGGGATATCAGGTTGACATCCAGCCGATAGCATGCAGTAAGAGATAATAATTTGGGGAAAATTCTCACAGAAGTTAAAGTAGGGTGAGACAAAAGCTACATTAGGGAGAAGGTTAGAAATGTAAAAGGAAGATATCCTTAGGAAATAAACTACCTGCATTCCAGGACTAAAAAGTTAGCTAGCTGACTAAAAGTCATCTAGGAATTATGATCTTTCTCACTACACTTTTTCTTTAAGAGTCCTCGGGTGAAATCGACTAGTACAGCTTGATTATTATTGAATTTCAGTTGCGCTGACAATTAGAGTAGGCTAAAATGATAAGGCCGATGCTATCCATAGGTACTTTATTTGAATGCCATTAAAAAGTAATGAGAAAAAAAGCAAAATTAAATATTCTGTAATTTTATTTATTTATTTATTTATTTATTTACTTACTTACTTACTTACTTACTTACTTACTTATTTTTATTATGGTGACATTGGTTAACGAAATCCAGTAAGTTTCATGTGTACAATTCAACAGAAAGGCACATATATATTGCATTGAGTATTCACCCCCTATAGTTAAATTTCTGTCACCACATATTTGACCCCTTTTATCCTATCTACCTCTCTCCTCTTCCCCTATAATTTTAAATATAAATATTTATGAACATATTACAAAGCAGAATGCAAAATACAAAAAAAGTATATTTATATTATGTGAATATTAAAAATAACATATAAAATATTCATAGATTCAATTAACAAAAGTATCATTGAAATAAATAAAATACTAAAAATAATTTAATTATATCAGCAAATTGAAAGTAAAATAATATTCTTTGGTTTTATAAATTAATTCATTTTGTTGTAGTTTTTCTAACTACTTGAGAAGTTCTTTCCACATGTCCACGGTGGGACAAATGCTGCAGAGAAAATTAAAAACTATTCTACACATTTTCCTCTGATTTCTTCATCTTAAATAATTCTACTTCTTGTTAATAGTTTTAAGTTCTATTTAACTATCTTTTTTCTTTTTAGGAACTGAAGGTTTTAAATTAAATTAGAGCTATAGTTTTTATTTCTCTTTTGTTTAAACATTTCCAGTTCATCTTTACTATCTTTAATTTTATATTGTGTCCTACAGAGTTACCTCTTTCACTTTCAGTAGTTTCTTATTTACATGCCACCAGAGTAGGATTATTTTAGTAATGCACGTTTGCAGAACCACAGTGTGCTTGCTTATTATGCTGGACAGTGACTTCTTTGGAGTTGCAGACCATTTTTCAGTTTGTCTTTCTTTGCATAAATTGAATAATTAAATCATTGATTCTAATCTTATGTTGTAAAAACTTTTATAAAAGAATAAAAAATAAAACAATATTATACAGACTAAGTTACTAGGACCTTGGGACTTCAGATTGGTGGTGAATATATAGTTGAATACTGAAATGCCAAAAGCTATATTGAAATCACTGAATTGCACTGCTATCAATATAGTTCTAATGTCTTAAAATAATGCCATTCATACTTTTCCAAGTGAGACATTATGTACAAAGATTAAAATTTACATAATGCTCTGAATATTCTGTAATTTAATTATTATGACCCTCTTGTAAAATAATAAAATTGCTAAAATGATAAAGTTGGGTATTAGAGGAAAAAATTCTCTTGCATTTTATTTTTTTGTTCATTGCATTAGACTGAAATGCCAGATGGCCACAGGAAAGTATACTAATATTTTAATAATTGTGTTATTATTTGAATTATTTATGAGATTTTAAAAAATTATTTAATATAAAGAATTATGTTTTGTTTGGAGAAAATTATTTGTTAAACTATTTTGCATTTGTAACATTTGCATTTAAGGTATGTGACAGTAAAAAATATATATGTAAAAGCAATTCTATTTTAAGGGTCTCAGTTTTAATAATTAAATATCATGCTTTAGGTAGAGAAAACTACAAAGAGATTTGAGATTGCCTACTTTAAGTTAACTTTTAGGGTTTTAAATTTAGTCTGTATTCTGTTTCTAATTTCGTTTATTTTTCTGACATTTAGCTATCTATCCATATATCTATTTATCTATCGATCGAGTGGAACACCCACACATATTCACACACATATACGCAGATGTCTGACTCTACACTGCTGCTTGAAAGTTTTGTCCTGCCTAAAATAACCTAGTTTTTCCTTCCCACATTTTCAAATCTCATCCATTCTTCAAGATGTTGTACAAATCCTACCTGTTCACTATCTGCTCTGATCACTAGCATGAAATCTTCTCTCCTTCCTTTGAATATCTGTAATCTTTAATACTTATATCATTAACTTATTAAATATATACTTCCTCCTTATAGTTCTCTGAATATTATGCTGCTTAATTATTTTTATTTAATTTTTATATACAATCAATTAATTATTGAGAACAGAGTGCTTCCTGAATAAATCTCTATCAATTTCATATCTAATTGTCTTTTGTATATATACATACTTGCATATATATGTGTATAGAGAGACTTTAATAACAGTGAAATATAATAACTTAATTCTGATTAGCCTATTACAGCTTTTCAAAATTCATTCTCCTGCATTGTCTCGTGACTGATAATAACTTGGAAAGATAATGACTGCCATTGTAGTCCCTGTTTGTTTAGGAGGAAACATATTCAGAGCATTATAATTTGATTATAAATATCATTATTACTTGACTGTTTGGGGTAGGGGACCACAATTAGAGTCTAGAATTCTTCTAAACTAGTGCCTCTCAAAATATCTGTAGCGAAAGACCAGTTTCCCACTCACCGCTAATCCATCATCAACCATTATTTTTAATAATATAAATGAATTATATAAAATAATGAAAGCGATATGCGAAAAAAAATTCAAACTTTTAATTATTAGATTCAACTGTCATCAAATGACCAGCAAATAGCGCTGAGTTCTAAAATGGTTATCTTCAATGTGCTTATGTTTTGGATGGGTAACATGGACCATGCAGTGTCTGAACCACACTTTGAGTATTGTCTGTATCAGTCATGATATATCCCTTCTAAAAGAATCATCCTCATGCAGAACATCTGCCACCTAAGTGGCCATCTTTACTCACAATTGATTTCTGCCTTCTATCATTTACTACTGGTTGGACTAGGACCAAAGGATAGGCTGGTCGGCAAAGTATGAATTGTGGCGAGGCTTGAAAAGATGATCTGGGCTCATAATTTTTTTGTCTTTGGATTTAGATTTTAAAAGCAAAGAAAAGATTTTCTATGATAGCCCAAGGTTTTGTACATGCTTAAAATATGAGCTAGTTGATACTCAGAGTAAGCTGTGAAAGTTGGATTGAAACAGGAAGGAAAGAGGATACTGTGAAATACAGCTGATTCACACTATAGTGGATCCCTAAATGTTCACAAACTCCTGATACAGAGGAATGAAAATCTGACATACTCTAGAATTACCTTCCAACTCCAATATCCCTTAGCCCCAGGCATGAAACTGTATTTTCTTTGAATGTTCTAAGATATAAGTCCCATACCTCTTGCAATGTGCATATATATTCTAGTTGGCATAAGTGGTCTCTGTCTTATTTAAGAAACAACTTATCTAAAACATATTCCAAGGCTTTCTCCATTATACCAAACAAGCTTAAATCAGAAACAATAGGTGCCATATTTGAAAGACAATTTTTTAGCATCCACATCTCCAGTTGACTTTCAGTCTACAATGAGGCTGTAAGCCAGACTGGGTTGGTCTGGTGGAACTGTTTGCTACCAAATACCTATCTCTTACCTACATATCTACTTTTCTATTTCTTTGCTTCCAATGTACTCCTCCAAAAGGTAAATTACAACATTTTAATAGTTAACTACAGTCTGATTTTGCTCAAGAAAGGAATCCCTTAAAATCTGTACCAAATTATACCAAATGAGCCTCTACACCTCATCTGCCCTCTGTATGTACTTCAATGTGCAGAGTTCTTTAGAACCAGAGCACTGTCTAATGAACCAGACATGTGTTTTTGGATTGAGCTAACCAAGACACATATTATGTATTAGTGGTTTTTGGAATCATCCCAGAAATCAAAGGCGCAGGTTTACGACTGAATACACAGTGATTCTTAAAACATGTTTTATAGCCTCGATGCTTGTTTTTTTGGAGAAAGTGTTTGAAATTATTTTTAACTCCTTAGCTGTATTAAAATAGCATAGTTGCTTTGTAATAAAGAAGTATCTTTTAGTATAAAAATGGAAACATAATTTATTTTATGATATTCTGGTAAATTCTAAATTTTAAATTATTGCTAAATTAATGGTTTATGTTAGAGGCTACAATATGGGGTCTTAGATTAAAACAAGCTCCATGTAATCTCACTGAGCCAGTAGGTTACAGAAATAAGAGAAAATGTGTTTGAATCACAGGAGAGAAGGGATGTTGGATGGATCTGTGAAATACTTTATGTTGTAGTATCAGTTGATTGATAGCAGTGATTCTCAGAAGGGTTCCAATATTATGCCATTTAAAAGCTGGAGATTAGTGCAATCATGGTGAACAGCACAGTGACACTCTGGCAAAGAAAAAGGGTCAGGGCTGGCAAAATGTGGCAGGTGTCAAAATAAAAGGTTAGGCTCTGTGCCTGGGGACCCATCTGTCAGATAAAAGTATGATAAGGCAATTAATGTATTTATTTATATTGGTGATGACAAACCATGTATTCCATAAAAATGCTTAATTTAAACATTCTCCACTGTTCTCTAGAAATTATAATTAATATAAAAATAAAGTAAGTGTTCAAGATAAAAGCAAGGTCTAATAATGAAATGGGGTGCTTACATAAAAAAAGGTTTGAGGAATTATGCCTATGCTGAAAAATTAAAACTATTAAATGTAACATCTTGATAATATAGTGATTAATGGCCTATGAAATAAATGTTTATGTTGCAAGATAATTTGGGTAGCATTCTTTGTAAGTTCTGCATGCTAAAAATAAGATGAAGCCTAGGAATATTATGAGAAAATAGAAATTTAGGAATTTAAGATTTGTCTTGCATTTTCCTTAAATGTTTTGTTCACAACCTTGTCGTTAGTAGAGCTTTCATTTTCACTTTGTGACTAATCTTGACTCCTCTTTATTTATTATTTATTTAGCTTTCTCACCACTTCTGCTTTACAATCTGTTTAAACTAGAGTATGTTTAGGTTTAATATTCATCGGTGATACTTTTTTACATGTATGATAAATTATCAGAAATTATTAAAAGTCATGTTATTTTACTGATCAATAATAATCTAACCCAGAATTATGAGAGGAATGAGATTTACTACAGTGCAAAGTTTTATGCAAAAACTAACACCCCCTCCCATATTTACCCCTGAAAAAGATAAAATTATAGCTCTCAATTATCATGTTTTAATAAGTGAAACTCACACCTTACGGTAATACCAAAATTTAAAAAGAAATAAAATGTAAGTCTATAGTGTAATATGCTATACAGAGGGAAAAATGCATGTTCTTTAATTGTAGGGGGAAAAATGCCAATATGAATATATTATTGCCAAATTGCACATTCCGTCTGCTAAGAGATGAAATTTAGTAAGCAAAGCCATTGAAAATAGTAAAAAGAATCATTTATTTGGCTTTGAAAAGAACGGAGGTATTACGTTAAATAGATTTATTTTCTTTTTGTTGAAGCAACACTTATAACATGATCATTACTTTCCATTTCTTAGAAGAGTATTGTTTAAACTTTACGTAAATGATTTTTCTCCTCACAATTTCCTTCTAGCCTTGACGTTATTATAATCCTAAACTATCTTCTATTGGTCATATGAAACTTGGCTTTCTATAGTGTAACAACAGTGTTCCATTTTATGGTCTGATACATGATTTACAAATTATGTTTGAAGTTTATTTATAATTAATCACTATTTAAAATCAAATTTTCTCATGCCTTCATTTCCTGAATCAGAGCTCAATGTTGTTCCTATTGTCGGTTGTATTTCATTTGAACTTCAATCTTCTAAATTAGCTCTGCTTTCTATCTATTTATTTTCATTGGTGTGGATGCACTTGGAAATGCATCAGCCCCCCCCCAATTTCTTATTCATCATTCTGTACAACTTTATTATGCTGCATAATAAAAATAATAATTTCAACAGAAAATCAAGGAATCAAAAAAATCACTGAATTTTGCCATGAAGCTACAAGAAAAACATATCAAACAGAAGGTAAGACTTTTGTTTTACTTCTTTACAGTGAGAATTATCATTTTAAGTTAGTTCTTTTGTAGCATATGTTCTATCTTTATTTGAGAAGAAAATATACAATGGGGCTTATTTTAGAGAAATAAAAATCAACCTAATTTTTACTTTATTTTTCTACAGGAGAATATGAGAAAAATTTTGCTGGGTATCCACTCACTTCAGTTCTGTCATGTTAAGAAATTATGAAAATTCTGATGAGTTTTAAAACTCTGATTTGCTCTGACATATACAAACATGCATTGATCCATCATCACAGGTATGCTTTCATAAATATCCAATCAGATATAAATTTATATCAATTTGCAAAATAGTTTTATTTATTTTTTAAAAACAACACATATAAGATTATTTGGGAAAAAACACATTTCCTCATTTGTCATTTTTTTGACCTATGATAATGGTAAATATTATTCATGAGTATCTTAATTATTTTAGCAAAGGATGAAAATTCTTAGTATGAAATTTGTTATGTGAAGAAAGTACCTAAGTACAATTTTATTTCATACTGTAAAAAAAGTTCTCACTTTCAAAAGTTCTATTGTTTCCAAATCCTTGAGATGTGTTCTCATCAAACATCAAATAATTTTTTTCATCAGCATAAAATAATGTTGGATCTCACCCATTCTCAAGGCATTATCTGTACCCCTCCTCAGACCCTCCAAATTTATTTCTTCTATAGTTCTTGATTTTTATTCCCTTAATTGATCAATCACTCATACAATACAAGGTAAGTATTATTATTGTCCCATTTGCATGTGAGGATTCTCGGGCACAAAGCAATTAAATAATTCTTAAAATGCGAACTCACCTTATTTTTGAAATTAGACTTTTATCCATCTACTTGTTCAAACAAAGAATGTCAGAATGTTGAAGAACTAAAGAGCAGAAGTGTGAAAGTTATGCTATAAGGTAAGAAAAAAAAAACTATATGAAAAGGAAAAAAGGTAGCAAACAGTATAAAATAGAAAAGAATTTGTTGAGGGCCAAGTATAAGGATTTAAGATAAAAATGGCAATAAAATGAAAATAAGTAACAATAGCAAAAATTGTGAAACTTAATAGTGGAAAGAAAAGAATAATAGAAACGTTGATAGAAGTAGCATATTTTTTTTTCTCGGCTTCCATTATCTAATTATTGAATAATTCTGAGAGAATATTCCCTGTATTAGTTTCCAAAATAGAATGAAGAAGCATTTATGTTTCTGGGATTAAAGATGTTACTGACATTTATGATTTTCTGATTTGTCAGGTAATCATTTATAATGTCAGAAGGCATTATTATATGATGCTTTAGAAGACAGACTTGGTAGATAACTAGAAGCTCAAATCCTGGCTCTCCAAGTTCCTGTTATGTTTGTGATTTTGGCAGTGGTGTGCCAGAGCCACCTCCTATCAGCTCACAATAGCTGATAATGTGCATCTCTTCCCAACATCATGTTCAGTGACATCACACTAGTAGTCTGAAACCAGCCAAGTTAAGATTATTTACATCCCCCAAATTGGCAAACGCTATAAATCAGGGCTTAATTTCCCATGAGTCAGCTTACTAGCACACTACTGGACCTTAGACAAGTTCCCCAATCTTTCTGAGCTTTAGCTTTTTTCATCTGGAAAAAAAAAAAGATATTACAAATCCTCATAGAATTCTTCAGACCTTTCAATGGATGATATATTTCATATGATGCCTGCTACCTAGTAAACATCAGCAAGGATAACACTTTAGTAATTTAATTTAGCCCATTACATAGGACATTGAACAATTTGGCTTTTCTAACACACTGGAAAGCATTTCAATTAGGTCATCAGAATTTCAAGAAAGAAGGATTTGTAAAAATTATTTATCGACTTTACAGATGAAATTGTTTATTGTTTATTTTTATTTTTATTGTTTTTCCCATATATTATTAGATTTTTACAAACAAGTTAAGCAATTACTAATACTTATATAGTAAATTTCTTCTGTATGATTATTTTACAAAAAATTCTGTTTCCTAATGTGACTGATATGTAGAAACTCAAGGGTATCTCTTGAGATTTTAACTTACCACCTCCTAAATTAGATTAAATCCATGGTTTTAGTTCTTCAAAACTTCTTGGTAAGTTAATACAAGGACTGACACTGGCTATACACCCAACTGTTTGGAAAGCTCACACAGAAAAATCTCAGCCAGAGGCCACTATGTCTATCAAGATGACAGGCAGGCTGTATGCCTTGAAACTTCAAAGGTAGGCACTGCAGGAAATGGGAATTTGAAAAAAGATTAAGCAATCTAGATATAACTCCGCTTAGTTGTCTAGCTAACTCTTTCATTTAGGTAGTCTTCAATACAGATTATTTATTCTTAAGATCCTTGTTTTATTTTTCTGCCCTTAGAGTAGAATTCTTTCTTTATAATATTTTAAAGTAAGGTATACATACACATTTTTCACTATAGCTCACAAAACTTGAAGATCATTTTATTATTAAAAATAGTTTTAAATTAAGTGGTTTTGTATTAGGAAAAGAAACTATTGAAGTTGAATTGAATTGCACTGTCCTTTATTACTTCAAAGACTGTGTGGTATATTGTTTACAAAGATGACTAAAATGATTCCTCCTATCCCTATGCACACATCTTTGCAATATTACTTTGCTGTTCCTCTCAACAAGAACTAAAGTTTCTCTCCCCCTGCAATCTGGGCTTTGCCAAGTGGCTTGCTTTGGCCAATAGTGCACAAGCAAACATGATAAAAATAGAGGTTTGACAAGCACCTGTGCATTAAAACTTACTGTCTTTGCTACCTTGAGACCATCATGTGAAGAAGCTTGAGCTAGCTTCCTGGAGAATGAGAGACCACATGAGGTAGAAATGAGCCATATCGACTAAAGCCCCCTTGACTAACCAACCTGCCAAACACCAGGCACAAGAGCAAGTCTAGATGATCCAGCCTCATACCTGCTAACTAGACAACCAACTTATCATCACAGAGAATCATAAACAAAAATAGAATAGTTGTTTTACGCCAGAGGCCAGCTAATCTACAGCCCATAGGAATGTTTTTCAAAATAAAGTTTATTGGAACATGGCAACACTCAACAGTTTATATATTGTCTACAGCTGCTTTTACACTAGAAGGTCAGAGTTGAATGGTTGCAACAGAGACCATATAGTCTGCAAAGCCAAATACTTACTATCTTCCTCTTTACAGAAAATGTTTGCTAATCCTTGTTTTAAGCCACTAAGTTTTGGGGTGGTTTATTGTGTAGCAATAGAAAAATGGGTCAGACTTATTTTCAGAAAAAGAATTTGCCTCATTTCTTATTAAACTAATAAAGTCCTGTGCTCATGAAAAAAAATATGGACCTTGGGCTATTTCCTGAATTTTTATTCAGGGTCAATAATCTATTTTATAGCAAAAGCAATACCATTCACTTTGCATTTCTAAAGTACAGTTATGGAGACTGCTAGCTGTGAACCAATATCTGTTCTTCCCTTTTTCCATAGTAATGCAATTGGAGCTGGGCATGAAGCTACTCAGTCAGAAATTATACTTATGAGCCCAATCCTCAGTTATGTGTGACCATAGGACTGGGTTTTCACCTCTGGACTCTGAATGAATGTGATGTAGGCATTTCTTGGGTTTTCTCCATGCTCTCTCTTCTCATTCTCCCTTCCTGCTAACTAGAACCTATGGCAACCTGATTTACTGTGCAGATAGGGAGAATGTTCTAGAGAATGGAGGAGTACACAATGAAAGAAACCTTAGACACTTAAAAAACGTGTGGAGCAGAGTCACCCCTTAACTTGGACCACTCATCTTGGACTATTAACATGAGGAGAAATAAACTTGAATCTTCCTTAAGCCACTGAATTATTATTGGGTGCCTTATGCAGCAGGTTACTTTTATCCAAACTAATAAAGTAGTTTTATGCAATATACTTTGGAAGCTAAAATGACTTAGTTGGTAGAACATTGGATCTTGGGTAAAAAACTCTAGGATACTTTGATAGACTATGCTCCAATTTTCTGATTTGGCCAGAGGCTAGTCACTTAGAGTAACTGTGATTTTGTTTCCCTAGATAAAAATAGGCTAAGCAGGAATTTTGAAAGCTGACCTTCTTAATTCCTACTTCTATCTAGAAAAAATGTCACAATAACTGGTGATCGCCTTAGGCGTATGTCATTGTAGTCCCAAGAAATGCTTATGTACCAACATAGTGCCATAGGTAATGTAATTGGGAAATAATCAAGGTGAGTTTTTGGCACTTGGACAGCTAGAGATAGTTTCCCCTTGAAAAGACACATATGCCTCTTCCTGAGGCAATTAGAATAAAATTAAGGAAAATTATTTCAGTTACACTCTGAATATATACTCAGTGATGGCAACCAATAAGTCTCAAGTTGTAGTGTACATGAGGGGAACTTGTTAAGTATGCAAATTTGAGTTTTCTCCCTTCCTCTCCTCACACTCCCAGAGATTGTGTTTCAGTAGGACTAGTATGGATACCTACAATCTCCATATTTAAACACTACTCTAAGTGATTCTAACTTAGGGGGTCAGTGACTCTTCTTTGAAAAATCATAGCCACAGCAGAAATTAAATTCAGATATTAAGATTCACTTCCGGAAAGTGCAGAAGTCTAGATGTGGGAAATAAATTCTGGAGAAAAAGAGTGAAATCAAGGTTTCCAAAAGAAAGGCTACTAGATTTTAAAATATTCTTTTATGAATGATTTTGTTGAAAAACTAATAAAGAAAAATTACCAAATCCAACAATAAAAACGAAATTGGCCCATTATGCCTGTGAACTTCCTACTCAGTGCTCAGTGTCCAGCTTACAAGTAATCTTGTCTGGAAGTTATATTAGGTGTCTCTGCCATGTGCTTTCATCTTACTCCATAATTTCTGGATCAGAGCAAGAAGCATGTTAGATTTCGTTGTCTGATTGCACATCTTCTCTGCTGGACTAAATTCTCTGTAAGGAAAGAAAATTTCTCTTTCTTGCTCACCAAAGTATCCCCAGAGCTTATTAGGATGCCAGGGATGTGGAAAGTGCTTATCCAATATTTACTGAAGGAATGAATCTCTCAATGGAAAATAGCTGCTTGATTTTACATGGAAAAGGGACATGAGCAGTAATGAGACCAGGCGGAAATTGCCTAAAGAATGTGCTTATATCAAACAGATCATGCTTTAAGCACTATAAACCCAGCAGAGGTATAGTCAGAAGATAATGTTTGGCCATGTGCACTTGAGGACATTCTAGTTTGGAGATGGGAGTAGGGTCAAGTATTGGAGCTAAAAACTCTTATTCAGACCAATTGCCTGACTGGACTATACATAACTTCGGGGAAGGGATTTGAAACTACTTTGACCTTCTGTTCTGCTATCTTTCTATAATTACTGTGATTCTTCTTCTTTTTTTAAAACCATTCTTTTGGATTACATTGAGGGTGGTGTGCTTGTGAAGAATAGAGCTAGTGTTTAGATTTCCCAGTTACCAGATAAGTGACCATTTCAGATACTGGAATCCAAATTTGAACAAATGAAAGCACAACTGGAATGTGGAATCTGAAAAAGTCTAACTCATAGAAACAGAGTAGAATGGTGGTTATCAGATACTGAGCGGTGAGGAAAATAGGGAGATTTGGGTCAAAGTGTACAAACTTTAATAAGTTGAGTAAGTTCTGGGGACCAATTGTATAGCATGGTTATAGGACTATAGTTAGTAACACTGCCGTGTATATTTGGAATTTCCTAGTAGAGTAGATCTTAAGTGTTTTCATAAAAAACAAACAAACGAACAAACAGCTATGTGAGATGATAGAAGTATTGATTAGCTTGATTGTAGTAATCATTTCACAAATATATGTACAGTCTACCCTCCATATTTATGGGTTTCCCACCCACAAATGAGATAGAAAATCCAGAAAGTTGCAAAAAACAAAACATGAATGTGCCATGCACAGTACGCTACACTGAATCCACAAATGAAGTGATGTGTAGGCACACTCTGGTAACCTATATGCAAATATAGATTATATGTAAATACCATGCCATTTTATATAAGAGACTTGAGTATCTTTGGAATGTGGTATGCATGGGGAGGCCTGGAACCAATCCCCCAGATACCGAGGAATGAATGTATAGCAAATCATCACACTGTACACCTTAAATATATGCAATTTTTATTTGTCAATTATTCCTCAATAAACTGGGGGGCAAAAAAGCACAACTGACTTATAATCCATCTCTCCAGACTATGTTTCTGACACAATTGTTTAAAATTAAAGTAAAATATGTAATTTTCCTGCTTTAAAATTTGGGTTTTAGGGTTACGTGCATTCCTAGTGTGGAAAAGAAAAAAAATGAAGGATACTAAGACATGAGAGGAGAAAATGAAAAAACGGTTTGAAAAAGGTACAAATGGAGAGCCAGTCCTATCAAGCAGCTAGCCAGCTGCATGAACTGAGAAAAGCCACTTAACCTCTTCTCTACCTGGATCTCATTAGTAAAATTAGGAAGCAGGAGGAAATAATTTATAAGGTTGCTATTAGCTTTAAAATTTTTATGAGTTTAGAGCCTTTAAAAAACATGGTGTCTTCAGCAAAAAAAATACCACTGTGAATTTTTTTCAATATTCCTTTTATCTATAATGGAAACAAGTTAAAAATAATAGGCCTAATGTTCACAAATCCATTAAATATTTATGAGTTTCTCTCTTGATGACCATTTTGATTGAATACAGGGTATGTATAAATCATCAATATTTTCAAAATTCTAAAATGTACATGAAGGAATTTTATAGCTTCTGTGACGGCTTTGAATTGAAGTATGAACAACTTTTTTGTTTGTGTGTTTTTATGTTGACCATTTGTAAATAAGCCTAAGAATCTAAGAGCAATATTATCTATACATGTCAAGCACTTAGTTTGCCATGATAATTTTCCTCTTGAATTGCAAATTGTGCAACTTTTCTAGTGTTCTCCATTTATTTTTAAATGTCACTGTCCAGGTAACAACCACAAAAAAGAACTTCTCCAAGTCATGTTGTATGCTAATCGTGAAAATAAAATGAGTATAATTTCCCCTGAGGGAAATGTAATTAAGGATAAAAAGATACGTATAGATAAGGACATTTGTTTACACATGAATCGTATGATAATATCATTTTATAATTCTGTACATTTATCTTATTTTATTTAATTCTATACCTCTGCTAGTATTTTTGTTTTTATAATAAAGATTATCATTTATTTTTCTTTTTAATGACATATTGCCATCTGTTTTTATATTTTACCCAAATATTTAAAGAATAGTTTTCCGCGCTAGATGTTGTACAATGAATATTTGTTGATTAACCTTTTCAGTGCTGCTTTCAAAACCCCCTTCCCATCTTCAATGTGACAAATACTGTCACTTACTTACCTTAACAGCCTTCCACCTCACTTTTTCTAGGGGCATGTGATGCAATTGTGGACAATGATCCTCAAGACAACATCTAGGAAGAATTTTTCCATACTCTTCAGATAAAAGGAAGAGATGCCCTTTCATCCAACCTTTAAACAATCTTTTGAGAAGCCACCCGAAGCTGCTGTTGTCATCTCGTAAAGCTGGGGAGATAACAGCCATACTGAAAATGTCAGAAAAGAAAGATTCTGAACCAACCCCATACCACCCTACCTCTATAAAAGAATTCTTGATACATGATGTATTAGATTTTCCTTATTGTTTAAGCCACTTTTAGTTGAGTCTTCTGTTTTTGCAGCTGAAACTGATATACTCATTGTTTCTTTATTTCTATTCTCCCCATAGGTAAATATGATCTTTTTATAGAAACTACCCAGTCTGATTCTTAGATAAGAGTAAAATAGCACACCAGTGCTGTTTCTTTTGAGAAAGAAACTGGTCACAGGTACAAGCACTATCCAAACCATGTACCATAATGACAACAGCTTACAATTATTGAGTGCTTTCAATGAATAAAAAGTACATTATGCTATGAACATCACATATAATAATTTATATTAACAACAAACATCTAAATTGGTGAATAACATTATTGCTATTTTTAAAATGCAGTGATGATAAGTAGCCTGTCAAGTTCCCAGAACTGATAAATGAACAAACTCAAGGTCTGATTAAAATCAGCTAATAATCATTATGCTCTCTTTTAATGCATGTGTACATAACAGACTAGCACATCATCTTGATGTTCTCTAAGCTTGTCACTTATAGCTCTGTGCACAAACTGTGCTAATGTTTCTCGCATATATGAGAGTGGGGATATAGAGTGTTATACAATTTTAGCATATGCAATTCAAGGAAAAATATTTAAATGACATCTAACAATGCTGATATTCCTCTACCATAAGAAAATATTATATGTTCACAGGTAATTTCAACGTTATAGACACACCACTGAACACAATTAGATAAAACATGAAAAATTTCCCTGAACATATTGTACAGCTCTTCTACATTAAAAAAAGTAGTGAAGTGAATTAGAAAGCAGACTGTTAAGTTGAATCAGAGTTTAACAATTTAAAAATTACAATTTTCTTGATTTTGAGAATCTAGGATGCTAAAATAGTAAAGTATAATTTTTTCTGAGTAAACCAAAATTCAAGATCTACAGTGAATGAAACTTGATAAAGAAATTGTTAAAACTTATTTGCCTAAATAATTTTATTAGTAACTAATGATATATCTTGCTCTGCTTAATAAATATGATATTTAAAACTAATTTTAAAATTTTGCATATTATTTTATTATGTAATATTTGATATGGAAAAATTGGTATATAAAATTTGATATATATCGATAAAAACATTTGATGCATAAAAACCACAAAGCATGAAAATAAAACAGGTGTGAACTTTCCAGGAGCTCAGGAGGTAGAATATCACTGAGACTGTGTCTTATATTTTTCTCCAAATGTCATACCCCTTCAAAACCCAAAAGGTAACCAATATCGTGAGAGTTGAGTTTATTATTCCTTTGCTTTTACGAATAGTTTCTATCATAAATGTATCTATTTCTAGATTTTGAGGTTTATAATATGGTGCCATTGTCTGTATGATCTGCACTTGCTTTTCTCACTCAGGGCTATATTTCTTAGATTTATTTCCTTGTGTCATGTAGCTGTAATTTGTTCATTTTCATGGCTACATAATATTTCTCTAAGAGGCTATAAAACAATGTTTAATCCAGTCATTTATCGAAGAATAATGTTTTGGGTTTTTAAATTGCCATTAGAAATATATGTTAATGTGTGTTGAAATTATTTCTATTTTTAAATTTCTTTCTGCTTAATGTATCAAAAAATGAAAGGAATGAATGGAAGTCTTTCACTATAATTGGGGAATGCTCACTTTGTTTGAATCACTTTTTCTGTATGTATTTTGAAAATGTTTTATTAGATGTGTACAACTTAAAAATTATTGAATCTCTCTGATGAGTTTATTTTTGTTATGTATTTAGTCACTTTATTCCTAATTATGTTCTTTTGTTCATTAAAGTTTATCTTACTGGTCTTTAATAGAACTACAGTAGATTTTTTAAAATGAATATTTCACTGCTGTATATTTTTGTATACTCTTTCAACATTTTCATGTCCATATGTTTTAGTGGTAGCTATTTAGAAGAGGAAGTTAAAAAATGTCTTTTAGTACATGTCTTAAAATAAGCTTCCCTAGAAGACCTTACACAAAAGCTTATGTGCTACAGCTTTCTTGGGGGAGCAATCCCAGAGAAACAGAAGTGAAGGAAAAACTAAGGCTCATAAGAAACATATTTTTGAACTTGTCACAGCTTTGCGTCACAGTTGGTTGTTAACTGTTGCAGGAAATCTCCAGAAGGGCTGTATGTAACTATTGCAACTCAGAACAGTCCACTAAGGGCAAGGAGAGTCAAACAATTTATTTGTTGACTCTTTCTATTTCCTATCTTTTATTGGTCATAGTCTGCCCCATGCAGCATAAACTCCCCGAATTTCTGGGTTCTGTTAGCTAGCCCCTCCAGGTATATACTGGGGAAGCCAGAGCCTCCTGGTGTCCAATATAGGCAAAAGGTTATATATTTTTATGTCAGTTTGTGCAATGTGTGGAGGCTCCTAAATTCATGGTGATTGAGATGGCAGAACCAGTGTCAGTGTCCAGGACTTCACAGCTGTGGAAGGTGTATTTGTTAAAGCCTCTCTCCCTTCACCTCATCATCAGAAAGACAAGTGGCTGAGTCCTGGAGAAGCAACCAGGGGAGGTTTCATGTAGAACTCAGGTAGTACATAAATTGAGTCCAGTGCACCACTCAAGTTGGCTTGTAGTTAATCTTATGTGAGTACAGGTGCCCACGCTTCCTTTCCGAAGGCTGAGGTGTAAGTCCAATCTGTTTAGTAGATACTGAATTGCAGGAAACCGAAAAACTTACAGAGTTTTAGCAAATCATAGTTACAGTCCTTACTGCTACAGCTGGCCCATTGCTATAATTAAAGGATTTAAGGAATAAAAAGTACAGAGAGACAGAGCAATAGAAATTCAAGGAGACGAGAATATGGCAATATGCTAAGTTCGAAATATTTAAAACTTGTAAGGATTCAGAAATTATATCATCTCTAGTTTTCTTATTTTCATCCCCCCACTAACCAGATGTTGAACATTTTTTGCTAATTATGGAATTGATCATTTTAACATTTATTCCTTCATGAATACTTGAAGAATGAAAAAAAAATTTTTTCTAACCTCTCCTAAATGTGGTTATAATGGATCTGTTGTATAATTTTTAAAATTGATTCTACTTATAAGCAGTCTATCATGCACAAAATGTCAATTAGATAATGAAGTTTCTCACAATTCTTGAAGAGGCTGTGAAGTTAAGCTGCAGTAAAAAAACAAAAACAAAAACTTAAAAACGAAACAGATGCTAAGCAAAATAAGTCAAACAGTAAAATCTTATTTCACTTATATGTGGGATATAAAACTGAAAGCAACAAATGAATAAGACCAACAAAAACTTATAGACACAGACAAGTTTAGTGGTTACCAGAGGGGAAAAGGGGAGGGGGGAGGTCAATAAGAGTAAAAAGGGTCAGATATATGGTGACCGAATGAAATTTAACTTTGGATGGTCAACACACAATGCAATATACATATGATGAATTATTCAATTGTATACATGAAACCTATATAATTTTATTAACCAATGTAACCCCAATAAATTTAATAAAATAAAAAACAGAAAGCTGATTGCTATAGACCCTATATAAAGTTTATAGTTAATACAAAATTACTTTGAAATATTAAACAAAAAAGTTTTCTAGGTACAACTTGATGGGGTATAACTCAAAATTGGAAGAGAGAAAAAAAAGAGTAAATACATCTAAAAAGAGACTTTGTGGAAGGGGTTAGAAATAGCATTTTATGACAAGAAGATATTCCACACATTTGTGGAAATCTTCAAACTTTGGAAGAAACAGAAGGGATAAGGAAGGGGATGAAAAAAGTAAAGCCATCGGAGGATTTTGTAAAGAATTCCCATAACATTTTCCTGATAAAGATCACAAGGCAATTGCGAAAGCAAGGAAAGTAGAGTGTTTGATAAAAAGGGATTCAACCACCTGAATTTTTCTCTTAAAGTAGAATATCTGAAAACATGTTAATTTTTATTGATAGTAAATGTATGCCCAGAAAGGTGCCAGGAAAGCAATAAGGGTTAGAATATCTAGAATTAATTTTCATCAGTGTGGAAAAACCTATTGGTTATACAAAAAGGGATAGGACAATTAAAAAAAACAGTGGCCATGTTATCTATATGGTTCCATTCTTTTCTGTTTGCTAGTTTTCTGCTTGCTTCACTGATACCTCAGTTTCCCTTCCCAACTAAGGAAGGGCTCTGAGGGCAATTCCTGGGTTGGAGTCTGTGAGATAGGCCTTGTCATATGAGTAGCGAGAAATTTGTTTACAGATTGTAGAGTATGAAGTAGAGCAAGATTAGGAAGTCTAGTCGCATAGGTCATATGCATTCTTTAAATCTCCTTTTATTATTGTTCTCAACAGAAATGTTGGTCTACTAAAAATACATACTCTATCATACCAAAAAGTGGATGGGTCGCTTAAGCAATACCTCTTGAAGGGATCAATATATTAAAAAAGGAACATTAACTCAATATTTACATACAAGTTCTCCAAGTTATAAATAAGTATACTTACATATTTAAATAAAAGACTGGGAAATAGTTTCAGTAAATATAAAAAGGGTGAGTATGTTATCAAAAGAGCTCATAAAAGTTGAGCAAGCTACCAACCTTTTTGAATGTCAGTTTCCTCAGCTTTGCAATGTAGTAATTCTCCCTGATAGGGTTCGGAAGCGGAAATAAATGAAAAAAAGTATGTAAAGCACCTAGTACATAGAATGCGCTACAGAAATATTGATTTCCTTCCTTCTCTGATTTTAGCGATTCATATTTCCAACATATTCTTAAATTGATGTTGTTATTACAACCGATTTATATGTTAATTATTTTAATATAATATATAATATAATAAAGACGATCTTTTTGTGAGCCAAGGTCTATTAACTAATTAAAATTAAGGTCCTGCTACTTGTGGCGGGTGCTCTGCTAGGCACTGAACTAGGTGATGACACTTGCATATGATTCCTTCATAACTGTGGTTATATTCTCTCTTTCATACATAATCTAAAGAACTTCTTTTCTTATTGACTAGCGTTTTCAGCAGTTTATCTCTTTTAATGGTCTTTTGAAGAGACATTTACATTTATTTATCATTCAACTGTTTTTTCTCATTCATACATTAATCTACAATTTTATCTTTATTCTTTCATGTTTTTCTTATATTCATTTTAAATACTTATTTCTAGCTTCTTCACTTGAATGATTAATTCATTTTTTTCATTCTTTCTTGTTTAATATAAACTCATTTAAGCATTAATTTTTCTTCTGAGTATAGGTTTGGCAGCATCTCACCAGTTTTAAACCTTCTATAATTACATTTTTGATATCATCTTTTATCTGAGTTAAAATATTTTTTTTCTTTTACAGTGAGCAAAGCTCCTGGTTGTCCCAGTACTCCAATACCCTTTCTTATATGCTAAGATATTTTTCATCAGAGCACATGGTCACCAGTATGAAGACTGCTACTTCCCAGTCACTGTTATAGCTAGGCGTTGCTATGTAACTTAATTCCACGAGATGTGAGTGAAAATGATGGCGTGATAAAGTAGTATAACCTCTTGCTCTGAACCAGTGCGTTTTCCCCTTCTCAATGCCTGAAATGTAGACATGAAGGAGAGAGAAGCTGGAGCAGCTAACTGAGACCACAGTGCAGAAGTGATAGGTTGAGATTTGTGAAGGATGCAAGTAGAAGAGGCCTGGGTTCCTGATACCAAGGGGCTACCCTCTGCCCTGGTGGTTTATGACGGAATTGTTTGTGAGAGAGAAATAAACTATCTCATTTAAGAACTTATTTTGAGACTCCATATCAGCAGCTAATTATAACTAATAGTTATTTTTTTCATGACATTGTTTTTGAAAAATATAGAATGTACAATTTCTGCCCAGAATATGCTGACATAATTTTAATTGCCTAATTAATGATCAAGTTTTATAAATATTTCCTGTATTGTTTATTAGTTTTCAAAGCCACATAACCATGTATGTGTAAGTTTTGTATATAATTTATATTTTATTCAATCTACCTAATTTATATATTATTTCATCTACTTAATTAATCATGTTACCATTTTCCATATCATTCTCTATCTATAAAACAGTATTTCTATGGAACATTATTAGGTTCAAATCAAAATAAAACGTCTAATGGTCCATATAAGTTCTGCTTCCTGTCTTTATTGTGGTGGTTAATAACACAGACTCTGGACCAGATTGTTTGCATCCTAGCTCCCCCAATGCACAGGCTATGTGAACTTGGGCAAGTTATTTAATCTCAGTTTCCTTAGTTTTCATGTCAGTACAATAGAGAAAATAATTGTACATACCTCATAGGACTGTTATGAGGATTGCAAGATAAATATATGTTGAATACTTAGAACAAGTGCCTGACAGAGAGTATTTTTTTAAAAACAGTTAGATACTGATATGTTGCATATAAAAAGTTCTGAGAATGAATGAAGTAATGGAATCTGCTTAATATTGCTTATCCTAGTATTTCCCAAATTTACTTGCATGTGGGATACTTTGGTCATAACCAATTGGGGAAAAAAATGTGTTCCATGGAAATTGGTTATGAAACCTTGAACTAGATGATTCAGATCCACTGCATTACTGGGAATTCTTTACCTCAACATAAGATACATAAATGCAATTTCAGGAGGTGTGTGAAACTCTTGAAATTGATATGAGTTTTATGTGTATATGAATGTGTACATAATTCAGGGGAAAAGATCCATGTAAGTTGTCTTCTATTATTTTATTGTTCTTTTCTTCCCTTTATTGTTGACTTTCTCAAATTTATCCTCTACATCATCATGAAACTTTTTAGAGTTTCAGCGGATTTTCAATCTTTTAATGTAATTTTTAATTCATTTACAATTTTTCTTAATTCATTCTCTTACCATTTTATCTGAACATTGTCGTTCTAAATGACTTTCTTCTGTTACAACAAACGATGATTTCTTGCATATTTTATTTAAAGGCTAATTGTTTTGTAATATTTCCTTTGGTTCTTGAAGTAAATCATTTTCAGAAATAAAGCCTTTCCACTAGATCATCTAGATGTTGTTTCCTTTTCATTGTTTTGTACCTTGTTATTTCATATATTCAGGTTTGGCCTTTATTTGTTTTTCTCATTCTTAAACATGACAATATTTAACACCACTTCAAATGAGTCAGTTTAGATTGTGAGTAAACTTTCTTGTTCCAGCGCATTTTCCAACAGTGATCTTGAATAACCTTTTCATATGTAAAGCTGATGAGGAGAATGATACCTATATATTTCCCATATATTTAATAATTTCTATCATATTTTGGCTATTATCCCTTCCTCATTTGAGAGAACATCTTTTTATGCCCATAATTGATACTCCGATACTTCATATATCTTTGTATAAAATGTAATTGAAATAACTCAATTTATTAGGTTGATATACATTATCAATCTAATAATGTTGATTATTAATAACCAACCTAATAATGTTGATTATTACTCTGATATACATAGTGGACAATGAATTGAAAGAAATAAAATTTCAGACAAGAGTCCTCAAAAATATAGATGTAAAATTCAGTAACAAATAGTAGTTACTAACATCTTTATTTCTCTTATCTGTCATAACATTTATTTGATTGCACGGTATTTTCATTTCAGTCTTTGCAACATTGGCTACCTCTTGGTTTCCATTTATTTCTATTATTGTCCTATTTCAGACTCTTAATACCTATTATTTAGATTATTATAGTAACTTTCCAACTTGTCTGCATGCCTTCACATCTTTGTTTTCACTGCCTTTTACTAGAGTTTCTTCCTAAACCTAACATTTCATCATGTCGCTCCAGGATTTGAGTGAAAGACTTTCAACAGTTTCACAGGTTTATTTAATACAATTAGTAACTCCTATGCCAGCATTTAAAAATTCTCCATTGCAATAGTCAACCTACTTTTTTAGACTTTTATACCACTATACATACTGAGTGCTCAGTTAAGTCAACTCCATAATCTTGCTCTATTGTAGTACCTTTGCTATATTGTTCCTTTTACATGAACCCTTAGCCTATTGAAATCCTACTTCTTCTTCTCCCATTTTAATCTCTCTACCTCCTATGCTCCCATGCTATTTGGTTTTATCACATTCTACCTTATATCATAGCTGAATACAGCACTTATTGTTTGTTATACATATTTGAGACATAGAAAATGATATCGGATCTTATTTTCTTTCTGTGGGTACTTCCTGGCTTTCTAATAAGACTATAAAACTTAAGAAAATAATGATTCCCTATCTTCTTGTCATTTCATGTAGTATTGCACATAGATAAATGTTAGATTATTAATAAATACCCCTTGATGTTAGGATCGGACAGATTTAGTGGTGGATTAGAATAAAACTTGAAATGCCTGCCGCCTTCTAACAGATGCAAGCCTCATTTGGAAATATCTAAACTTGTTTCTCTGCTCCTACTTAGCATCTTTTAAACTAAATCATACAGGTCCAAATGTGTGGATTTTCTGCATCCCTGATTCTGTAATTTTCTTGTCCAATGAATAATAAAAGTATTTTCACACTTTGGGTTAGTTCATGGCTCTCTTTACTTATATTCCTATTCATCTTCAACCCTCTTTCTCCTCACCTAACTCCAGCCAGGCTTGCTGCAAGCATTCTTCTCCTATACAGTGGGAGAACTCCCTTAATGTATATAACGATAATACTGATTTTGAATATTTAAGAACCTTTTCTCATCTAATACATACACGAATTTGGACACTGAAATTCTCACTCAATCACAGGAAATATCATTCATTTTTCCATATTGTAAAACATATACAACAGTAATCTAAATATATATCTATTCATATACACAGAGGCAACTCATTATAGTATAATTTCTTAGGCTTCCTAGAAAATCCTTACCATCAGTTTGGTGGATATAGCTTAAGAAATACTCCTCTAGATATTTCATTTAATATGTAGACACTTTTTCTTATATTGCTCAGGTTTATATTTTTAAAATACATGTTCAAGGGGCATTATTGAAAAGATCAAAACATTTAATACACAAAAAATTGCCTTTAATATTTTCTAGGAATAGGGCATTTGTATAGTAGAAATAGAAATATTAAATCAAAATGTTACAAACCACAAATATGTTTCATAACATTATCAAAAATGGCATCAGAATTCATATTGCCTTACTGTATCTAATCTTTAAGATAGAAAAATAAACCAGTTATCATTAAATTAAAATAAGCAGCATATGTAGACTTATAATTAGTGAATATAGTTGCATTAACATTAATTTAAAAAATATTTATTGATCATCTATTATGTGCCAAGCATTATACAGTAAAGGATGATTGTTTTCTTAGCAAAAGATACAAACTCTCTCTGTTTAATTTTAAAGAGAATACTTTATGGGAAAATGTAATCAATAATTTGTCTCTCAACTTCAAAACAATTAAGTTGTCCCTGTTTTCAAATACCGAATTGGAGCCTTTCCAACTTTCCTGCGTCTCTATTGTATTTTGAATAATGTTTCTAACTCACTAATTTTGCTGCTAATCAAACACTGAAAAGAGATTCTTTATACTTTCAGAGATGCTTTTTAAAAAAAATCCTCCCCAAATATGCATAAGTTCATTAGTATACAGTATTTCAAATCTTAGATTCATGGTTCATTATGTTACCCCAGAGATAAAAACACAGTTTTACACTTATATGACAGTAAAAAGACTTAGAATTATCATCTGATTATAAGTTTTAATTTTTGAAATTAATATACAGGCATCTCTAATCTAAATATCTCAAATCAAAAGCCACCTTTAATATTTTATCATAAACAATACTTAAAACTGAAATTAGATCCATTTAGAGTAATGCTTTTGAAAAATATGCAATATTTCCAGATTTTAAAAGAATTTCTATCTTTTTAAAAAATTTTATTTTATTATTAGTTTCAAGTATACAGTACATTGGTTAGACATTTATATAGTTTATAAAATGATCCTCCTAATTATTTTTTCTCTCCTCTGGCTCTCTATCTAGCCAATACATTAATGCTAACTGCATTCCCTATGCCATGCTCCCCATCCCGGTGACCATCTATCAACTACTGATTTGTATTTCTTTAACCCTTCACTCCATTCTCTCAGCCCCCCAACACCCCTCCCTCTGGCCATCACCAGATTGTCCTCTATATTTGTGAGTCTGTTTTTGATTAGTTTGTTCTTTTTTGTTTCTTAGATTCCACATATAAGTGAAATCATATGGTATTTATCTTTCTCTGACTTATTTCACTCAGCATAATAACCTTTAGGTCCATCTATGTCATTGCAAATGGTAGGATTTCATTTTTTTAATGGCTGACTAATATTCCATTGTATATATGAACCACAACTTCTTTATCCAATTGTCTATTGATGGGCATTTAGGTTGCTTTCATATACTGGCTATTGTAAATTGTGGTGCTATGAACATAGAGGTAAATAGATCTTCATGAATTATTATTTTGGTTTTCTTTGGATAAATACCCAGAAGTGCAATTACTAGGTCAAAAGATATATCCATTTTTAATTTTTTGAGAAACCTCCCTACTGTTTTCCATAGTGGCTATACCGATTTGCAATTACACCAACAGTGTATGAGAGTTCCCTTTTCTTCACATACTCGCCAACACTTGTTCTTTGATTTATTGATGATAGCTATTCTAACGAGTGTAAAGTGATATCTCATTGTGGTTTTAATTCACATTTCTCTGTTGATTAGTGACCTTTTATAGTATAGTTTGTCATGGAGACAAACCTAAAACATATATGCAGACTTTGCATTTTAAAAACATTTGCCATGATTTTTATTTCACTCATTATTTTCTTAAAGTTTGTGGCTACATATTTTGATGAGAAATAGATTGCCTGTAATCCAGTGATATGACATACTGCTCTAAATAACAGAAGCACATATCACACCAATTTTGGCCTTAGGAAATGTCTCATGTTGTTACTACATGTCACGATAGCCTCAATTAGCTTTGAGACCAATCTAGAAAATTTAGCTAAATACTAAGTCCTCTAAAAAGCTCTTACCTAATTTGAAAGTCTTCTTTATACAAAGCTGTATAAACAAGAAAATCCAGGTTGTGTTTTAGAAGAAATCCCAACCCAGCTCATCCTCCTGGGACTATGAATTGGACAGATCTTATGGACCTGCTTTTCTGTCACAAACTGTAGCCATAACTGAATATTAAACATAAGGGCTACCCATTGAATAATATTTGCGTACAGATTCTTAGGTTATGAAGCTTATAAAAGTAATAAATTCCAACAAGATATTTGTTTCTTAGTTCCTGTGATATCCTCTATGCATTTACAAACAACAGTATAAAGTATGGGTATAGGCTACTCTAAGAGAAATTTTGGACTAAACTGGGAATTGGGGAGGATTTTTTTTTGTTTTACTTTCCACCCTGACTTAATTATTCCTTTAGTGCCTAGTTGATTTTTTTTTCTTGAATATCTTTCACATCATGAGGAGACACATTCACATTTATTTTAGTGACATTTAAATATGTCAGAAAATGCTCTGCTGTTTAGTGTCCAGTCAAAATATGAAAAATTTTATTCAGGATAAGAGACTGAAATAGTAAAATAAATATTTCCATATACATATACAATAAAATTGCTAAGGAAAGTCAATATAAACAAAATTGTTCCAGGATTCCAATAGTTATGCTTGCAAAAACTATACATCTCTTTATTTAAGTATCATGAAACATCCCAGGATGATCCTCAAAGTTATATACCAAAGAATTGATTTTTTGATCTCTTAAAAGTTATGGTAATCTTTCTCATTTGTTGTTATGTGAAAGTATTTGACTAAACTACAAAAGTATTTACTGACATTTATTGCAATTATTTTATATTTATTTTTAAAAACTCTTGAATACTAGGGAAAACTGCTGAAAATATTGTAGATCGATAAGATTTTTAATGATTTTGTCGAATTTCTCTCTCTTCTACTTTGTCCTGGGAATTGCTACCAAATTCATAAGTCTAAAATATGGCCTAATCATGTAATTTCCTTGCTAAGTTACCTTTGGATAATTTCTTTAAAATCCTCTTCACCCATCCAGTGCAATTATAAACTAAATCTTCATGTACCCTTCTAACATGGCACCTTCCCCCTGCCGCTGTGTCTTTGACCATGTCACACCTCATTTAGAATGTCTGTCTTGTTCTTGTATGCCTGGCTCATTCCAACTCTTTTCTTTCTATCAGTTCCTAATTCCAAAGCGATTCTCGTCTTTCTGGAATCGCTCAGGCAGGTCCAAATGTCTCCCTTGCCTGAATTACCACCGTAATTGGAAATTATGCTTTGAAGATCTGCACGTGATGATATAGGCAGTACCCAGTAAGTTAATATGTTCCAAAGTTTATAAGTTATCTATTAGAAGCTGAAAATTCACTCACCCACGAAGGTGCTAAATGATTAATGTTCGATGCTATCAGATAATTTAAAGTTTAGATGACATTTGTTACTAACGAAAATATAATTTCCAAAATTTTCAGTGAAAAGATGTATAGTTTATTCCAGCTCAGAAACTAAAAGTCAGTTATACATGGTATCTAAAATAGCCAGATTCATAAAATCAGAGTAGAATGGTGGTTGCCAGGGGTTGGGGGGAGGGAGAAATGAGGAATTATTAATTAATAGATATAAAGTTTCAGTTAAGCAATATGAATAAGTTCTAGAGATCTGCTATACAGTATTATACCTGTAGTCAACAGTAATATATAGTACTTAACAATTTCTTGAGAGAGTAGAACTTAGATTAAGTGTTCTTACCACAATAAAATAAAATGTAACAGAAAACTGAAAGTTAAACATACATCACTCCATCATCTGTTTTTTTGTACTCTCGTGGCAAACTATGCAATGTCAGATATTCAGAAGGTGTTTTTTTCTGGTTATTCATTGCTTCAAAACTAAACGTCTCAAAACTTACTGGCTTAGATAAACTACTGTATTTGCTGACAAGTTTATACTCTGGCCTGGGCTTGGCTTCTGATTCTTTTGCTGGTTCTAATGCTTTCGTGGATAAATTCAGCTGGCAAGTCAGCTGCGGACAGCAAGGAGGTTAAGAACACTAAGTCTCTCTCTCTTTCCATATCATCTCAAGCCCTTTCATTCTCCTTGTTGTTTCTTCATGTGATGTTTCTAGAAGCATAGCTGAATTTCTTGTCTGGAGGCTCAAGGTTCCAATGAGTGCAAAAGTGGAAGCTGCCCGACTTTCAAAGGCTTACCTAGAACTGACACAATGTCACCTTAGGCATGTGTTTTTAGTTAAGCACATTATCTCTCCAGTTCAGATTCAAGGGAGAGGATTGCACAGGGGGACGAATACCAGGAGACTGATTCCTTGGAGGCCACTGATGGACCAGAACCACATGGCTTAATCACTGCTTATTAAGTTAACTGCTAGTAATATAGAACAATGTGTTCTTGTTTTTAATTGCTAGAGATAAAATGAGTTTAGCATTTTGGCAACATGCAAGATTCTAGCATATGGAAATTAAATGCTTTAGTTTGTGCCTTAGTTATTCTTTTGACAAAGTTGTACTTCATCACAACTTAAGCTATAATTCTACCAATTGGAGTTAAATTGAAAACTTTTTACTTTTTTCTACGTTAATTTCTGGCTTACAATATTGAATACACTAGCGAAATACTAAGCCTTCTAAAATAATATATCACACAGTTTGAATAAACTTGTAAAGCATTGGCTTTTTTCCCCTACCCAAATATTTAATTTCAACTTGGCTTCACTTTCATAATTTGGAGTGTCTTCAGAAACCAATTTATTAGCATCACATAGAAAAAAATAACTAATCAAAGTATCCCAAATAATGAGCTTGCCAGGTAAATATTTAAAGATTTCACAATTACTTGTATTGTTTTAACCACAATGCAAATATTAGTCCTAGTAGTTTATAATGAATAACTCCAGAGTAAAGTGAGAACTTGAAAGCTTCCTCTTCAAATTTTACCCTCTCCATATCTTTGTGGAAAAAAAAGCATTTGTTAGTTAACATCATTCGAGTACAAAAACTAGACATTCAAGAAATCCAAATAATGTTAGTCGGGATGAAGATACAAATATAAATAAGGAAAACAAGAATCTCAAGGGACTCACGGCTTATCATGCAGAGACTATAACATATACAGTTCACAGAGATGATTTAAAACTCAAGGCAACTCTAGGAAGAAGATCAAATCACCTCTCAGTCCTAAAAAATTGTCTTTTAACCACGATTTCCTTTCCAGACTGACTTTTATCACTTGCAAATTTCAACTCTACCTTTACTTTTCTGTCTTTGGGCTTCTGCTGATTCACATATCTGCCTATTATTTTAATCTGTGACATTTGAGAGAGGGCATTTCTTAATTGTGCAAGACTCTTTCACACACTGCACAATGTTGATTGGTCCCCAAACACTAAATGCCTGTAGCATACACTGGACATGTGACAACCTAAAGTGCTCCAACACTGTGCCAAACTAATCCTAGAGGGCAATAGCTCTCCTCCCCACACTAAGGGAAGAACTAAATAAGGCAATAAGAGCTTTCTGCCTCCTCTCTGGTTAAAAAATGGCTAGCTGTCACAGTATGTAACAGGCAAGTTGTATCATATTAATTTGATTGAAAATAAAGAGGTCATAGTTTTAACACACATTTCAACAATAGTGCTTTTAGGTATTTACCAAATTGATCTGAGAACTTTGCTCATACAAAATTCTACACATGAAGCACATGAAAAGATTCTTAACATCATTAGTCATTAGAGAAATGCAAACCAAAAGCCCAATAGATACATTTCACACCCATTAGATTGCTATAATAAAAAATATGGACAATAACATACATTGGTGAGGGTATGGAGAAATTGAAACTTTGTACATTTGCTGGCGGGAATTTTAAATACAACTGCTTTCGAAAACAGTTTGGCAGGTCCTCAAAGAGTAAAACATGGAATTATATGATTTAGCAAGTCCACACCCAAGGTACATACCCAAAAGAAATGAAAACATACATTTCTATTAAAATTGTCCATAAATGGTTTTTTTTCATAAATGTTTTTAGCAGTATTATTCTTAATAGTCAAAAAGTAGAAATAACCTAAATTAAATGTCCATCAACTAAGGAAAGGATAAACAGTGTGCTATGTCATATAATGGAATGTTATTCAGACATAAAGAAAAATGATTACAGATCCATAACTGAAGAAGTGCTTATGCATTCAGAGTTTCCACCAGAATGACAATATAATCTACTTATCTATCTTTGATGGGTAAGAGGATTAGAAAATAACTCCTTAAAAACACAATGACAGGGCTTCCTTCCCAGGAAACAGATGAAGAGACAGAGGGAATTACATTTACAACTAATAATTCACTTTCCTCCAACAATGGACAACATGCTTCTTCTAATGTGACAATCAACCAAAAAATGAGCAAATAACGACCATTCGCTTTCTCACCACCACCACTTCTGAAAATACATAATAAAATTTCATTTCTGGGAACAATTGAATTGATAAGCAAAATTCTGAGGTTGAAAATATGACTGGGGCACATATTATTACAGGAGAACTTTGGCTCTGGGATCCCAAATAAACACTGGACAGTCAGATATTATTAGATGACATAGTTGCATGGTGCAGAATATGGCCACCTCAAACAAAAGAAATAAACAATAAGTACCTGGTCAGCAGGTTCCATAATAATATTTTGAGAAATTGGTATGCATTTTTCTTTTCTTGTCTTCATTTTTTTTCCTTTCCTCAATTCATTCAGGAGATTATAGCCTCAGATGAGGATTGTTAAACAAAATGTGAGTAAAAAGAGTCAAATTTTAGATTTTTTATTTCAAAAGCTTAAGTCCAGGAACAAGGTTATACTACACTATAAACTATAGGAGAATATATGATCTGTTAATTTCTACACTCATCCTTCCTATCAAGGATAAAAAATTCATCACTTGTAGGTCTCTGAGAAAAGAACTGGAGCCCTGCCTCTTTCACAGCCTCTCATCCTCATCCTATACCTGATGAAGTCACACTGTGGCCAGAGTTGCAGAATGGCATGTTCCCTGTGCCCCATAGGAGCATAGCAAAAACCAAGAGAGAATAGAAAGCTTTGGAAGCCTTGTCTTCAGGAAAGAGAAACACACTGTACCTACATGTATGGACCAGTGAACAGAATGGATGATGGTCATCTCAACATCCATCACACAGGAACATGAAAATGACCAAGGAACAGGTGCCAGCCCTCATTGCTGAGATGCTGGCATGTTGTCAATGTCCTAGAATTTAGAAATAACTCTAGGCGAAAAGGACAAGAAACCTTAAATAAGCTATTTTGATTTTGCCACTCGGCTGATCAAAGATTCAAAATGAAATTTAAATTCTATTATAAAATGAGTCAAGTGTTATTTCTGGTGAACCAAACAGAGTCTGTATTCTAGGGTTAGTTAACTATTACATTTTTATTAACACTTGCAAAATGGGAAGGGTATCTTTCTCGATAATCATAACTTTGAGAAATCTTTGTCACGTGTAAAGCCGAAAGAATTATATTAAAGAAAAAATTGAAGAGGATTAGTTATAGAAAATATTTCATATGTTTTCTTACAGTTTTCAGCCCCTTTGCAACTAGGCAGAGTGATATAATTTGTTCTGGCCATTGGATTGTTAGTGGAAATGACGTGTGATTTCTGGTCTAAGTATTTAATTGCTGAGATAAAAACTCCCTGCATCTTTTTAACATGCTGTAGTGATTGAGGAGGTCACATGTTCTGTAAAGTTCAATCAAAAGAAAGTGAACTCTCTGGAAGCCTATGCTCCAGAGTGACTGTATGGAGCAAAAGCTCTCTGTCAACCCACATGGAATATATATATGCAAGACATAAGCCTTTGTGCTATTAAGCCTCTAGAATTTCTGGAGTAATTTGTTATTGTAGCATAACTGAGCCTATACTTACTAACATATTATAGAACACTCAAAATTTAGAATAATATTAATCTACTAAACATCATATTTTGTGTTAAGTAAAACATAATCAGATCTAAATCAAGGTTATTAAAATAATTCCAATTGTGTTTTTTTCCTTACATTTTTGTTTTAATTATTCTTATAACATATGTAGAAAAAATGAAATGTAAATAAAAAATGATCACATATCCCATAAAATCTCATGAGTAGAAAACCAGGATTGCATTGTATGTAGTCTTAACCACTGTAATAAGAGGTAGGGTAAATTTTGTTTCCAATTAAATCCAAGTTTTTCAGGGGCACAGATCTCTGAATTTTCATGACTTGATACTTTTATTAGAATATCAATTGAAAGCTACAAGCATTTGTTGAGCATTCATTCAATGCCCAATAATGTCTTATATCTTTTCAAAGACAAAAAAATATGTAAATCAGTTCCTGGATTACTACACTCAAAAATCTTAACTGACATCAAAGACTTAGACAAGCAAGAATTGGTATATGATCTCATGTACATGTGGAATCGAAAGAACAAAATAAAGAAACAAAATAAAAAAAACCAAACTCATAGATACAGAGAACATTTTGAGGATTACCAGATGCGAGGGGGTTTGGGGGGTAGGTGAAAAAGGGGGATGGGATTAAGAAGTACAAAATAGTAGTTACAAAATAGTCATGGAGATATAAAATATAGTCTAAGGAATATAGTCAATAATATTGTAATAACTATGTATGGTGTCAGATGAGTACTGGATTTGTTGGGGTGGTCACTTCATGAGTTAATAGATATCTAATCACTGTTGTACATCTGAAACTAATACAATATTGCATGCCAACTATAATCGAAAAATAAAAAATATTACTAAAAAAAGCTCCCCCGCCCCGCAAAGACTTAGTATACAATGGCACATAAACACAACTCTCCTTCATTCCACTATATGTTAAATAAAGTATTGAGTTGAATGCACAAGCATAGTAATTTCTTACATCAAACTTGATAGGTTGTGGGAGAATCTCAGGTTGGATCTTTGGGTACTTAAATAGGATGACCAAATCACAGAATATTAGGATTTGAAGAGGTTATGTATAACACTGCTTAAGAAAATAAGCTGTAGAGTTGGAAATACCTGGGTTGTGCCTAAGCCTTTGATGTTTCTAGCAGTGTGACTTTAGTCAAGGTACTTAAACTGCTGATGGCCCATTTTCTTTTTTATTGTAAAACAAGCATAATAATATCTCCTGAGATTGATTTAACTATTAAATGAGATAATGTACATAATGCACTTAATGCAATTTTTGGCATAAAGTAATCTCTCAATAAATGGTAGCTATTTTTATTACTCAATCCCACAATCCAGTTTTACTCACAGTAAAAATAATAAATTTTCAGTTATAAAAACAGTTATAGGGATGTAAAGTAGAGCATAGGGTATATAGTCAATAATATCGTGACAACAATATATGTTGTTGGATGGGTACTAAACTTATTGTGGTGATCACTTGTAAGTTGTATAGATGTCTAATCACTATGCTGTACACCTGAAACTAATATAATATTGTATGTCAACTGTAATAAAAAAATTTAAAGAAAACATTCAAGTTTAAAATTTAGGGAAATGCTCTAAGTCATAAGGCGAAATTAACTCATAATATACTTGAAAAGTAATATTAAGTGTACTAGTATCCCAAATAACAAATGAAAAGTAATATATATATTAGAAAATGGACTATAAAAAGTAATTATTATTTAATTTTCTAACCAGAGATTCTCAGAATGTAACTATAACTTTTGATCTCATCTCAAGCCTAACACTTTTCACCCACTTTCTCTTTCATCCACTTTATCATGTCAAGTAGATGGAGAGTTCCCTGGTTATAAGCTTTTTTCCCTAGTTATACCCTTCATGGCTTAGGGTAGATAGTACAGCAAGTTTGGATAAACAGTGGTAAACTAAGGGCAGCGGAACTACAGGTTGTAAGACAGGCAAAAAGCCAGGTGAGATTGCGGAGTGAGAAGCAGTATGTGGTTCCAGGAGATGTGGTTAATTAACTGTAGTGAAAGCTGGGAAGAAAATGAAGAGAGAGAATGAGGACAGAGGAGTTCAAGAAGTGATGAGGTTGGTGACATTTATTCTCCCATTTACAAGTGTTACTTATGCTGGTATCATAGCTATCATCAAGTAATTGTATACCAAGCAAGGTCATAAATGAGAAAAATTGAATTTCAGAGATTACCAGAAATATCATGGAGATAAAGAAAGAATGAGTTGAGTGATTTGAAGGACTACATTAGAAAAAGTGGACAACAATCCAGATGAGGACAACAGCTTGAGAAAAAGAAAACAGGTAAAAGGAGACCGGCTTGCATTTGGGTAATGAAGATCCTACCCTAACTTTGTCCTTTATTAGTCCTATTCTCCTGTTATTGCCTATTTTATGACAAATGGACGTGACCACAAAGAAATGAGCTCGAGAGCACTGAAACGATTCACAAACTGCTACAAACAACTGTCTTCAGTCAGTAAGCCACCCAACTGTGCCAGATTCAAACTGATGACCTTAAGTTCTACTGTCACATTTCTGATCACTAAGAATTTCCATGTTTTCTGAACTCTTTTCCTTAACGTTGTATGGTGTGTTTATTTTCATGGCTATAAAGTAGTCTTCAGATTTGCAATGATATTTACTACTCTATTGCAGAGTATTTTAACCGATGTTAGTTCAAATTAATTCTGGAGAAACTTTCCAGCCAGGGGAATTGCAAGCTAGCTGGTTGACATTGGAGGTCAAATACCCCAGGGTATGGGTCTCAAATCACTTAATTCTTCACAGCAAATTAGAAATGGGACTCCAGCTGGTGCTAAAGAATAAGACAGACTTGCTGTATAAGGACAAGCTGCTGCTTGGATTTCCGAGACTTTATATTCCTAAAATAAAAAATATGAGACTCAATTTCTCTCCCCCAATCTCATTCTTTCAGAGTAAAAGCTTTCTTAACAACAGCAAAAATCTGGCCATCTGATTTCAATACATAAATCTTGCCAAGGTATAAAAATAAAATATGATTTAAACAGCAACCTGTAATCTCCTGTTGACGACCAGCTGTGCCTCATATTAGTATTAATGGAAGTTACACAGGCATAATAAGAAGGAGGGGAAAATGCCACCTTATGCTTTTTGCACACCTTAACATTTTTACAGCAAGTCTGATTACAAGGGTTTACTTGAGCGGCAATTAAACACTGATTGATTACTAAGTACAATTTATATTCCAGGCAACATGCAAATGGCAATGAAATGCTCAGATAAGAAATGGAATAAATTCTTCTAACATTAGAGAGAGAATCAGGTTTTTTTTTTTTAAATAGAAAATGTTTTCTTATATGAAGAAAAGACTTTCACTCTAAGTTTTATTTTAATAATGTATTTTTCCCAAAGACAATAAGCATTGATTCTTCTTAGAAAGAATAAATGATATGTGCTTCTGCAAATTGTTCTTCCTACTTCACCTTCGGACTACAGTTCTCTTTCCATGATGACAAACCATATGGGTGGGAAGTATAACATCCAGTCACAAACATACTGACTTTGACTGTAGTCTCAAGTATAAACAATATTTTTTCATCACATTTTGGCATTGCAGAAATAACTTCTACTTTTAACTGAAAGTAAAGTAAAAGATTGATTTATTAAAGGTCTGTCATGTGCCAGGCACTATTCTAGGTGCAGGCAATGTAGAAGACAATAAGAAAGAAAACATCCTTGATCTCAGTACTTGTGATATAGAAGGAGAAGCTGATGATAGACTAGTGTTCAAATACAGATATAATGTCAGTGTGTATGCAGCGAAGAAAAACATTCAGAAAGAGATGGACGTTGATGTATATGTGTGCCCATGCGTGTTATGGAGGGACTGACGGAAAGACAGAGTTCAGAGATTTGCACTTGCTGTTCCGTGTGTGTGAAATATCCCGATCTAGTGATGTGAAATGGTCGTCTGCTCTCTATCATTTTTGTATTAAACTAAGGACAAAGAATAAAAAATGCTAAGAAGTGGTCTGTTGGATGAATGAAAAGGCCAGAGTGGCTGAAGTGGTGTAAGCTGGAGAACGAGAGATAAGCTCAGAGACATAGGGACCTTCAGATCATGCCAGACCCTACAGACCATCCTCAGAAACATGGGTTTTACTTTAGTTTTAATGAGAAGCCATTGATAGGTTTTGAACAGGAGAATTTTATGATTGAAATATGCTTTTCAATCATCAAACTAGCTGTTATATGTATGTTAAGGGATACATTATACATAGGATCTACCGTAGAATCTCCATTTTTTTTCTGAAAACCAGCTGCTTTCACTTCTTGACAATGGAATGTAAAAGAAAAACTGCAGTTAATAATCTTATAATCAGATATGTTTAAAAATAAAAGCCGGAAATTGTTATAGCCTACGGTATTGCTATCAAAGGCAGGGAGAGCTGGAAGAAAAGTAAGGAAAGAGTTACAACGTCTATAAAACAAAAAATTAGAAAAGATTAACTGAGGTGTTGTCCAGTGACTTGCTTATTTTGAGGCAGCAGTAAATGACTTTTTATGCTCTTTATGCAGATTTCCAGGTATAAAGATTTCATATCTTCTGCAGTAGGCTATGCTAATATTTTTTTATTTTGACATAGAGTTTTTTTCTCATATCCAATTAAACTCTCTCATAATTTATGAAGCCCATTTCCTGATCCAGTTTCAAAATAGAAAACAACTGCTCACTATTCTTATTTAAAAAAAAAAAAAAAAGCTCTTTAATACAATTACTCAAAATTAGCTAGCGTTATATTCTCTAGCCTAATGGTCTCAAATTCTTTAATTCTGTTATTACTTTAGCCAAATTTTCTTATTCTCAGAACAATCTTTTTTAAAATGTAAATTGCTTCTTGTTCAATGCATCATATAAATTATTTAGAAATTTGTGTTATATGTTTAGCAATTTAGCTTGGTTCAAACAATGGGAGAAAAAAAAGAGTATTTAACACATTACATTTGTGTGAAAATCTGTGATTGGGCTTATCACCTAGACATGGATTTACAATATGTACTAACCACACATGTATATGTAGATACACATACATATTATATTTACTTAAGATGTGATTGATACATATAGTGATGTATGTAATTTATATATAGCCCTATATATAATGTTTGTATCTTACTGTAGCACAGAAAAGCAGTGATATAGGTAATATTCCCCAAACATTATATAGGTTATGATTATAGACATAATAGAACAGAAAAGGATAGGATAGATGATAGATGATAGATAGATGATAGATTAGATAGATAGATAGATAGATAGATGATAGATAGATAGATAAATATACTGTAAGGCAACATAGGCTACTATGACTCTATTTCAATGCAGAATAGTAAGATAAAAGGTATATTTAGTCAAGGAGGCCTGGGCAAGAATCCAAGATATGTCACCTACCAGTCTTGTGAAAATACAGTTAACCTTACTAAACTTGTTTGCCTTACACTGTGATAGTTAATATAAAGTCTAAGGCCCCGCTTAGCAAAATAGAAATTTTAAAAGTTAGTATCATCTTCCATGAAGAAAACTAAAACTGCACTTTATAAATTACAAAGCATTTAAAACAAACAAAATCCACAATATCTAATAGTGTTTTAAAAACTCTTACCAAAAAAAATTAGTTATCAGAAATTCCAATAAGATACAAAAGTATCAGTTTCTCTATCCTTAAATTCAGATTATTGTGAAGATTAAATCAGGAATTATGTACAACGTCTTAGGCATACAGTAGATGATTAATAAAATCAGGTATTTTTTATTAGCTAGAAGTAAAATTAATGATTACGCAGCCATGGTTCAACAGAGGATGCACTATAGCTATCGATGGTAGTTAGGCTAGTACAGATGGGAAGGTGGCTTCGTTCATGTACTCTAGTTATTCATTATCCAGCGACAACAAGTGTGGGCCAGAAAAATCTTTC
>NW_006442103.1:3522982-3532980 GCF_000325575.1 Pteropus alecto | reverse complement strand
TGCCAAGATCCTAACCGCTCAATATAATCTCTCAGAAAGAAACATTTGGTGGCCTTTAAATAGAAAATATGATGCCAAAAGAATGTTTTTGTGTCCATATTTTTTAATCTCCGAATTGCAAATAGTAGCATTGAAATGATTCTTGACCGAAAGATGTATTATATTCTTAAGGGGGCCAAAGTTAATCCTGAAAGATGTTAATGTTGTTACATCCTACGGGTAGTGCTGAGGGGGACAAAAATTCATCAAGCCCTTAAGAAACAAACTTTTGTGTGTGCGTGACACAGATGGTTGAAATAAATTATGGGACTCAATAAAAAGCAGTTCAACTCACTTAGTTTTAAAATCCATTTGGACATTCATCAAAGATCACATTGTGAAATGTATCTGTGTTACTCAGAAGAGTTGCACTAATCAGTTTTCCCATCCCTCCATCAGCACCCCCAGCCAGCAAAAAAAAAGAAAAGAAGAAGGAAATAACTAAAAGCACTCTTTCAATTGAAGCCTAAAACAAGATAGCTGAATTTATGAGTTCTCTGATGGCTCATCCTGAGTAATAATACCACTGGATGTTACAACAACAACAACAACAACAATAACAACAAAAACAACAATAAAATATACACACACATCAATCAATGGCACAAACATGTAATATATTAGTTCTTCTAAAAGAATGTGAAAATACTTTAGGAATGTTTACTCTACCTGAGATACAAACTACCAAATAATTCTTTCCTTCTTGCTCTCTGAAAATCAAAGGCAAATGTTTTTTTTAAAAAAACATAATTTGATAACATTTTCAATAGATGGAGAAGAAACTGCTCAGAATATTTGAAAACACAAAACTACTTAAACTCTTTCAATGTATTTAAGATATGAAATAAGGAAATGAAAAATATTTTCAGATTTATTGAAAATACTCTAGGTACTTTACATGAATGATTATAGATATCAAATATTACCAAGTGAGTTGCTAAGTGAGACAAGAATGGGAATGGGAAATATGTTTCAGAGTAAGCAGCTAGCTTAGAGTTTCTCTAAATGGCATACATGATAATTTTCAATTTAAACATCTAAAGATGCAGTGCTAGTGGGAAAGTACACAAATATGCTTTTTAATTCTGTTGTTTGTTCAATCAACATATATTTGAGTACACCTGCTTTTTCCAGACACTATGTAAGCTGAGAATTTAAGGATTAGGAAGACATAATCTTTGCCTTGAACAATTCCTTCTGGTGGGTGAGACACATACATAAATGTACTGTATTAATATTAAATGCTAATACAGAAGTACGAAAAATGATAAGGGACTATAACATAATAGCTGTTTCATGGAATCATCCAGAATATTTGTAGAGTATACACAATGTGCTAAGCACTGGTCCGGGCACTGCAGGTACAGCAGTGAGCAAAGAACCTTACGGAATTTACATTCCTGTAGAGGAAGGTAGATGGTGAACAGACACAGAATTAAAAAAAATAGGATGTCAATTTGTATTAGGTGGTATGGAGAAACATAAAGCAACGAATAGGGGATAATGAATGTGGGAAATGAGAACTGCAATTTAAAATATGGTGGTCAGAGAAGACTTTACTGAAAAGGTGAACTTTCTATAATGTTTGAAGCTGATGAGGGGCTAGTCATTGGAATATCTGGTGAAATATCATTACAGGCAGAGGGAACAGCAAGTGGAAAAGCCTATGTGGATGAAGCTGGAGTGAAAAAAAGTAGAAGGAATTAGGAGGAGAGAGGAAACAAGCCGTTGGATCACACATATCTTATTGTAAGTACTTTTCTCTGCTGAGTGAATTGGGAAGCCATGACGGGTTTGCAACAAAAGACTGACATGCTTATTGTTTTATAGATTAAGTAAATCAATACATTCAAACAATTTTGTAATAGGACATTACTCAAACGTTCAGATTATTTTGTCTCACTAGATAAAGCTTTAGTATTTCTCACTATTTGCCAGTCTCTATAACTTAAAAAATTATACCCAGGACTATAATTATCAATAATTCTATTTGCCAGTTTCTGTAACTCAAAAGATTTTCATCCCAGAATATGATGATATTAATAATTATTTTCATAGAATGGATTGCAAAAATTATAGACAATTTTGTTATTTCATTTTTCATATAAAGTGCTTCACATAAAAATTACAGAATGCCTAATATGTGCCAAGCACCATGGTAGGAAGAATATCAAGGGTATTAATGCATGCACACACATGCAAATTTGTAAAAGTTATATCTGTTTGTGTATTTGCTCATAATGCAGTGTTTTTAAATAACTTTTACTTTGCCCTATAATTAACTCATATGTATTTGTTACTTGTCCATGTATTTAGACACTATAATTCCATATATTCTTTAATACAGTGGTCCCTCTTATCTGCAGGGGATACATTTCAAGACCCCCAGTGGATGCCTGAAACCATGGATAGTGTAAAACTCTATATATACAATGTTTTTTCCTGTACATACATACATATCTACGCTAAAGTTTAATTTATAAATTAGTCAATTTCATGGATAGATTTGTTCTTACTATAGATCTTAGCAACTTCAGCATATGATTTTTTTCTTTCTTTATTAAGTCAAGAACTTTCACCTTTTCATTAAAAGAAGTCCTTTGGTATATCTAAATTGCCGGTATCACTGCTCTTGCACTTTGGGACCATTGTTAGGTAAAATCAGGGTGACCTGAACACAAACACTAGGATACTGTCACGGTTGATCTGATAACCAAGATGGCTACTTAGTGACTAATGGGTGGCAGGGAGAGTCTACAGTGCCATTATGCTGGACAAAGCAGGGATTCACATCCCAAGTGGGAAGGAGTGGGACTCAAGATTTCATCATGCTACTCAGAACAGCAAAGGCACACAATTTAAAATGTATGAATTGTTTATTTCTAGAATTTTCCATATAATATTTTGGACTGTGGTTGATCATGGGTAAACAAAGCCTCGGGAAAAAAAAAGAGGATAAGAGGGGACTACTGTATATTATACTGTATATTGTCAATATTTTTCCCTGTTAATATTCTACAACTTCATTTTTAAAAACTATATAAAATTGAATTGTATTATTCAATAAATACATTTATTGATCAATCTCCTATTTTATGACATTTATATTGTTACTTTTTAATTTTTGCACAAACAACTTGGGAATGAACTGTATCTTTAGGTAAATTTTGCATATAAGCATAATTGTTTTCTTAAGATTAAAATATCAGAAATGAAGTTATTGGGTCAAAGAAAATGTACGTGTTTGAAGTTTGGCTGTGTATTGCTAAACTGTTATACCTATACACTTGTACCAAGTTTTTACTCAAAATGACTCTTATGAATCTGTTAATTATCCTTTTCCTTAATCACACCTTAAATATTTTTTTTTGTAAATGCTGAAAGGTGAAAAATCATATCCAATTATCATTTGTCATTTTTAGTTTAGTTGATATAATTTCACTTTTTTATCAATCACTTGTATTTGTGTGTATGTGTGAATTGACCATTAATGCCCTTTATCTAATTGCATATTGCTAGAAATATTTTCCCCTTAGGCTTTCCATCCCCTCTGTCATGTTTAGAGAGAATAATAAATAATACTTTTTCATAAATATTTATGTACCTACTATGACTAGTTGTACTGTGTTAGGCAGGAGGATAAAATGATGAGACCCACTCAAAACCACCAAAGACCTCACAGTCTAGGGAAGGTGGTGATCATGAAAACAAACTGCTTGTCATTCATTATTCAGATGTTCAAAAATAGATCATTATAGTTTAATGTTGAAAAACAGAAGGATAGCCACTGATTGAAAGACAGAAATCCTTCTGGGGTGTAGGTTTTCTTTCTAGACACTGATTAAAAACATAGAGCTTTGCTTCATAAGGGTAAAAAATGCTCAATAACAATAGCATTGATATATGATAGGAAATTCAATATTTTGCTTTCCAGTGATAATGATGATTGCCACCCAGGCTAGCATGTGAAGGAAATGAGTTAGCCTATCCCCAGAAACTACTTGCCTGGATTGATTTTCGCACATTCACTGAACCGAGTATATGAATATGCAATTATACATACATTGCAATCAGAGTGATACTTCAAAATACATATTTGATCATGTTATTCCTCTGCTTTAAAAAACTTCCATGGCTTCCCATTTCTTAGGGGATGAGAATCAAAATCCTAAACTAAGACTAAAACACTACATGGCATGCTCGTCCCTACGGCCTCTCTCTGAGTCACTCTCTAGCTGCTTGAGCTTAACTATCACAGCCTACTTTCCCTTCTATCAGAACACCTCTGGCCTCGGAGTCTTTGCACAGGTTACTTCCTTGCTTGAAATGCTTTTGGTCTTTTTCTTCTCTTTTCTCCTTCTCCTTCCTTCTCCTTCTCTTCCTCCTTTTTTCTTCTTTAACGAATAGCCATTTTCCTTCTTAACTCCTACTGTCCTTCAGTTCTTAGCAGCAAGGTCATTTCCTCACGGAGTCTTTCATTGATTTGCCAATTTCCTCTGCTATAACTGTGCTCCATTTTTCCTTGATATTATTATTCACAGTAAATATTATATTTTTTATGTGGTTACTTGATGAATCTTCATCTCCTTAACTCATCTTCAAGCCGTATGAGTATAGAATTCACTTTTATTTTGCTCACCATGGTACCTGCCGTATTTTACACTGTACCTAGTATACATGAGGTACACTAGTATTTGTGACATAAATAAATGCATAAAGATAGGAATATCTCAGAACACTGAAATAAATTATGAGATTTTATTATATGAGTTAATTTTATGTGGATAATTAAGTACATTTTATATGCAGTATATTCTATTAGTTAAACAACATTCAGTGGTGATAACACAGCTTAGGTCCCCTGGGAAGTACTCTCTGAGGTAAAATGTGTATGCAAGAATTTTATTTGTTGGGCAGTGCTGTCTGGGTGAGGACTTGTGGGTGTGAGGGCTGAATTAGGATGGACAGAGGGAGAACTTGAACTCTATTGCCGCCCCAACAAACGTTTGACAATCCCTCGAGGGATGGCCCCTCAAAGTTGTCCTGAATTGAGGCTAGTGCCAGGCCTTTCTAGTCCCCACATCAAGCAGTCATTGGATGTCTGCTAGTCTAGGAAGAAGCACAACTCTTAGATGAATGGATCTTTTTAGCCAGGGACAATTTCCAGAGAGAGACTCAGCAGAAAACTGTCAACCACCAACGCTCCCAGTAGCTGTGGAAATGAAACCCTCAGCCTTGAATGGATTATGGGGAAGGGTAGGGATCTGTGAGACACAGCACAGAATCCATTACAGATGACCAAAAGGAGCAATGAATCATTTAAAGAAGGTTCTGTCCCAATCCCAAATATAAATGTACTTGAAACTGTGAAAGAGTAAAATTCCAGTAAGAAAACAGAGACAGCTTTACATGACAGCTGCCGGAATTATGGTATCTTTTGATGGCGAGATAGAAGCAATAAGCCCAAGGAAAAACCCTTGAGGTAATAAGGGAAATTCAGAGAATACTCATTCTAGAGGATACTTTTGCCCTGCTTTAAAACAGATAAGTCTATAAACCTCCTACTCACACTGCATTTTACCTCAAATCATTCACAGTCAATCAAACACGAATGGCGTTTTTCCAGATCATTGGAGAAATATCTTTAAATTTTTAATATTTAATAATACATGGCATTTTGCAATTTACAAAATACAATCACATACAGTTTTCTATTTAACCCTCATAGTAATCCCATTAAGTCAAACCACTTACTTAAAATCATTATGTGACAGTGTATTTTGGAGACTGTGGCTTAAAGTTTGTGATGACAAGGACAATTATATACTGAGGTATCACAAATGCCTATCACAGTGCCTTAAACAATAGTGCTCGATAAATAATTGTTGAATAAATTTCTCAGAGGGATTTGTAATTTCTTTGTGTTATTTGTGCTTTTTATGGCATCACATAATAATATGCATATATGTAGCACCCACATATGTGTTTGTGTGCTCATATAGGATACGTGGTATATGTAGTTGAATAAATTATACCAAGTTCATCCATAAAATAGAACTAATATATACATTATGACCTTTTCGAGTAGGAATACTGGAAATATTTGGACCCTACCGATTTATATTCATTATCCTCTTGGTCACTTTGGATAAGTAGGGGGAAAATAGGTCTCCTGATCAATCAAAGTCTCTGACTTTATGGGAGGAAATTACTTTCCAAAGAGTATCTGGAAAAAAATTGCTTAATGTTCGACTACGGGGGGAAAATAAAAGCATAGGGAAATCTGAATTTTTACTGTGTTTCTAAATCTGTGACACTGAATAACTTCTCAGAAATGAAAGATGACTCATAAACTTTCATTCTGGCTGTGGTGGTAGTAGTAATAACAATAGTAATAATAATAATTAATAATAATAATATTTGTGTATTAAACTGAGATGCATTTTGGTAATTTGTACACTATGAGATAAGCTTTCTCCAAAGCCTACAAAAAATTAATATGGAACACCTGATATTTGACTGTGCTTCCAGATGGAGGGACAGCTTTAAAAATGCCATCATAATTTACAACTTTTAGAAAGTGTGGTGTGAATGCATTTGCAGTAAGCTTTAAACAGCTTGGATTATTTACAGGTACAACTGTGTTTAATGTGGAATTTTGGTGGGTTTAAAATATTAGATTCAATCACTGATCACAGAGTACAGGTGTGGCATGTGAACAATGTGATTAGATGCCTTAATTAAATATCTCAGAACATAACACATTTATTTGGTGAGGTTGGAGGGATGGTAGTAAAGTAGTACTTAAATTTTATATTTGATTTTTGAGTGTCACTGAAGGACCTCTTACCTTTGTAAAGATAGCATATTTGGGGGTTATCCTCTGTGGTGTTTAGGAGAATAATAATTACACAAAACAAATATGGAATACAGTGTCTAACACTTAAGGATAACCTGGACAATTATAACCATAAAACAACTAAAGTATGGATTGCTGATAACGTTTATATTAGAGTGAAACCTAAAAGAGCATATAAGTCTATATCTATGGAGGTTAGGAAATTGACATTCAGTCTTTCTGGTTAAATTGGAGAAGGAATCATATATATTATAATTATATATCATATATCCATTATATATGAATATATATATGAATATATATGTACATCTTTTTACATATATATGTGTGTGTGTGTATGTATGTGTGTGTGTATATATATATATATAATCTCCAAGAGGATTTAGATGACTTAGGAGGTAAGAAATGGTTAACTAGTAAGTCATTGATAGATATGCGATTTATTTCTTAGAAATAAGCAGAACATTGAGAAGAATACACGGTAAAGTGAAATTTAAGTTTCTAAAATGAATTGCTTGTTTTCTTGGTCTCTTATGTTTCAGTACTAGGAGAGGAATTGAATACCCAGTAGACAACCAAGCCAGACATGGGCCCTGTCTTCCTGGAGCTTACACTCTAAATGGAAGACAAATATTAAACAAGTCTCCCTCAAATAAATATGCAAATAAAATTTACAGGGCTATAAAGAAAAAAATAGAGTGTTATGAAAAATAACAACAGAGACAGGGTGAGCCTAATTTTGTTGTTAGTGGAGATGTGTCAAGAAGGGCTTCTCTGAGAACTAAAGGAAAAGTTGAATGGGTAGAGGACTTGTGTCAAGGAAGGAAAGTGGTTGGAGGATGAGAAGATTACTTTGTGGTTGTAACATACCAGTTATAGCAAGATGGCCCTTAGTGAGGTTGGAGAAGAGGGAAAAGGCAGGTTATTCAGAGGTCAGCATGGAATTTATATTTTATTTTGATTGCAATTGGAACTATTGAAGGATTTGTAGTGTGTGTGTGTTTGTGTGTGTGAGAGAGAGAGAAAGAGAGAGAGAGATGAGCCAATTTAATATTTTTTAAAGCTCAGTCTGGAGTGGAGATGGGTAAGAGTAGAAGCTGGAATATCATCAGTAGCTTGGACTTTGGTGGATTCAGTGAAGATGAAGAAATGAATAAATATTCTAAGATCTATTTAGGAGGTTGAATCCTGAGAGCTTAGGGGTAGATTAAATGTGGGAGGAAAAGGGAGTTAAGGATGATTCCAAGACTTCTTAATAATACTATTTGACTCAAGGGTTGACCTGGAGAAGAAATAGACATGCAGAGAACGACTATTTGTGATTAACTGGGCTCAAATTCATAGAGTTTAGCAGCCATGATTACATGACCCTCTCACACAGGCTGCATATCAGGGAAAAGCCACAGAATGCGGTTGCCAAGCCTCCTGCACCCGTGTCCCTGCCAGCTGAGCTGACCCTTACAAAGAAGTTCCTGAAATCATCTTTCCACCGATGCTGAGACCTGCCCCATCCAATGGAAGCTGTGCAACCACATCCTTGGTTGAACTTTTATTGACCAATTAGAGTGGCTCTATAATGACCGATCAGGATGCTCGAAGATGACCAATCAGGACAGTGTTATTTGGATATAACAAATTGCAAATTTAGATTTCTCGATTGCGTAAAATAGACCAATTAGGAACTAAAAGTATATTTTCTCTATAAAAAGAAGTCTCCTTTTTGTCTTGGGGTGGGCCCTTAACCTTTCCTCCTGAGACCTTTCCCCTGGTTTATAGACTGTCCATCTGAATAGAGTTTCTCCTTTTATTGTACCCAAGATTGGGGACTCCTGTTGGTAATGGATTGGTGGCAGCAACCTCTTATTGACACAAGAAAGATATATGTATCCTCTAGTACCCTCAAGAAAAATATATGTACCCTCAGGTTCTGGAAGGTAATCTGATGGTTTGTTTAGAGAAGCCTTCCCCAACCCTTCAAGCTAGTGAAGCCGGTTATTCTGTCCTATTCCTGTTTTATCCTCTGAGCAGGAATCACAGTCTCTTATTACTTTGTTTACTTGCTTACTCTGAATATTATCTCCATTAGAGTGTTGTGTCTTCTTGAAGACTATATCCAAAGCACCTAACAGAGTGTTTAACACATTGAAAATGTTTGGTAAATACTTGCTGAATTAAATGGTGAAGGAACTAATGAAAGAATAACAATAAAGAGGAAATACTTGAATCCAAGGTGCTCACAATCTAGCCAAGAGCATTAAATATGATAAAAGCCTTAACAGAAATAAGCAGGAAGTGTTATGGGAGAAGGTTGGATGGTGTGTCTGTCTGGGGGAGAAAAAGATTTCTGGGTACAAATATTATCAAAGATGAGGTGAATATTTTCTAGATTGAGACCACCTGTAAATGAAATCGCTCCCCTATCCCAAGCAAGCTCTAGAACAAAACAAAAAGAACAACTCTTTAAGTTTCACACTTTAAAATAATTATTTTTTAAAGCTATGAGAATGGATCGTTCTGCCAAAAATACCTTGATTTTGTAACACCCACAGTACTTATTACTGGCCCCTTCAGGCAGTAGGAACTGTTGGTCACCTGGCTCCTTCGCATCACTTTTTCTTGCGCCCCCTCCCGCTTCAGGGATTGTCAACTCAGAAAACCCGCGCCCTGTCTTTCACCTCAGTCCAGGGCCCTGGCCGCCTATTTGTTGGAAGGATGGAGAAACATTTACGACCTCATTTCTAAACAGCCCTCAAGAGTCCTGAAATGCAATGTTTCTGCACCTTGCGGGGTTCGTGCTGAAGGAAAGGAAAGGAGCAGTTTGTAACTTAGTGTGCCGACTGTTTTACCTTTAATCCTGTGGATCTGACACTTGTGGTCTCCGCCTCCCTAACTCAGCTTTTAACAGTTTATAGAGCGAAGTCCCTGAGAGAGCACTTGCTCCTACCCTTCTTCCCGCCTGCAAAGGAAAATCAAGCTGCCAGGTTGGGGGCAGGGAACCAACCAGGCGAGCTACCGGCAGCCACGCTGCTCCCAGACCGCTCCGCTGGCTGAAGCGGGCGCCCGAGCCGCGGGGCGGAGCGAAGCCCCACCTCGGGGCGTG
>NW_006442103.1:3510183-3522822 GCF_000325575.1 Pteropus alecto | reverse complement strand
CTTGCCCGCCCCGCCCTGCCCCGGGGCGTCACCGCCGCCCGCCCCGCCCCGCGCTGCTGGACCCTGACTTCCTATTTCCACTCGCGCTCCCGCAAGCTGTCACTTCGGTTTCTGACTGGAGCCTGAGGACGCACGGAGAGTCTGCCTCTAGGGGACTCCGGACTGTAGGCATTACCATGGCCCCTGTGCTTAGCAAGGACGCGGCGGACATCGAGGTACAGACTGCGCGCCGGCTCTCCGGGGGCGGATGGGGGCCCCAGCTGGTGGGGACCGTGGAGGCCCCGCGGCAGTGGCCGCGCAGTGGGGAGTGCGGGACAGGGAAACTTGGCCTCCGCGGGAGGTCTGCGGGGTGCGGAGGAGCCAGAGACCCGTGCCGGCGGGCGGGTACAGAGTGAGGTCCCGTGACTGGAACGGGTGCCCTTTGGGTTGAAGCGGGCTGTTTACTTCTGAGAGGGTTAAGGAAGCCTGTCCTGTTCTGAATGATGTGACTGAAGAAGCCCAAGAGTTGGAGAAAGGTGGATTCTGCAGGACGGGAGCGCCCATTTCTCACCCAGTCTCTCCCTGCACCTCCCCTTCGGCCCCCGGTATGCGTTTCAGGACACCTGTCTGCTGCCCTCACCTCCAGTATCTGAATCCTGAATATTTGCTAAGGTAGAGTATATAAATAAAGGAGATCTGTGTGTCACGGATTATGGCAGTCCCCGCTAGCCATAGTATTGCTTAAGAAATAATTTAACATAGAGAAGAATGAAACAAACTATTGAGAACATGGAAAATGCAGTGCGATCAGAAAACGAACTGTTTTTCTCTCCATTCAACAGTTTTTGATTCACTGTTGCACTCTGCCTCTGTAAAAATATCATCGTGCTTCCTGTGAATAAGGTCCTGCCTGAATGATTGTTTCCTTTGAGTTCTTCCTAGGACATTTATGTATGAAATGAGAAGGATTTAATTATAAACAGTGACTTTAAAGATACTAACCCATGTCAGCATATCTGAGACAAGATAAACTGCTTTTTAGTTTGTTGTTGTCTTTTATTTGGGGTTTTTCTTTATTTCCACTCTCCTACTCTGATAGGATATGTGTATACATGCATATACATGTGTATGTTTTCTTTACAAATGACAAAATATTCCTTTCCTTAGTCCTTTCAGTGGCTCAAGCAAAAGTTGAAAACCACCTGTTTGCATAATAGCTGCGTTTGCCATGTTTTGTCTCCGTCATTGTTGAAAGAACTTTGGGTTCCGTTTGGGGGATGGTAGTAGTGTTTTCTCTAGACTCCATAAATTGTTTTTGAAAAATCCATTTTAGTAACAAGAGCCAAAGTATATCATGTGGACCTCTCTAGTTAATTTACTTGTGGTTTCTCCTGTGGATAATTTTCTTTTTCATACTGAACAATATGATACATTTAACCTAATACATATTTATGTGTGCACAGGGTAAAAGATACTTCACTAACATCATAGTCTTTTGTTCCTTGTTCCTTTGACTTAATCAAATCCTTTTTTCCCCTACTAGGTCAATAATAGCAAACTTCTGACAGCATTCAGACAGTTCTGATTTCAGATATAAGAATGTCAGAGGGCAGGTGGCTTTTGGCTTTTGATTTTTGAATTTCAGGATGGTGATGTTATCTGATTAACTGATTTTTTTCTCTGTATCTCTCTTGCAGTTGTCTTTGAAATTAGTTCTTAACCACATTACGCTAAGGAAAAAGATGTCAGTGAAACATTAAGTGACTGGCTTAATGTCATTTATTGTTTCAACCTAGACTAAAAAGCCAAGCCCTCACACTTACTCACCTCAATCTAACCTTAGTCTACATGACCAGTCTGCCTGATATTACCTATAATCCAGAACAGTGGTATTCCAGGTTTTTCAGCTTTTATGTGGTTCATATATGCATCACACTTTGAACAGTAACATCTTTCATCACACACAGTACCTTACTTTTCCCTCAAGGTAGTACTGGTGATTCATGAGCTAGAATACTATGAAAGAGTATGAAATTAATCAGTAAAATATAATGCAGTGAGGAAAAATACGTTAAGCCTAGAGGAACACCTTCAAACAGTTGATCTTATTGACTCACAAAATTTCACTTTTATTTGAAGAATCAGAATGAATTATGAAAGCGGAGTTTTCTATCCAATTTGAATGCATACATTGGATTTATTTTTCTTGAATGAATTTATTAAACCTGTTGTCTAGAGGTTGATCTGGCCTTAGTCTCAAATAAACGGAGAAGCAAGTAATCTTTTAAAAAAATTATCAGTATGAAACATGTTCACTTGATAAATGTGGAAAGAACAGAAGGTAATGGTGACAACCCACCATAACAGTGATTTAGTTTTCCCTGGAAGCTACCTACAGAACCTTAGGTTTCAGAGAGGCAGCCAAGAAATATATTTGTTTCTGAGGAAAAAGGTTATTGAGGTGTAAAAAGTTGCTTTGTGTGCTCACTCCATAATTTCTAGCCTTAATCGAATATCCCATCAGGGTTTGAGGGGTTCAGAGCATGAAAAACAATCAGAAGGTCACCAAACTCCAAAACTGTAATGTCCCTGGGCTGGAGGATAGGCATAGCGAGGATACATTAGTAGGTAATAGATACTAGGCAATAGAAGCTAGCTCACACACTTGAAAATTGTAGTCACTGTAGTAATAGGAGAAGTTGCATGAGAAGTCACATTTTTTCCCAGACACGTTAATGTGGTTCAGAGCCAGGGAGTGGAGGTCTAGTTCTACCTCTTTTTAGCCCTGTGATTTTTAGGCAAGTTACCCAGCTTCTCTAAGTCACATTTGCATAATCTGTTATGTAAGGAAAATAATAATAGAAAAGATAATTAACAAATGTCATAAGTTGACATTTTCTTGTTGGAGAAAAAGGACAAACATGTTAAAAAGCGAAAATATAGAAAAATTAGGAAAATCAATGCCAACAAAATAATTTAGTATTCTAAAGCTTATTAACACTGTCTATATACTTTTAAAAGTTATTTTACTTTGTGGACTCATTTTTTGGATACAGCTGAATTTTGTCAAGGATGACTTTTGAATACAAATTCTCCTGGGAAGATTTCAAAGAAGATGAATTTCAGACATTGATCATTTTCCCTGACTTCAACAGTATTTCCATAGTACTTTATTTTGTTTGTATTGATAACCACTATAATATCAATATCCACACATTTAAAAGCAAGTTAAGAATGATTTTGGAAGAGTTCACTTTTGTTCACTACCTTATTCCCCTCCACTGACATGGATAATTGAGAGCAGACTATGAAAGTGTAGCCAAAGGAAAATGTATGCAGCTGCAGGGAGCTTTTAACTCTGAATACTAGTAATTTTGGTAAACATTTACAAGCAGACTGAATGGCTACCTAACACTCTACTGCTTCCACAATCACATATCAAGTCTGTCCCTTGAATTATCAGTTAGTATTGAGGGATTATAAACTCATTTCAAATTTACCTTGAATAAAAAGGGACTTCAGCCCATTGTTCATAATATTACAGTGCATTTTGAGTCAAATAAAAATGGTTTCTAAATTACTTATGCTATAGCTTCTAGTCATTTGAGAAGATAATTGAGAATTTTCTGTGTTTATTAATTAAGAAAATAAGATAATAAAATGATGGATTTGAAAAATGAAACTGTAATGGAAACAACTTGGAAGAAGTAAACTTTAAGGAGTATTTTGAAAAAAAGGAAAATCATGGGGAGTGAACTGGTAGAGATGGCAAAAGATTGTTTCAGAATACCCTTTATCTTAACTGCTTTTGCCCTGAGGGAAAATGATGGTATCCAAAGGAGAGAATAAGGATTCAACTCGAAGAAGCTATGGGTTATTTATTTATCTACTTAAACTTATTCTTCCTTTTATTGACTGGCCACCACAGATCTATGGAAATGCTATCTTGACTTGCTAAGGCTTTTAAAGTGTTTAAAAAAAATTTGTTTTAAATTTTAAACCTGTTTTGTGAGTTTGAGTTATAAAAAATGTGCTGGTCCTCCCTACTTTAAGCTGTCCAGCGGACCATACTTATTTTTACTTTAAAGTATTTCTTTCTCCTTTCTAAATAATTTAGCTTGGCAGTAGAAATATGTCTATGTGATTTAGAGAGTTACTTCATTCCAGCGATGGCTCCTTGTAGTTTTAAGAAAATACACATTTCTGTAGTTAAGCATGGTCATATATATGTAGTTAAGTACAGTTAAAAAAATTTCTGCCTCCTACACATGAATTCAGATGACTGGTTTTAGTAGTTTAATTAAAAACTGAGAGATTAATGACTAATGATGAATCTATCACTAGGGAGATTTTTAGATTGGATCTGCTTAATCTTGATCATAGCAGATAGTGTTGACTGGTTGCTTAATTATAAAAATGTGCTAGAATTCAATAGCTTCCTTTTTTACATTCTAGAAGAAAAATCCAGGGTTGGAAAGCTGAACATTTACACTAAGGAATTAATAAGAATTCCAAGAAAATCTAGAGTCGAAATGCTGAGATAATTGGATGATCTTTAAGCAATCATATCTTTCTTTAACTATTTGAACACAGAATTTTACCAAACTGTGTATAAACAGGCAACAATGCAAGTACTGAAAAACAGAAGTTCCAGTAAGGTAAACATGTCTGGTCACTGTGGGAGAATTCTAATAATAAACCTAATAAAACACTAAAATTAAAGACAATGAGACTGAAAAAACATTAAGTAATAATATGATGAAAAAACATTAAGTAATAATATGATGAAAAAAGTAATAATATGATTCTATATATTCAGGAATCAAGGTGGCTAAAGAGGAGATTGAAAAGTAGGATTGGCCAATTTATTTTTCTGCCTCTTAGCTGTATGGACACAATGACAAATATGAGGCAGAAACCTTCAGTCCTTAAAACTATAAGAAAAATTCTGCCATTTATACCCTGCCTTGATTCAAAATATTTAATAAGACATTCTAAGATTATAAACTTATCTATAATCACAATTTTGATTTTCAAATATGACATATTTCCCTTCTGGACTTTATTTGCTCTTAATCCTCTGTGTCAAACAACAATAATGTGAGTGTTCACAGATATCCTGGAGCCAATTATACTACTGAGATAACTCTTAATAGGATTATGTCTTTCCTGTGGTTTATAATTATTACTTCTATTGCTTTTAATTAAAATGTTATACTAGTAGATACGAAATATCTACATTTAACTCAACATATAACTTTTAGATGGAATGGATATCTATGCGTTGGTGTTGGAACTCAGTACTTTCGTATAAAATTATTTATTTTGTATTTCACAACATCAAGCATACAACTTTCACAGCAAAATATTCTTTTTCTGGGTTAATCTTGTGATTAGTTTAAAAAAGCATTGTATTAAAACATGGCTGGGTTTATTATTTTTATTTGTGTGGTTGTGGTTGAGTTTTTTCTTGGACTGTCATTTTATCCTCTGTCATTTGATTTAATCTTAATTATTTCATGCAATGGCTGTAAGAGTTAATTGGAGTCCTGTACATGTGCTGCCTTAGACAGCATCTGTCATGTAAAATGTATGCTTTTTAATGGTAGTAGTAATTTTAAATATTATTATTGCATATATCATGTGTGTTATATAAACATCATTAGTTAGAATTTTGTTTTCAGTCCAAGAGTTAACTAGTGGTATCAAAGTCTGTTAAAATATGTGAGGGAGGGAAGAGTCAATGAAGTTAAGAGAGGCTCATGATACATTCACAAATGTTGCAGATATGTCTTATGGGAAATTTCCTGAATTCTAGCTGTATTACCAGTGAGATAGGGCAGTTTCTGAAATTCACATCAAATGAGAGACTCATTTTGCTTTTTGCTTCTATTTAAAAAGTATTTTTAATACACGCTGCATTGCCAGCCCTCTAGTGTAAACTGTAGAAGATTGAAAGAAAGTATGTGGCATTGGCTTTGTCTATACAGAATTATCTACACTTAATATACTGAGGAATGATTCAAATCCAGGACTGAGCCCCAAACCCTACTGTTTTATTACAGTGGATTAATTCTTTGGTGTTTTTCTGAATGTTTTTGAGACTAGATCAGAAACAGTGCACAGTGCATTGGTGAAAATTATTTCTTGGCATTTTCAATGATATTTAGAAGGAATTCGGTATCTCTTTCTGAAAAGATATCCCAGTGCGATTATTAAAAAAACAAAAGACAAAAAACTCAGATTATCTCTTCGTACAAACTGGACTAAGCTTATAATTTCTCTAAGCAAGCATATTAGCTTCCAAGGAAGGTTTTTTTTTCTAGACTTCTGAGCATCCCTACATACACTGTATTTGTTCATAAATAACTTTTTAAGTTCTAGGAAGGAAAGAGTTGGAGATCAACCTATTTTGCACTAGGAAAAGGTAAACCATGCCCCTTCTGAAGTATGATTCAGATAATAAACTTTTTGTGCTAGATTATAATAATTTTATTTCTTTGAGAATTTCAGCTCGGTTGCGTGATAGCATTCTCACTGTCCTCTACCTCGATCATAATAATTAAAGAGACAATCTGTGTCCCTACCTCCCAGGTGCTTGGAAATTGATATTATGAGTGCTTATGAATGTCCCCTTGAGGCACTTCTGACTGGGCCACTTTGAAGAAAAATCTCTTCATCGATAATGAAGCCCTGAGGGCCACTTCTCAGGGGACCCACACAAAATTACCTGTCAACTCCAAGCCTGATTTATACAGATGGCGCTCATGGACAGAGCCCAGACTGTACTCTCCCTCCCCCATATTTTATTACCCAGCACTCTCTGCTGTTACCCACTCCCCACCCACTCTGCACTTTCCCTTCTCTCCCAAAACTTAATCTCCCAAATTTCAGCATGTTTTACCTACCCAGGATTGACTCATCTAAGTGGATTTTTTGTTAGATCTTTGTAAAATCTTTTGAATTATATTAAAAATTGATTGGAGTAATATGCTAAAACTTTAAAAATGTTAGTCTAATGCAAAGGTTGTGTGAAAATCTACAGCAAAACTATAGAAGAGTATGCATATTTACTATATCTTAATTAAAATAAGTATTCTGGGATAAGGGACAAGCCTGGGGGTATTTCTGCTCTCTGTGTCCAGACCCTTGCTCTCTGGCCTTGTGAAATCATTCAGCTCCCGTGAAGAATTTGCTAATGCCTCAGTGAGTTCACTATTGATCAGTCTTTTAAGGATGGTTTGAAATAAATATGGCAATGGTGAAATTGTTTGGACATGTGACCTGCTGCTGAGTGATCATATTAAGGAAATGCAGAGGTGGTCGTGTCACGGCTACTCTATTTTATATGCTAGGTAGGATTAAATGTACTGTTTATATCAGCTGTATGGATTTGGTGTACTTATCCACGTGTCTATGCTTGCCTGTTTCCTTTTCCTTTTCAACCAAATGAATGAGCAAAATATCTCCTGAACACATAGAAAAAGTTCATTCATATATAATATATTATAATATATATAATATATATATGTATACACACACACACACACACACACACACACACACATCTGGAGTTCTATAAGGGTGATCTAGAATAATGCTCTTTTTAGATAGGAATTAAGAACATAGATTCCAAAAAATGATGGGACTTTCTACGTTGGTTTCACCAGTGTATTTGTTATTGATAACTGTCAATGGAAACCAGAACACAGATGGTGAGGTACTCAGCCCCACAGGGAATTCCAGTCACCTTTCTCTGACTCGTTGCACCACACAACTTCAAAGTTTTGATGAACTTCTTTCAGAGATATCCCTCCATGACAAATGTTAGGGAGTGATGGGGTAAAAAGTTTGAAATCCTATGCAATTCAAAGAAGAAAGACATTTAGTCATTCTTCTTCACAGACCCTTAGGGTTAAAGCATACAACTTTCACAGCAAAATATTCTTTTTCTGGGTTAATTTTCATTAAAGTATTTTTCATTATGTTGATTTTTTTGTTTTTTCATAATTATTACAGAAGGTTTAAATGATGCAAAAAAAAAAAAAAAAGTGAAACGACCCCAGACATATAGCCACACCACCTGAAACAGCCATGCTGAAGTTATTTATTATATTTCATTCCTAAGCGTGGGTTTTTTTTCCTTTGAATAGTTTTAATCATATACAGTTTTATATTTGCTTTCTTATTATGTCAGAAGTATCTGCTCACATTCTTACTAACTTTTAAAATAGTTTTAAATAGTGTGATATTCCATGGAAGCGAAGATACCAAAGTTTATTCAAGCTTCTCTTTTATTATCGGACACTTACTTTGTTTTTAGTAGTATTTATTAAGAATAATACTTGAACAATTTTTTTTTTTTTTGCTTGAAGCATTGTGTTGTAAATAGACTTGAGAGGGTTGGTTTCAATGATATGTAGTGCATTTCAGTTCTGCCCTTCTCACCTAACTTAAACATCTTTTGAAAGTGTATTTACAAACGAAAAGGAGCCCATTATTGGATGCAAAGACAGGACAAAATAGAATTGGAACCAATTACCTGTTTGCCTCATGCTCCCACCACTGACACAGGCTACAGAAAGCTTAGGCGTCTGGATGAAGTTTCCTCTGATGTGGATGTGATTTGCTTTGGACTCAGTCCTGACCTGATGATTCCATCTAGATCATGGCTTGATTGCTTGATGGTTCCTTATTTTTTCTCCCCTGTGAAAACAGGAAGAGTAAGGATGAGTCTCAGGTTGTTACTGCGAATGAATACATTTTGGGTCGTAATCTTGAATGGATAAATGTAACACCAAAAGCTGATATTTCAACATGTGAACAAAGATGGACACTTTTATATTGTACATTCTCCACCCTCACACCACTCTGGCAGACCAGATTCTCAAAGGATTCTTCCACCCTAGGTCTTTACATTAGATATATGAGTGGTTGTGTGTATGTGTGTGTGTGTGTGTGTGAGAGAGGAGGAGTGTGTGTTTGTATACCTGCACAGCACCCATGTGTGTACAATTTTTTTTCTTTTTCTTTTCAGGGTATTCAAAGGGAAAAGGGGCAGTAAGTGTAACTACTTTGACTCAAAACATTTTTCTCATGGTGACAAATTTAATAAAGCAAAACATTTTTCTGTCTTAGGTGTGTTAAACAAACTAACTCTTGATTCATGCTTCATTTTAAAGTTAAACCTTACTTGTAACACAAACTCCAAACTGGTGTGCTTAAGTCTCTGTCTTTTTTGAAAGAGATAAAAACAGTTGTAGAAGGAAATTCTTACATGGTTCATGAAAATGTTTGCCCCTCACTTTTCTACCCCAACACTAGACAGTAATAAACAAAACTTAAAATATTTTTTATACTTCTTTAAGATCACATTATATGAAAGGATTCTAGAAATTATCAATGCTAGGTATGACTGTTTTAAGGATTTGTAATGTTTCTAATTGTACCAATTCATATGGCTGCTATTAGTGTATGAACATGTATGAAATTATAACCTTTCATTAATAATTATTTTTATTTTTAATAAACAATTAGGTAAAAACTGTCTGGTTTAATTTGCATTTTTTAATACTAGTAAATTTGAATGTTTTCCTACATTTTAAAATAGTTTGATTTTCTTTTAAATTATTTTAACAGAATTTTAGTGTAAGAAATAAGTACAAGTAATAAAAATAAAAATATTACAGATTTTAAGGAAAATAAATGCTAATTGGTTCTAAAATCAAAACAAAGTAAATAGTATTTTGGAAACATACGTTCCACTAAAACTAACCTCAGATAAATTCAGAAACAGCAATAGATCAGTTGACTCAATCTATTATAATATTTATTGATGACATGTACTGAATGGATCATTATTATTTATTTTAATTATAATGAGAGTGTAGCATAGATCAGTGGTTAAGAGTGTAGGCTCTGGAATTTGAATGATAATATTCATATCCTAGATATGCTTCTTATTAGTTTTTGACCTTGGCAAATAACTTTCAGTTTCTAGGTTTTCGTTTTTTCATCTGTCAAATTATTGTTTGACTCCAATGGCCTTTCTCTTTGAAAATCTGTTTTCTTTTTTTTAAACATAGGCATTTACTGTAACTGTTTTGTTCATTCAAAAATACTTATTAATTCTCACTGTGTCCTAGGCATTGGTCAGGATTTTAAAAACACAGTTGCAAACAAGACAGAAAAGATTTCTGTTCTCAATAAAGTTGCATTGCAGTAGAGGTATAATAGGTAGTAAAAAATTTTTAAATGTATGGTAATTTCAGATAGTATCATGGGCTTTGGTAAAAGTAAACTAGAATAAAATGATCCAGAATGACAGGTAGGGCATTATTTATATGTAGGAGTCAGAGAAGGCTTTCTTGTGAAGGTGATATTCAAACTCACACTTGAAAGACCAGAAGTCTGCCACGGCTTTTGAGGAAAAAAAGAAAGCACATCTAAAAAATGGGATTGAACTTAGTCTGAGGAGAAAAAAGAGGTAACAGATGTGGGGGTGGGGGATACAAATGTTGTATTTAATGGCATTAAGTTTGAAATTTCTTTTAATACCAAAATAAAACTATCAGATAGACAGCTGAAATAAGCATTTGGAGGTTAGTGAAGTCATAGCTGGTGAAAGAAATTGAGGAATTATTGATTTAAAGTCAGGTTTTAGAGACTACTTAGAGAAGTGGAGCTAGAGAAAGGACAGGATTTAGGCATTGAGAAGAGGAGAAAGTGGCTGAGGAGTCTCTGGTATCACAGAAACCAAGGAAGGGGGAAGGATGGCTTATAGTCAATTCTCTATTGAACTTGAAAGGGTAAAATGAGAATATAAAGATTCTTTTTAGTTAATGTGGAGAAATTGTGAGTTTGAAGTAGCTAGCTTGGAGAAAGCCCAGTAAGAATGCATTGAGAACAGGCTGGAAGGCAGTGAGGCAGCACTAGAAAACTCTGGAGAAATATTTGCTGTCAAGAGGAACAGAGAAAAAGGGTAGTAGCCAGAAGAAGAGAATAGAACATGTGCATATGTTAATGGAAGAGGTCCAGAAGAAAGAGACACCAGTGTTGAAGGACATAGAAGTTGTAATTACCTGTTTAAAAGGATTTTTTTGATGAGCAGGAATAGGATTGACAGCATAAGCATTAGATTAGGATGGAAAGCAGAGAGGTAGTATGTTGGGTGTTGGGAAGAAAAGCGAGTTTCCAACTGCTGGTTTTAATTTTTTTAATAAGAGTATGAGTCAAGATCACTAACTGTGGGTAAGAGGAAAGCAGGATATAGATTGAAGAATAGACACAAATATGAATAGACATTCTGGAAAGTGGGAGAATGAAAATAGTAAGAAAGTAGAGTAGGATTGATAAGCAGTGTTTTCCATGAGAGCAGTGAACATAATTGTGGGTTTTCCAGCTACTTTTACCTGCTTGGGCTCAGAGTAGTTTAAAAAAAAAAAGCGGGGGGCTTAGTTGGATTACGATTTGCCTGGGCAATAAAGTGAGAGAGAGAGAGAGAGAGAGAGAGAGAGACAGAGAGAGACAGAGAGAGACAGAGAGAGAGACAGAGAGAGACAGAGAGAGACAGAGAGAGAGAGAATGAGAGAGAGAGATGCAGGGAATTAAAGGTGCTGTGAAGATGTAATGATGGTGGATCATGGAATCTACCCTGAGGGAAGTCAGAATAGAAAGGAAAGATGCGCAGTGAGAATAGAGGTGTTTGCTCAACAGTTTGGCAGTCTCAGTAAGGTCAGAGAGTTTTGAGAAGGTGGAAGAGTAAGAGGTGAAGATTAGAGTAGCATATTTGAAATAAAGCTTTCAGAGATGGCGCAATAATTAGTGCCAAAGTCAAGAGAGATCGTGGTCGAGGTGGTGCGGAAGTTAACAAATTTTGGTGGTGAGATGGTTGAGCAAGAGGCAGATGGTGGATGATCTAAGTGGTGGTTGAGTCACTAAGACTGCTAGAAAAAAATAGAGGGTAGAGAACAGAAAATTTGATGTGAATTTGTCACTGAATTGGGGCAGAGAGTGGTGTGTTGACCAATGGGTTGGTAGATGACAGGAGGACAGAGTTAATTATAAAGGGAGAACACAGAGGAGAGATTATGCAAAGAAAATGTGAGAAAAGATGGCCATGTGAGTACAGAGGCAGAGAGACTGGAGTGATGCATCGGCAAACCAATGAATGGCAAGGATTGCCAGCAAACACCAGGACCTAGAAGAGGCAATGAAGAATTTTCTACTACAAGTTTCACAAGAAATATGGCCCAATTGACACTTTAATTTCAAACTTCTAGACTCCAGAGCTATCAAACAATAAATTTCTGCTGTTTTAAGCCACTCAGGTTGTAGTAATTTTTTATGGTGGCCCAAGGAAATAAATGCAGATTTGGTAAGAATTGCAAAGAACCTAGAATATTTGTGGAAGAAGGAAGGGTAGGAGGAAAGATATTTTTGAAGTAGAGATAGTGAGGCTAGGGATGTCTATAACATTTATAAGAGAGGAGATCTTTATTACATTCAAATTCATAGTTTAAGGAAATAATTAGAGTTAAATATTATATTTTAGAGGCCTAGCTATTCTATTAAAGTCCTAGTTGTGCCTCTTTTAGCTTTGTCAGCTTAAGCTAAATTCCCTGTCTCTGAGATGGAGATCATTATTCTTGTCCTGTCTAC
>NW_006442103.1:3497104-3508652 GCF_000325575.1 Pteropus alecto | reverse complement strand
GGATCGAAGTGGTGGTTGAGTCACTAAGACTGCTAGAAAAAAATAGAGGGTAGAGAACAGAAAATTTGATGTGAATTTGTCACTGAATTGGGGCAGAGAGTGGTGTGTTGACCAATGGGTTGGTAGATGACAGGAGGACAGAGTTAATTATAAAGGGAGAACACAGAGGAGAGATTATGCAAAGAAAATGTGAGAAAAGATGGCCATGTGAGTACAGAGGCAGAGAGACTGGAGTGATGCATCGGCAAACCAATGAATGGCAAGGATTGCCAGCAAACACCAGGACCTAGAAGAGGCAATGAAGAATTTTCTACTACAAGTTTCACAAGAAATATGGCCCAATTGACACTTTAATTTCAAACTTCTAGACTCCAGAGCTATCAAACAATAAATTTCTGCTGTTTTAAGCCACTCAGGTTGTAGTAATTTTTTATGGTGGCCCAAGGAAATAAATGCAGATTTTGGTAAGAATTGCAAAGAACCTAGAATATTTGTGGAAGAAGGAAGGGTAGGAGGAAAGATATTTTTGAAGTAGAGATAGTGAGGCTAGGGATGTCTATAACATTTATAAGAGAGGAGATCTTTAATACATTCAAATTCATAGTTTAAGGAAATAATTAGAGTTAAATATTATATTTTAGAGGCCTAGCTATTCTATTAAAGTCCTAGTTGTGCCTCTTTTAGCTTTGTCAGCTTAAGCTAACTTCCCTGTCTCTGAGATGGAGATCATTATTCTTGTCCTGTCTACCTCACAATTTTATTGTTTGAAACAAATGAATTAAGAACAATTCATACCAGCGTATGTAAGCTGGTATTATCATGAAGTTGTTTAACTTACAGACATATACAGTCCTTGCTTAAGGGGAAAATATGTTTTTATCAAATATGGTAAAGAATCAAGTAGGTAACTTAAAATCCATACTAAAAATGTGTATATTTTTAAAATATATTTTTCAGTGCTTAAGTTACCAACAAAATTTTTATACCTTTATTCAATTGTATAAGTTACTGTTAAGTATCGGCTATATTCTAGGCACTACATTAAATACTATATGGGGGCTGGCTAAAAGATAAATGTGTTTCTCCTAAATGAGTTTATGATACTAAAATGGAATTTGAGGAAAATTCACAAATAACTATAAATCAAGACAGAAAGTGAAAAGTGCTTGGAGGTTAATGTATGCAGGTTATAAATTCATATTCATGCAGCTCAATGATTCAGTTTTACACTGTTTTGATTTTACTTAATAATTGATAGTGAAGAAATTCATGTAAGTTTTGTTACAATCTTCTCCCATCTTCACTGCAATCTCTAATAATTCAGGGGTCGTAAAATGAGTTGGATGTCTTTTTCCAAGAACAGATGGAGGAGAGCTATCCAGGCCGAAATGCGCCAAGTGTAAGACAGGTGTAGGTACAGGAGCAGGCAGAGTTAAGAGGGGTGAATGTGGGTCTATACACTCACAGCAGTGTTTTTTTCCTGTTGCCTTACTTCCAAACATATTTCCAACCTTAAAAGATGTCTCAGTTTCAGAAACGATGAAGCCAAGGACATAGTAAGGTTGAACGGTTTGATTAAAGTCAGTAGTAGAGACTAAAACCCATGAAGATGAGCCCAGTTTTACGTGACTGTTTATTCAGACATTAAAATACATGACATGAAAATGAAGAATCAAAGAAGTATAGGAGTGGGAAGTCCTTCAAATGTTACCTCATTTTTTCCTACTGTATGCATTCACAAAATTTCTCAATAAGTTGTTTTATATTCAGTTCTTCAAGGAGTCCTTCATATGTGTAAATGAAGCAAAGTATGAATGGCTTTTAATCCACAGGCCAGATGGTTGCAGTGGAGGGAGCTGATGAGATACCATTAATCACTTCTCAACATGGTGTCAACTGACCATTTTGCCCTTTGTCAGGCTACTTTGACCTCTGAAAAGACAGATTCTGTATTTGTTGGACAAAGTAGGAAAAATAAATAGGCAAAATGGACTGGGTTGTGGGATTCTATATATCCTTTTCTTTCCCCTTCAGTTTCTATGCACTTAGATGTGTGTTTTAAAACTTTCATTCACTGGACCCCTTTACTGAAAGTACATTTGACTTTTGCATTCAACTCTATAACAATAACGATGCCACTGTCGAGACAAGCCGTTAATACTGTAGGATTTAAAAAAATGTCATTACAAGGCTATGGTCTACGATTACTTTATATTAGCCAACCACTTGCCCCTTTTGCATCTTTAATACTGTAGAGTTTTGATTTAATTATGCCGCGATGGAAAATACTTAGAGGTATGTATTGTGTTATTATAATTTGCAGTACAATGTTTAAAACAAACAATTTTCTCTACTTCTCAGTTAATCTGAAAATGAAATGAATCAGGAATTATGCATTCATTTAGTTTCTCAATTTTAAAATAGTATACCTTCATAAAAATATGTGGCTTAAAAATAAATATTAACCAGAGTTTGATAACTTTTATTCTTGTAGTCAAGTTTTCTGGTGAAATTAAGTTACACTGACTAGTTATGCAAGTTCTCATGCTGTAACTTAAGCTCACCAGTGCCTTTTCACACCCATGGAAGCTACTTTGGATTGACATGGAACTTTGAGTTCCTTTCATTGTTATAAAGATATTGTCTGTCACTGAAATGTTATGATTACCTTGCTGCCCAGTGAATCCTATGGAATAATCTCTGAATTATCTCATTGTTTTAATAATGGCATCTTTAAATGTAGTTTAATTTTCATTAGTATAACGAATGCACAAAATAAAAATAAAGAAATGAAGAGGCTCTTTAAGGAAAAGAAATGGTGCTCTCTACTGTTTCTTCCAGTGACATGCTGGTAAAAGATTAATTGGGAGTGGGGGGAGGGAGAGAGAAGGGAAGCCCTGATTTGTAGCGTTCGCTGATTAACATTGGGTAAATACATCTTCTATGGCAGATTTGAAGCCCTAAAAATGTGGAGTTGGAAAATGATGTTAACTATAGGCTCCCAGTGCTCACTGGAGCAGGATCCAGCACACCATTGACTCTCTGCACCCCTTTCCATCTTCTCCTTGTTTCTATTAGTATTATTCCAATTTCTATTCATCTGTTATATTTGGGGACATTTTTATTTTTGTCTTTGCCATTTGCCTAGGAGTTTTGGAAAAGCACAGTTTTTTTTTTTTTTTTTTTTTAAAGGCCAACTAAAGTTTTAAGTTAAGATTTTTAGAACATTAACTATTTGGATCTCTGGGTTACTCTAGTATAGTTTAACTAATTTAAGTTACCAAATAATGGGCTAGGAAGTGAAAAACAATGAATTTTAGGATAATACCAACAAGTTTTTCAAGGAATAGATTTTTTTTAATTAATTATTTTTTTATGATGACATTGGTTAACGAAATCCAATAAGTTTCCTCTGTATACTTTATACTGTGTGTTTTCCTCCCATAGTTAGATTTCTTTCTATCACCACATATTTGGCCCCCTTTACCCCATCTACCTCTCCCTTCTACCCTTTATCCTCTGGTAACCACTAGTCTATAGTCCATGTTCACGAGTCTCTGTTCTGTTCATTTGTTGCTTATAGGTTTATATCCCACGTATAAGTGATATCATGTGATTTTCAGCTTTTTCTGTCTGGCTTATTTTGCTTAGCATGATTATCTCGAGGTCCGTTCATGTTGTCGCAAATGGCAGTACTTCATCTCTTCTTATGGCTGAGTAATATTCCATTGTATATATGTACCACAGCTTCTTTAGCTAATCATCTATCGTAGGACACTTCGGTTGCTTTCATGTCCTGGCCACTGTGAATAATGCTGCTGTGAACATCAGTGTGCAGATATCTCTTTGGATATAGGTTTGCAAGTCTTTGGGGGTAAATACCCAGTAGAGGGATTGCTGGATCATATGGTAGATCAATTCTTAGTTTTTTGAGGAACCTCCATGCTGTTTTCCATAGTGGCCGTAACAATTTGCAGTCCCACCATCAGTGTATGAGGGTTCCTTTTTCTCTGCATCCTCTCTTGCATTTGTTATTATTTGTCCTATTGATTATAACTACTCTAACAGGTGTAAGATGGTATTTCATTGTGGTTTTGGTTTGTATTTCCCTAATAGCTAGCTATGTTGAGCATCTTTTCAAATATTTGTCGGTCGGTTTGTATGTCCTCTATGGAGAAGTGTCTGTTCAAGTCCTCTGCCCATATTTTGGTTGGTTCATTTTTGTTGTTGTTGTTGTTGTTATTGAGTTATATGAGCAAGGAATAGTTTTAAGAAGCATAATTGATCCTAAACATATTGCCATGTTTATAATAGAATTAATTTAATAACCACAGGACATTCCACAGCCTCGCTCATGTTAGATATTGCTTTATTAGACTAGTAATTTTTGCTATTTTAAGATTCTGGTTATAGCAGAAGCTCTACTTTGGAGTGTATACTTGAATTGTGAGAAACACCATTTATATATAGATTTGAAAGTTATCAAATACTTCATCCAATATAAAATAGTAGATAACTCAAAATATTTGGGGTATTTATTATCCTGCATTTTCAGGAGGGTTAAATTTCATTTTAATTAAACTTTTCCAATAAAAATTTATTATAGTCGATGTAACAAATTTTAAGGCAAAAGAAATCTAAGATACATTTCTTTGTCATATTGTTAAACACATTGTTCCTAATCCTTTAAGCTTTTATTTCACTTCATTGTAAATACTACAAGAGATGTATTAATCATCTATCTAGCTCCTTTGTGTCCTTAAATCTTAACAAGTGGGTAAATAGCACGAAAGTTGCTGACAATTAATCCTGCTATGTAATCATGTAGCAACTTGTTCATGTAGCAACTTGTTACCTTCCATCGTAGAGTCTTCCAGTAAGTCAAATTCTCTTCTATGCCAGCACAATAACCTTAATTATAACTAATATCTATCATCCTTGAGAAAAATGTTTATACCTTCGAATAAGTTTAAGTGCCAGGAAGGCTTATAGAAAGTACGTGGATCTATACAGTGATAGGAAGTATCTTTTATCAAACACCTGGAAGTTATTACAGTTGTTTAACTTAAAATAGAGAATAATAGCTAATTGTTTCCTAGTGGTATGCCTTATTTGAGAAAAGTTTTAAAGGTAAATGGTTCTGTTTAGTGTGCTCCTTTTACAAAATATTCTATGAATAAAATAATAAAGAAATCTCACTAGAAGCTGAATGCTACTAATTTGGTGAAATTATTACTCATTATAGAGGAATACAACTGCTTAAAATTTATTTTCAGTGTGAATCTGTAAAATGACAGCTGAAGTGTAAGAAGCTTTGTATTGAAAGTAATGGTGATAATTTACTCATCTTGAGATGAGTATTTCAATGGCAATGGAAAACTCTTAATGCTTAGAGAATTATTTTAAATAGGGATCATGTAATCTTTCTTGGTGAAATAAAAGAAATCTAGCTTTATCCAATAAATCTGAAACACTGAACTTCTGACCTCTCTCTGGTCTTATTATTTATACATCTTCTGATTCCTGCTTCCAGTCAGATGTAGGTAGGGTCAGAGGCCATGCAAAATAGTGGATACCTCCAAATATTTGAGGCCTTCTTTGTAGTAATATTTTTGTATGAATTTGGTGATATAGTGAAGTCAAAAGACCTGGTTCTAATCTTGACGGCTTGTAATCTGGGTTGTCCTTTCACCTTATTATATTCATCTTTAAGTGGATGTCCCTTATGGCTCTAACACTAAGGGAATGCAATGCAATTCACTACAAGCTTCCTTTATATTATGTCCTATACAAGATATTGAAGATACTGAGATGAGTCATAGCCAGCCATTATACTCGATAAGCTCAAAGTCTAGTGGAAAAGACAGTTACATAAGGGGAAAATTTTAGACAGTGTGGATTTCAATGAAAATACATAATCTAATAATGTATGTAAAAAATTTTATAAATCGAAAGTGTTAAGTACGTAATTTCTATTATAGCGGAAGTAGTGTTACTTGACATTTCTCAGTTGTAAACTGTATTTTTGGGACTAGAGCATCTGTGATTACAGTTAAGGAAAAATCTTAGCTTTTCAGATAAGATGTCTGGATTTATTTCAAATCCAATAATTGAAAGGCACTTGAAACATGCTATATTTCACTGTCAACTTTTTTTACCCCATGTATAATTTATAAGATGATACGAATATTCAAATGATGTGCCAAAAAGAATCGAACTTTTTTCCTAAGTTAGTTCTCTATCTCAATTTTTATTTTCTGTAATTACCATTCCCCTTGTGTCACAAATTGTTGACATTGGAGGTACATTTATTTTTATGTCTCTTCACAACCTATATTCATTGACATCAACTCCTGCTAGAACTTTCTTAATAATTTTTCTAAGTTTTGCCTCTTTTTCTTTGTTTAAACTAACTATAGGTATTTGATGTGTACCAGAAAGTTTATTAGATGTTGTGGCTATTAGACAGATTATAGACTTTTCTTTAAGTATGACTTATGTGCCCCAAAGCAAGACTGATTTCATTATTTACATTGAATATACAGCAATCCCTCAGTTACATTAAAAATTAATATGAAGCTAATATTATTGCTGCCTATGGAGAAAGTACAGCGTACTGATTAACAGTGTAGTATCTGAAGCCCATACATGTGGGTTAGAATCTCTGTCACTTTCTGGGCAAATTACTCAGCCTTCTTGTAATTTTGTTTCCTTGCCTGTAAACCGGCAATAATAATTCTAATGGCATCATAGGATTATTGTGACGATCAACTTAGAAAACACTTAGAAAGATGCCTGACATACTAGAGTCCCACATTCAACATCAGCTATTAATAAACAGTCATTTGATGCAAGAACATTAGAAAATGTATATAAGTATTTTTTTCAAGAGGTATAAAATTTTGAAAAAAAGGAGTTAAACTGACTTCTTGTTTGAAATATGTATTAGGCTGAGAACAAATCCTGAAATTAAGTCAGAGAATATTGATAGGGATGGTGTATCTTGGGAACTCTGAAGAATGTTCTCTCCCATAGCCTTATAGGAGGTGTTTAACACAGCTTGGTTGGGAGTGTGGATTCAAGGGAGAGAGTTCTGTGCAGGGGATGATTATGGATAGTTTCCAGAAAACACTTTATAAGGGAACATTGGGTAAATTTTTATTCACATCATTTTGCCATATCATAAAAAATTCATATCAGTTAAAATGGAGAAACCTATTAGCAGCCGATCAATGAAGATTAAAATGAATCATTTTTTTTTTTTTTTTCTATGCTGGCACAACATTTTCATTGATCATTTTTTGAAGTGAGTAATTTTTGGTTTAGGATTTTTGACATCTTGATGGATTTTAAGAAAAACACTAACTTATGGTGATATGATTTCCCATTTGTCTTTTAAGCACATAAGCCAAATGCTTTCATTTTGACACTTATTTACATTCTGGATCTGACTATTTTTTCCTTGCTGATTGGTCTATCAGTGCTTCCCATACCTAGTTGGCTACCAGAATCACCTCAGGCACAGTAAGAACCAGATTATGGGGCATAATATAGAAAATAATAATAAAAGTGGATTAAACAAGACAGTAACATTTCTTTCTCATGTAAGGAAGTCCAGAGATATGTAGTACAGAACATGCAGTACCTTTTTCTTGTCAACAGGTTTCTATGTTTCCACTCTGATATCCCCCAGCCCACCTTGCTATTCAAGTTGGAAGTTAGAGCTGCCAAAGAAGGAGGGAAGGGGAAAAGGATGGTGCATCTCTCCCTTTAATGATACTTCTTCAAATATCCACACTTCCAAATATGTCTTATTGGCTGGTACTTAGTTGAGTATAAAACAGTGGAGAATTCACTCTGTTGCCATTTTGAGAATTTTTCTATGTTTATTTTTCCTTTTGTCAAGTTGTTTTATAAAGTTAAGCTATGTAAGAGGGAGTGGGCATTAAAATATGATTCTCTTGTCTCTACTTCTGTTTCTGCTCTAGGTAGAGTAATAGGGAATAGGTGTACGTTTTCTGTCAGAAATCTCCAAGACTCTCCAGCTCATTAATTCACTAGAAGTAGTCACAGAACTTGGAAGTTGTTATATTCATGGTTGCAGTTTATTATAATGAAAGATAGATTAAAGTCAACAAAGAGAAAAGACACGTAGGCAAAAGAGGAAATCAGATGCGTCTTCCAGGTATCCTCTTTCAATGGAGTTATACTGGACGTGCTTAATACCCCCCAGCAATGATGTGTGATGTTGCATGAAGTGTTGCCAACCAGGGAGGCTGAACTAAGTCTTAGTGTCCAGGGTTTTTACTGGGCATTAGTCGTGGGCATGCAGTGCCCATGTGATGGACTCAGCAATTGAGACCCCGACACTGGCGCAGTGATCAGATTAATACAGCATGTACCAGGGCCCCAGGTATAGAAAAATAGGCATTCACCATAAATCACATTGTTATTGTATCGTGTAGGCATGTATTGCTGCATGACTGATTTCAGATACCCAAACTCCAGATCAACAGAGAAAAACCAGATGTTCATCATTAACCACATTGTTAGCGTTAACAATCTACTCAAACTGGTATAGCATGGCCCACGGCCTTCAGCATACAAAACCACTCTTGTCAGAGCATTGTCAGCTTGGTTCCAGGAGTAGGTCAAGGACCATTTCTGAAAATCGGCCTTTTTGAGGGAATGTGCAGGATCCAAGCAACTCAAGCCTACTGAATTAAACCTTTCCTGCATAAATTTCTACCCGAAACAATAAAAAGAAAAAAAATGTAAAAGTGGTTTTCAAGGTAGTGGATATCAGGCAACAAAAGATAGTTATCCTTGAGAGATGACGGTAAACAAATGAGGAGAGCCCCAATATTTCCCCAGCTTACTCTCTTGAGAGAGTTTACAAGCTTCAGCTCAGGAAATGGGAACCCACAGAGAACCTGGTGGACTCCCTCGGTTGAAGAAACAGAGCTAAGAGTCTAAGGAGACTAAGAAGCTAGAGTTTGTAAAATGGACTAACAGATAAGAGAGCTTCTCAAAGAGAAATCTGGAGATCTGCAGAGGGTCCCCAGAGAGTCTAACACAGAGTAATAATCAGTGTATGTATGTAAGAAAAATGACCCTAGGCTAGGTAAAAACAATATGAGAGAACTAGGAGAAACAGTACCTGATATTAACACTGGTCTGGGAAGAGTGCCTGCTTCCACCAGCCAGAATGGAAACCTCATGATTCATAGGACAATGGGTACTGAGGAATTTTGTGCTTCAGTAGTTTGAAATAATTAGCCCTAGACCAGTGTTCAGGTACCATCTCACAAATCTTACAAGCAAGACCTGAAAGGATCAAGCTACTTCCACATAAGTCAACTGTGTCTTAGAATAAAACTCAAGAATATTTATAAGAATACGATAACATCCTATACCCAACAAGGTGAAATCCGCAATACCTCACATCCAATTAAAAATTGCCAGTCATATTTGAAAAGAAGGTGGAAAATACAACCCATAATGAAGATAACAATTAATTGAAACAACTTAAAACTGACACAGATGTTAGAATTAGCAGAGAACATGAAAACACTTATTATAACTATTCCACATGTTCAAAAAGATAAATAGAGGCATAGGAAAGAAAAGAGCCAACTGAACTCCTAGAAATGGTAACTACAATGTCTTAAGAGGAAGGATGCACTGAGTAGGATTAAGAATATATTAGATATTTCAGAAGAAAACATAATGAACCTGAGCATGTAGCAATACTAACTATCCAAAATGAAACAGAGAAAAATGAATAGCCGTGTAACAACTTCCGTGATCTAATATACGTGTAAATGGAATCCCCCAAGGAGGGGTGTGGTGAAGGGGTGGGAAGACATTGAAAAAATAAAGGTCAAAAAGCCCAATGAAGCCCATGCAGAAGACATATGAAGAAAACTATAAGCAAGGCATAATATAATCAATTTGCTCAAAAGCAGTGATAAAGAAAAAATTCTAAAACAGTCAGAGTTAAAAAAGGCATACTAGATATAGAAGAACAAAGATAAGGTAAAAACAGATAGCTTGTTGGAAATAAGAGAGAAGACAGCAGAACAACATGTTTGAAATACTGGGGCAGGAGAGAAAAGCTCTCAACTTAGAATTTTATATACCCAGTGAAATTAGTGTTTGAAAACTAAGTGAAAAAAGACTTTTTTCAGACATAAAAAGCTGAAAGAATTTATCAGCAGCAGGCTTGCACTATGAGCAATGTCAAAGGAAGTCATGTCCTTCCAACTAGAAGGAGAAGGATACCAGGTAGAATATGGATTTACATAAAGGAAGATAAAACTACAAAAATGGTGACTACATGGGTAAATATATGATTTTTACTTATATACATAGTCATTAAAAGATAATGGCTGTTTAAATAAAAATATATAGTGTGGATTTATAACATATAAAAATAAAATACAGTGGGGGTACATCTTGAGAACATTGTGCTAAGTGAAATAAACCAGCTACGAAAGACTATCTATTGTGTGATTCTATTTATATGATATGTCTGGAATAGGTGAATTTATAGCAAGAAAACAAATAACCCAATTAAAAATGGACACAGTCCCTAAACAGACATTTCTCAAAAGAAGACATACAAATGACCAACAGGTATATGAAAAGGTGTTCAACATCTCTAACCATCAGCAAAAAACGAATATAAACTACAATGAGATACCACCTCACATCTGTTAAAATGGCTTTTATCAAAAAAGTAAATGATAACATGTGCTGGTGAGGATATAGAGAAAAGAGAACCTGTGCACTGTTGGTGGGAATGTAAATTGATACAGCCATTATGGAAAAGGGTATAGATGTCACAAAAAAAATTAAAAGATAAAACTATGATCTAGTAATCACACTTCTAGGTATATATCTAAAGGATAGATATTTTTATCTGAAGAGATATTTGCACTCCTATATTCATTGCAGTGCTATTCACAATAGCCAAGTTATAGAAACAACTCAAGTGTCCATCGATGGATGAATGGATAATAGATAAATAAAATGTGGTATATACATGCAGTGGAATATTATTCAGCCATCGAAAGAAGGAAATTCTGCCATTTGTGACATTATGGATAAACCTGGAGGACATTATACTAAATGAAGTAGGCCAGACACAGAAAGACAAATATTGTATGATCTCACCTGTATGTTGAATCTAAAAACATCAAATTCATGGAAGCAGAGATTAGAATGGTGGTGTCCAGGGGCTGGAGAATGGGGGAAATGGAGAGATGATGGTCAAAGGGTACAAAGTTTCAGTTAAGCAGGGTGAGTAAGTTCTAGATCAAATATATCTACAACGCGGTGACTAGTTAATAATGTTATGTTGTGTACTTAACATATACTAAGAATAGATTTAAATGTTCTCACAAAAATAATAAAACAGTTAACTATGTGATGTGATGGGTATATTAATTAGCTTGATTTTGGTAATCATTTTATGATTTGTATGTATATCAAAGCATCACACTAGACACTTTAAATATATACAATTTGTATTTGTCAATTAGAC
>NW_006442103.1:3474964-3497018 GCF_000325575.1 Pteropus alecto | reverse complement strand
AAAAGATAAATAGAGGCATAGGAAAGAAAAGAGCCAACTGAACTCCTAGAAATGGTAACTACAATGTCTTAAGAGGAAGGATGCACTGAGTAGGATTAAGAATATATTAGATATTTCAGAAGAAAACATAATGAACCTGAGCATGTAGCAATACTAACTATCCAAAATGAAACAGAGAAAAATGAATAGCCGTGTAACAACTTCCGTGATCTAATATACGTGTAAATGGAATCCCCCAAGGAGGGGTGTGGTGAAGGGGTGGGAAGACATTGAAAAAATAAAGGTCAAAAAGCCCAATGAAGCCCATGCAGAAGACATATGAAGAAAACTATAAGCAAGGCATAATATAATCAATTTGCTCAAAAGCAGTGATAAAGAAAAAATTCTAAAACAGTCAGAGTTAAAAAAGGCATACTAGATATAGAAGAACAAAGATAAGGTAAAAACAGATAGCTTGTTGGAAATAAGAGAGAAGACAGCAGAACAACATGTTTGAAATACTGGGGCAGGAGAGAAAAGCTCTCAACTTAGAATTTTATATACCCAGTGAAATTAGTGTTTGAAAACTAAGTGAAAAAAGACTTTTTTCAGACATAAAAAGCTGAAAGAATTTATCAGCAGCAGGCTTGCACTATGAGCAATGTCAAAGGAAGTCATGTCCTTCCAACTAGAAGGAGAAGGATACCAGGTAGAATATGGATTTACATAAAGGAAGATAAAACTACAAAAATGGTGACTACATGGGTAAATATATGATTTTTACTTATATACATAGTCATTAAAAGATAATGGCTGTTTAAATAAAAATATATAGTGTGGATTTATAACATATAAAAATAAAATACAGTGGGGGTACATCTTGAGAACATTGTGCTAAGTGAAATAAACCAGCTACGAAAGACTATCTATTGTGTGATTCTATTTATATGATATGTCTGGAATAGGTGAATTTATAGCAAGAAAACAAATAACCCAATTAAAAATGGACACAGTCCCTAAACAGACATTTCTCAAAAGAAGACATACAAATGACCAACAGGTATATGAAAAGGTGTTCATCTAACCTAACCATCAGCAAAAAACGAATATAAACTACAATGAGATACCACCTCACATCTGTTAAAATGGCTTTTATCAAAAAAGTAAATGATAACATGGTGAGGATAGGATATAGAGAAAAGAGAACCTGTGCACTGTTGGTGGGAATGTAAATTGATACAGCCATTATGGAAAAGGGTATAGATGTCACAAAAAAAATTAAAAGATAAAACTATGATCTAGTAATCACACTTCTAGGTATATATCTAAAGGATAGATATTTTTATCTGAAGAGATATTTGCACTCCTATATTCATTGCAGTGCTATTCACAATAGCCAAGTTATAGAAACAACTCAAGTGTCCATCGATGGATGAATGGATAATAGATAAATAAAATGTGGTATATACATGCAGTGGAATATTCTTCAGCCATCGAAAGAAGGAAATTCTGCCATTTGTGACATTATGGATAAACCTGGAGGACATTATACTAAATGAAGTAGGCCAGACACAGAAAGACAAATATTGTATGATCTCACCTGTATGTTGAATCTAAAAACATCAAATTCATGGAAGCAGAGAGAGATTAGAATGGTGGTGTCCAGGGACTGGAGAATGGGGGAAATGGAGAGATGATGGTCAAAGGGTACAAAGTTTCAGTTAAGCAGGGTGAGTAAGTTCTAGAGATCAAATATCTACAACGCGGTGACTAGTTAATAATGTTATGTTGTGTACTTAACATATACTAAGAATAGATTTAAATGTTCTCACAAAAATAATAAAACAGTTAACTATGTGATGTGATGGGTATATTAATTAGCTTGATTTTGGTAATCATTTTATGATGTGTATGTATATCAAAGCATCACACTGTACACTTTAAATATATACAATTTTTATTTGTCAATTATACCTCCATAAAGCTGGAAAAAATAGACCCATAGAGTCAGAAAGTAGCTTAATGATTGCCTTAAGCTGGGTATTTGGGAGAAATAGGAAGTGACTGCTAATGGGTATGGATTTTTTTTTTGGGCGGGGAGATTGATGAAATGTTCTAAGATTGATTATGATAATGATTGTACAACTGTGACTGTACTAAAAGCCATTGAATTGTACATTTTAAATGGGTAAATTGTGTGGTAAGTGAATTATATCTCAATAAAGCTTTTGTACAAAAATTACTTGAAAAAAAGCAGTAAATGTGAAAAAAAAAAAGGTAAAATGTATGGCAACAATAGCACAAAGAGAAGTATTAGGCAATGTGTTTGTCATCAGAGACTGACAATAGCATTTTCCAGTAGTGATCACAGGGGAAACTTACTTGCAGTGAAGACCCAGTGGGTGGCTGAACGGTCCTCTCTCTTCAGTTGGAAATATGCTTGAATTCTTCTGTGAAGGGTTCATGTCCTTTTCCTATTATCTAATAGCGTTTTCTTTGATAAATTTGATTGATACAGTTCAATGAGTGTTTGGAATAGGGTTCCTGAATTAGACTGGGAAATCAAATGTTAATATCTAAAGTCCACTCCAACTCTAATAAACTAAATCCTAGAGGCCCAAAGAAGATGCAGAGTTAATTTTATTCACCCCTGGAAGGAAACTAGTTCAGGTCAAGTAGTATTTAATTACAACCGAAGAATAGTAAGAGACATTATTTCTTTACATCTTACTTTAGGTTTAAATTTAAATGATTTAAAATGAGATATTTATGCCTCTAAGTCGGAATTGCTAGATCATGTTTGATAAAATACTGAGATACCATGATCTGACTTAATACTGTGTATTTTCCAGTAGCTAATACTACTTTTTAAAAGTGAGCATTCTTTGTAGGCACTCAAACAAAGGGCGGTCATTAAGAATACAAGATATAACTTACTAATTAAGAGAAAAGTGGCTTAAATAGTAATTATATACATGTTATATAATTTAAAATATTTAGTACATAAGATCACATCTTTCTAATAGAACTGAAATAATCTTATTTCAGATATAGATTTGATTTTTCTTCCTTTTAAAAGCTTTTCATGATACCAACAGTCTTTCTCCACATTAGTAAATATTCTTTTAAACATGATTTTTAGTAGGTATGTATATTACTCCACTGTAGACTAACCATAATTTAACATTTCTCTTCCTGCCAGTTTTTTGTTGTTATAAATAATAAACCACACTTTTTCCTAAGGGCAATTTCTTAAAGGATCTATTTTTTATTTTAACAATTACAACAGACGCATTTAAAAAAATACACATCCTTCAAATCTAGCCCTTCCTAGACTCAACATCTGAGCTGTTCATGCTTTACTCTATGAACATACTTAAACCACTGTATTTTCATTTATTCCTGCCTACTTCCTGCAGTGGTCTGCACCTTCTTTTGTTGTAGGAACCATGTTTTTCATATGTTGGAGATGTCTATGTTGTATAATAAAATCTAAAGTTTTGACCCTAGGACGTTTTAAGAGTGGATAATAAGTAATTCATTTGTTTTCTTGATAGAGCTTGTTGCTGACATTATGTTATCACAGATTACAAGTTTTACCTCAAAGTGCTTCACTTCTGCTTCAGTGAGTGAGTTGCATGATAAAAACCATTGAATGAAAGTGAGGAAAACAGTGACCTTCCATTTTGGAGTAGTTAATGATTATATGGCTTAAAATATTTGTAAGTTGTGGCAACTACTCTTCGTCCTCTGCAATAGAATGAACATCAAGAAGAAAACAGAATTCTGTTTGTTTTGCCAGCATCGAAGTCCTTCTACGCTCCAATGGGAGTTTCTTGCTGCTTTTTGAGACTGTTTTGCTAAGGAATTTTTCTCATTAACAATTTATTTTTGCATATTTTCACAAATGAAGTATTATACTTGGTTTTGAAGATAGGAGGATATATAAATTATATACTTTCTTTTGAGGGTTTTACTGACTCAGTTTGATGGGAAATGCTATATGTATATTAATAATTATTTGATATCATGTCTGATGTGTCAGATGAATGACAATGGCAATAGGTTCTCCAAAATTTCATGGGTACAATCTGAAGAGAGGGAGAGACATTTCTTAATTTTCGGAGGAAATGGTTCTTAGTTAAAATTTAAAGAAAAGTTAACATAAAGTGGCTGCATCCTAAACATAGGTAGTGATGTGAGCAGAGGTATGGATGTAAGATTGTACATAGGTTCAAGAAACAAGTGGGTGAGAGTGATGGTAGGCTGGAGAGGTAGATGGGAACCAGATTGAATAGCAAGGTGATACTTTTTATTGGTATTGTGTCTGTACTGTGAAGCCATTTAACCTTTGCATGTGTGTGTGCACTCATTTGTATGAGTGTATGGAGGATAAGAAAGACAAAAAAGTACAAACTTGAAATGAATAGTTCAATTAAGAGAGTACTATTATGTTATGATCCAAGCATACTGCAAGATCTGCAGTAGGTTGGAGAAATAGAAAATGCTAAGGACAGGCCAGATGTGACCAACATAGACTGGCATCGTGTGGGTTTAAAGAACAAAAGTAATAATTATAGACTGACCACAATATGAAGTCCAATCTACTGGAGAAGTGGTGCTATTATTGACAGAAGTCAAGTGGGGTTAAAAAGTTGTGAGAAAAAAGGCAATGCATTGCTTTTTGAAGTGAAGTAACTGAGATAATGATGGACAATGCAAGTAGGTAATTTGGCATTCAGTGAAGTGGGTGAGATCTCCTGCTTTGCCATGTAGATATAAAACTCAGCTGCAGAAAACTGATCATTGGTAGAGGGGCATGCTGTAGAGGTCCAAGTGGGGAAATGGACTTCCTTGTGACTTCTTTGTGGTAAAGGGGAAAAACAGAAGTCACAAAAGTACAGATAGTGAATAAAAAAATAAGACTTAATGTCATGATGTCAGGGAAACCAAAGCCGATGAGTTTCTGGAATTGAAAAGCAAATTACAGTATTGAATACTACATAACAATTATGCAGAATGGAGAATTGTACTAAGGCTAATAGCATAATAATAAAAAATGTTTTCAAGTGTAAAAAATTTTCTTGATTTCAAATAGTTCGGCTCCCCAACTTACCATATATTCCTTGCCACACTCTTATCCTTCTCAAAAGAAAGAGTATCTTATGATAATCCTTTATATTAGTAACGTCCAAAAATTAATTGTTTTTTAAAAATTATTTTAGTACTTATTTTTGATATAAGTCACTTGCTAGCCCATGCATGTTTCCTTTTGGCTGTTAACCATATCAATGAAGGACAACTAGTCAATCATTACTGTATTGTAATTTTGTGAACCTGAAAATCATGCTACTTGCTCAATTTAGTTAATTTTTAAAGAATGTAAACTCAATTAGCACAGATCTTACTTCCTTTTTTCTGTTTAAGTCTTGTTTTCTAGCTTTTCTATTTGTTGGCCAAGTACTGCTTTATTTTTAGCATGCTGGTATACACTTAGCCTCTCTTAAACTAAAATGTAAATATAGCTCTTTTGAAAACCAGTGTATCTTATACACAAAAGTTAATAGATTAAGGATAAATCATAATAATTACTTTGAAGCCAAACAATTTCTGTAAAGCGAGTTTTGAAATAAACTGAATAATTTTTCTTGAATGAAAAAGTATAAATTTTTCAAATAAGAATTTTCTTAGTTACCCTGGTGAATTTTTTTTGGTAATGTAATAATCCTAATCAATTCTCTCCTTTCATAATTTATCTTATGTTTTTATACATAGATTCATATATTTGCTCAAATCTTGTAAATACAAAGTATTATTTTAACATGGATTTTTATAGTTATGCCTTTTCCAAATATTGATTTTTCATTTAGCTATATAATGCATGGATGCTTTGCAGCATTATACTAAGTAAAAAAGCCATTTATAATTAAAGTAGTGAAATTTTACAATAAAATAGCTGTAGTACAGATTCTCATCTCTTTTGATATTACTTTATAAGTATTTGTACATAATATGTATTTTCAGTTCCTGCAATGAAAATATATAAATAGCACATAAATTAGTATGCATATTATTAATGATTTGCTATTTAAATGGTTTTAAGAATGAAGGAAGACATAATTAATGGCTATTATTAATTTATTTGTTATGTGGTTTTTGTTTTTTTAATTTAAACAATATAATATTATACCTTTTTTGTTTTTCTGAAGTTTCTTCTTGATAAGTAAATAAATAAAACTGTGGACTTAAAGTGGTACCATTTGCAATCTTAAGGTAAAGCTACCTTTTAAGTTAATGCTCAGTATTAGCATCATTTGCATAGTTCCACAGAGAGTAGAACCCTTTCCATGACTGTTACAGACTGAATGTTTGTATCTCCCTTAAATTTCATATGTTGAAGTCCCGACACTCAATTGATAATATTTGGAGATGGGGCCTTTGGGAAGTAATTAGGGTTAGATGAGGTCATGAGAAAGGCCTCATAATGGGGGTAGTGCCTTACAAGAAGAGACACAAGAGAGCCCTTTGTGTCTCTCTACCCTGTGAGGACACAGTGAGTAGGTGGCTGTCTCAAGCCAGGAATTGGACTTTCATTGAATAGACCAGCACCTACATCTTGGAATTCTCAGCCTCCAGAACTGTGAAAAAGAAATGTCTGTTGTTTAAGCCATTTAAGTTCTGAGATTCTTTCATAGCATCCAGAGCTGACTAGTATAATGTCTAATTCCAACCACCTTTGGAATGCTGTGTTCTGTATTAAAAATTGATATCAAATGTATAAGTTATGGTTCCTATGTTTGAGTTCTCAATCTTTTCTGAAAAACGATAAAAAAAAAGTTTTTTTCCAATTCGAGAGCACTTAGGTGCCTGGTGTGTGGTGTGTATTCTGTAAGTGAAGGAAAGTCACTGGGCCTTGCAAAGCCAAACCACGCTTTGGGTGGCAGACCTTTGCTTGTTGAATAGGAGAGTGACATGGTGAATGTGATATTTTAAGACGCATGAACTATTTTATTTGTGTTAACTATTTGTTTAATAGGAATGAATCAAATTTCCCAGGCAGTGTGACTAGCATTCTCAGGGGTTCATTCACTTCCAGTTGATGAGGTTTTTGATGTTTTATAAATTCATGACTTTTGGTCTTTTCTAGGAAGGAAATGTAATGTGAATTCACCTAAACATGTTGGGACCAAAGGTCACGAATTATATACTGTCTTATGCATTATAAAATGATATCTACATTGCTGTATGTATGTAGTGGATTTTAAAAGTCTGTATTTGAATTTTGTGACGCTTTCACACTGCCATATTAATTTGTGAAGAGCATATTGCATTTTTAGGCAGTCTGCCTTTGAAATTACTGGCTTAGGGCAAAGATATGTACAGGGACTGATGACTTTCACTTGGGATACATCTCTGTTTTTTATTCTATCTTTTTCATAGTTATGCTTTCACCTGTTGCCTTTATTTTTCATATTCCTGTACTTTAGAAAAATGATTCCTGTGTATATATTCAGAAGTGGCAGTAAATACACATTGGTTAAATGGAGTCTAAAATCTAGTTCTATCACATACTAACTAATAACATGTAATAAGCACTTACTGCATGCATCATTCTTTGTGGTTTTATGTATCATCTTATTTAATCTTCCAAACAACCCTATGAGGCAGCTACTATTACTAATCACCATTTTATAGTTGAAGCAGTAGAGAGATCAAGAGTTTAAGTAACCAGAAAAAATGGAAGGCTAAGATCTAAGTCCAAATTTAACCTCAAACACGGTGCAGAGTGCAAAGTGCTTAGTGAATACTTAATAAAATGAGAGTTGTAAGAATTAGGGCTGTCAGAGACTCTTTCTTTATTAGTTATTTATCAACTGCAATGAGTTAGGCATTGCACATGAAGGAAAAACTGATCTTTGTATAGAGCTAGTAAATGAAAAAAGTGGAAGATAAATTACTTGGAAAGGTAATCCATGCTAAAGGAAAAGAAGCCTGACCAGGACAAAGAATGGGAGTGTATTTAAAAAATTATGAAAATGTGAAAGACCTTGAGCAGGACTGATTATCATGGATTTCTAAGGTTTTAGACCTTGAGATTGTTTGTTGGCATAGGGTTCCCTTTTCTCCCAGCCCAGTGGGAGACTGGCCATATCAGTCTGAGTTTATCCAAGAACCAAAGGTACCTTGGTAAATTCCTAAAATACTTCTTTAAATTTACCCTACACTATGACTTCTGACATATGTGGCAAAGGATGAGATAATTGCTTGAGATTGATAAGCAAGTAAGTACTGAAAAGTTCAGTTCTCTATCAATCAACATTTGTTAGCATGTTGTCTGAATGAAGCAACAGATACTGATCTAAAGTATAAATCAAAAGGTATTTCTGTTTTCCCGTTAGCTAAAATGTTTATTGAGGTGAAAAATGGCAGCACAGTATAATGTTTTATCGAGATCAAGGTATTTATGCCCAATTATCAAAACATGAGAAATGCAAGTTTTTTATTTTATTTTTTTTACTTGATGCTCTGGAAGGTAGGAGACAACTTATAGTAGACTTAGCATAAGCCATCGAAGACAAAATTTAGGGATAATTTAAATAAGACAAAATATACATCAAGTTCAGCCTGTAAATCTAAAATGTCAGTGTGTGTGCATCATTTTAATGGCTCAGAATTATAGAAAGTAATGACCAGTACTGAAGAGGAAACATTTGTTTATAATTTAAAATGCAAAGAGTGAAAGATGCTTAATGGCTCATTATGTTTGGAAAATCAATATTGTGATATAAAACAAAGCCATATTTTTAGAAAGAAGACATGTTGTCTGGGTGACTCTCAAATAGTATTGCAGTTCCAATATTTTCAGGCTATGACTTAATGATTTTATTTGAGAAGTAAGGACCTGTGGTTGTAGTCAATCTGGACTCTTTTTGTGCTCTCTCTGTTAGTATGGAAATATACCTCTAAGATGCAGAATTCTAGTTTGTATATTGCAACATTATAACCATTTCCCAGAATAGTGTTGACAGACAACTGCAGTGACAATACATAACCCTGATTTGATCTCTTGCGTAAGCGTCTCTTATTCTTTCATTTCCTAAACTAAGTAAAATCGGTGAAGTGAAATGTTATCAAATTCTGGTATTCTGCCTCTAGAATCATCAGTACATTTTTATTGTGTTACTGAAAGTGATTGGGAAAGGTAAAGGCCAAATTCTTTGCATGGGAGAAAATCTCCCTCTGTAAGTAAAATATCTTAAATTTGAAAGGGTTAACAGGCCTCTTTAAGTGCTCAATTTATCTAGAGAGGGGAACCCGTGATCCTGTTAGAACCTGGCTTTGGTTATTTCTTAGGAAGAATGTAATTTAGAATTCTCCTGTATTCTGCCAGCTCTTTAGTTATTGATGATATTGACATTTAGTTTTAAAAAGTCTTGCTTTTGAAAATTGTTTTTAACAGCTCTCAAACACTCATGTCCTGTATTTTTATTTTATACACTTTTCATTTGGGATATTATTAAGTCAAATCCTTGGTAACCATTCTCCACAATTCAATTTATTTTTACCCAAGATCCATTAAATTCAAGTCACTGCCTTTTTGCAAAAGGTTAACCCAATATTTTATGTTATGTTATACTTTCTACTTATGCTATGTAAAGGAAAAGTTACCGTGATAAACAGCCAATAAATTGCATTCGGAGTGCTTATTCTCAGAAGTTACATTACTCTGCTGACATAGATAAACATAATCATTTATCACAATATGGATTATGAGAGTAAAAACTAAAATAAATGCAGCTGTCTTTCTTGCATGTTACACAGGTTTTTTTATTGTTTGTTTTTGCTTTAAATGTTGGACACAATAACTACCTTTAAAAAATGTCATCTTTTTATTTATTGGTTTGAATTAATGTAAGATTAGTAATGGTTCAAGGTTAAATTACTAGACAAAAAAACTGCATTTATTTTATAATAAGAAAATATTTTTAATTTTTTGTATAAAAATGACAATAATTATATTTTTAGTGTTGGCTCCTATTAATAGGTTGCTTTGGCATTATTTTCTAAGGAATAAACCATTTAAGACTTATGACTCACTTGGATGTTTGCTGTCCAGAAGATATGGACATGTAAACAGATAGATTGAAAAATATTATGTCCATTATATATAAGAATTACTAAAAATAATCATCATTTCTATTGGTCCAATAAATTAAGTCCCAAAGATGTTTATTAGAGTAAATAGAGAATATAATGAAATCCACAGAATGTAGAATTTAGTGATTTTTTTTTTTTTTGGTAACAGCTTTATTGAGATATAATTCACATACCACACCATTCACCCATATGAAGTGTAGAATTCTGAGGCTTTTAATATATTCACAGTTGTGCTACCATCACCACAATCAATTTTATTACCCCCAAAAGAAATCATGTTCCTTTTAGCAGGGACTCATTTTTCTCTAATTCCCCAGCTCCTGGAAACCACAATCTACTTTCCGTCTCTATAAATTTGCCTATTCTGGACGTTTTATATAAATGGAATTATACAATATGTGGTATTTAATAACTGGCTTCTCTCAGCATAAGGTTTACTATGTTTATGTTGTATGTGAATTTCCCAAATTTCTTTCTGTTATTGATATCTAATTCCATTCCATTGTGGTTGGAGAATGACTTCGTGTAATTTTAAGTTTTTCAAATTCCTTGAGACTTGTTTTATGGCCTAGCATATGGTCTATCCTAGAAAATGTTCCAGGCACACTTGAAAAGAATGTGTATTCTGCTGCTGTTGGGTGGAGTGTTCTATAGATATCTATTAGGTCTAAATGATTTAGAGTGCCGTTTAAGTCTATTTCTTTTTTGTTATTTTGCCTTGAGCATAAGATTCTTGGTTGATAGGTTTTTTTTTCTCAGTACTTTGAAAATCTCATCTCACTACCTTATGACATCTATTGTTCCATATGTGAAGGATGTGAAGTCAGCTGTTAAACTTAGAGTTCTCTTGTACACCATGAAGGATTTTTTTCTCTTGCTGCTTCCAAGACTTTCTTTTTGGTGTTGAGTTTTAGGATTTTTACTACCATGTTTATGTGTGGACTCTTTATTGAGATTTTGGATGTATAGTTTAAGTGGTTTTTTTCTTTCTTTCTCTCTTTCTCTTTTAAATCAAATTTAGGAAGTTTTCAGTCATTACTTCTTATATTTTTTCCCCCTCCTTTCTTTCCTCTCTTTGTACTCCCATTAAAATGTTTTGGTTTACTTAATAGTGTACCACATATCTTTAAGTGTCAATCTTTTTATTCTTTTTTTTCTCTCTGTTCATCAGATTGCATAATCTCTCTTGATCTATATTTGTTTGTTGATCTTTTACCAGTTCAAATCTACTACTGACTCCCTCAACCAAGTTTTTTTAAATTTAATTATTGTGCAGTTTTCGGCTCCAGAATGTCCATTTGTCTTTTTTCTTATAAATTTTTCTCTATATGGATGTTCTGTATTTGTTGAGACATTGTCATCATACCTTCCTTCTAATGCCTGCTTTAAAGTTTTTGATAAATTTGACACCTGGGTCCTCTGAAAGGCAGTTTCTGTTGCCTGCTTTTTTTCCTTATATGGATCACACAATCCTATTTCTTTGAATGTCTTATTGTTTTTTAATTAAAAACTGAACATTTTAGGTAACACATTTTAGCAATTCTGGATACTAGTACCTCCTCTCCTCCCCCCAGATGGAGGCTTGTTATTGTTTGCTTATTTGTCTGGTGACTTGATGGATTATTTCAGGGAAGTTTATTTCCCTTACAGTGTGAACCTCTGATGGCACTCACATAGGGTGAAGACTTGGGCATGTACATAATAACTGTGATGACAGTGGTTTTAACAGGGCTCTCTATGCCTTTTCCCCTGATTGCTCTGTTAAACTATCTACTTGTGTTGGTACCACACCCAGCTATTAGTCTCCATTGATTTCTGGTTGATTGTTCTATTATTTTTGACAATGCCTTAGGGTACAAATTGCCCTACAGTGAGATTCAATTAAATTTGAGTTTCTTTGCAGGGGCAATTTTTGAGATGAATCTGAGATTTCGTGTGATCCCAGGGGAGCTGTTCTTAGCTATTTCTTTCCCTGATTCTCTCTGGTAAACTATCTGCCTTATGATTTAGTTTGTTACCGTCTTGGAGTTGCCAGCCTCCTCTTAGTTGTTTGCCATCAAGATCTTTATTGTTTTTGAGAGTGCCCTTAGGCTTGAACTTCTCCACATACTAAGTCAAATAAAGTCAGTTCCTTTTGGGAGAGCTGTCTGTTCTTATGGCCTTCCTCTTCCTTTTAGAAAAATCTCTGAGCCACAGACCCAGAGCTAGGGATGGTGACAGTGGCCTGCTTCTCTCAGAGTGACTCCCTTGCTTTATGAGCATGGCACTGGTGTAGGCAGTAGCCTCTGCTTTTGGTTTGCTTTTCCTAGTGTGCTAACTCCAGACTGTGAGTAAGCTGAGCTGAGGGTGATTAGGACCCCAGAGTTGTTGGCATGCTGCTCCCGAGGTAGATCCTCTTCCTTGTTAGTGGGAACTGGTCCAAGCAAGGGAGCTCCTGACTTCTCAGCTGCACATTCCTGGAGTTTAGCTGCAGTGTAGTGGGTAGCCGTGTGGCGGGGGAGGGGGTGCAGTAGAGGGGAAGGAGATGAGAAATACTGACGGCCTGCTCCTCCCTGGGAGAAACCACAACCTTAACTAGAAGCCGTGGGTAGAGGGGTCCCTGTGTTTTGGCTGCACTCACCTGAGGGGAATTTCTGTTATGCTGAACTGGGAATGTGGAGAGTGGAAGCAACTTGTACTTCAAATGCCATAGACCCTCACCATTCTTACCAGCTTTTAATAGATTTTTCTTTAATAAGTGTTTCTTCATTTGCTGTCTGACATTAAGGCAATTTCTGGAGACTTTAAAAGTGTCTTACTTTTATTAATTTTTATCAGTTATGTTTGTTTTGCTGGGGAGTTGATCTACAGAGGTCCACATACCACCCTCTGGAAGTGACCCCTAATGGTTATGTTTTAAAGGCTTGCCGAAGACAGGGCTTTGAAATCAATTCTTCATTGAGTTACTCAGATGCTGTATAATATTATTTACATATGTAGTTTAAATGGCTTCTATTCTACTTTATACCTCACACAGTCATAGTAAAATGTAAATTTTATCTTTGGATGTATTTGAATATAAGCCCAACTCTCAGAAAAACTGAGTCCTAATTTGGTCCCTTTGCATATTAATCGTGAGATCTCTAGCAGGTTACTTAACTACCCTGAATTCATTTGAGATGATAATAGTTGATGTAAGTTAAATTAGATAGTGCATGTGAAAACAATTTGTAAACTCTGAAAACCTAAAAGTGAGGAATATTGTTATACTATTTTAAATCAAATCTAGAATAAGATACCTCTTTTTCTGATATTCTCATCTAAAAATACTAAGTATAGAATTTCTATTAAGAGCCATTTGTTATGATTTTAAGATCCTTCATATTTTCATTAATAAATACTCTTATAAAATCAGCTAGGATATCACCTAATAAATGATGACTTGAGATAAGTTTGTTGTGGTATTATAATAGTATAAGGGGAAAACAACATTTTTAGTATACATCTTTAGTATATTTTAGTATATATCAAAATAATAAGTTGAATTTTTAATGTCGATATATTTACAAATGTTTATACATTATTTATACTGTCTTCAGAGTATCCTGGCTTTAAATCCTCGAATACAAACTCATGCAACTCTGCGTTCCACTTCGGCTAAAAAATTGGACAAGAAGCATTGGAAAAGAAATCCCGATAAGAACTGCTTTGTAAGTACCACTGATACATGATTTCACACTGAGAATTATTTTACAATATCTACACATCGTAAGACAAAATTGTACATATACTTAGAAATACAATTAAATATGTGTAAAGTACAGCCGTGATTTTTTTTCTTATTTTAAATATTTTATATTTGAATAATCTCAAAAGTGTGCTAAATTTTACTTCTTAAAAAGCCTTTTGAAATAGTTAAACATTATATAAATTTAGTTTGGTGCCAAAATTTCTCTTATTAAATATTTATAAAATTTATCTTAAAATTGTTTTGCATGACGCTATGGTAAGGAAAAGTTTCCATATTGCAGATGTAATTCAACTGAAGAAAGGTGAACTGGTATATACAAACTGTTATAAAGTATGCTTTTGGGGAACGTATGACATGAGATGTTCAATATGGACATGTAATAATTCATGTTTGGTGCAGGAACAAAAATTTCTGAGATTACTCATTGCTAGAATATTAATTAATTGTACCTATTAGGTGATTACATGGGTGGGGCTGTAAAACCATAAATAGGGGGTGAGTACAACCTCCAAAGCAATATTTAAAACTGTCTTAGGGGTTATAAATCTTTACATTTATAAAGCAATTTCCTTTTACCTGATTTCCTAAAATTAATTTCCTCAACATTAATTTTCCCAAGTTAATTAGTCAGATAGTTAATAATGTTAGCTTATTTAACATTAGCTCTTTTGGTACTTTACATGTACTGTCTAATATAATGATTTCAGTTTATTTTTATGTACTTCTTCCTTCATTCCTACATATAAACTCTTTGAGGGAGGGAATTTAGGGTATGTGCAAATGTATTTGTTAACATGATTTTTTATTTTTCTATCACTGGCCACCTAACGAAGTTTCTTGAATGAAGCAAAAAATAGAAATACAGAGAAATGATATGACCTGAGATGATAACACAACCACTTAAAAGCAGACCTGGGTTTAAAATTGTTTTCCTTCCTCCAGTTCTTGAGCTTTGCATTCCTCCATGACAATCCTGGTAGAGATCTCTGGAAGGACACTAGTGTGGTCTATATTAGATCAAGGAATAAGCTGACTATAAAGCATGATCCTGTATAATGGTATGAACAACTGAAGAGCACTGTAAAAAAAAAAAAAAATCATGTAATTTTTGAACATCGAAAGCCATTAAAGATTTTCAAGTCTAAATCTCTCTCTTTAAAAGTGTGAGAACTATGATTCAGATAAATTCAGTGACTTCTCTGAGGTCTCATTTATACATTATTAAACAATTAGTGATCAGGGTTTTATTTAGAAGGAGAGTCTTTCTTTATTATAATTGTTGTTATTATTATATTTTGTGGAAGTTACCTTTTTTATTCCATAATGTTATCTTCTAAATTGAATAAAAAGAATATTTTATCATATTGTTTATAATTGGCAAAGATGCAGTGAGATGGGCTTTCTCCATTAAATAAATATCTTGGCACAATTTCCTAGAAAGCAATTGGATAATATTTTTGACAGTACTTATTACACCTGTGTTAGTTTGCTGGGCTGTCATGACAAAGTACCATGGACTGGCCGGTGAAAGAACAGAAATTGTTTTCTTAATGTTCTGGAGGCTGAGAATCTGGGATCAAGGTGTCAGCAGGTTGGTTTCTTCAGTGGCTTCTCTCTTGTCTTCTAGATGGCTGTCTTTTCCTGTGTCTCTACATGGTCTTCCCTCTGTACATGCCTGTCCAAATTTCCCCTTATGACACCAGTCGCACTAGATTAGGACCTACCCTAATGACCTTATTTTAATTACCACTTTAAAGACTATCATCTCCAAATACAGGTACATTCTGAGGTAGAGAGGTTAAGACTTCAACATATGAATTTAGGAGGCTACAGTTTGGATCATAACAATGCCTTTAAATGATCAAAAACACACCCAGCAATTCATCTTCTAGTAAACCATCTTAAGAAAAGAATTACAAATGTAGATAAAGAATTAAGTAGAAAGAGGATTGTCCCAATATTATGTATTCAATATAGAAACATGAAGGGGAAAACCCACTACATTCTAACCACTGGGCAATGGTTAAGTATATTAGGACAAATCCATTTAGTGGTAAATTTTGCAACCATTAAAATTATTTTTGAAATAAATTAACAATCTGGAGAAATATTCACAATCTATGTTACATGAAAAAGCTCGAAACGTCACTGTATTTAATGATTATTCTGTGTATTTGCATGTCTAATAGGCATCTCAAATTTAATATGTTGAAAATCCAAAATATGATTTTACCTTCAAAACCTATTCTTCCTGAAGTCATCACCATCTATTCTATCACTAGGAGCAAAATATCTGAGTTCCCAATTTTGTTATTTCTCTCACCTTCCATACCTAATTAATTAGAAGATCCTTTTGGCTATGCCTTTAGATATATACAGAACCTGATTATCTCTCACCATTTTTAACCATGTCAATCTTTCTAAGCTACCACCATTATCACTCACCTGGATTATTTTAATAGCCTTGAAATGGTTTCTATGCTTATGCCCTTTCCTGGTAGAGTCTCTTCTTATTAATACATCTGAGGAATCCTTTAAAAATTCCTCTGCTTGGAATCTTATAGTGATTTTCCAGTTTACTCAGAGTTTGTACAATTTGCTTTGTATGATTGTCACCACAGCAAGGCCTTCTCCAGCTACCCTGTTTAAAATTGTAACCAGCCCCCCTATGTAACTCTACTTAGACTTCTCTGCTTAATTTTTTAATAGCACTTATAACTGTCTGTTATAGCACTTATTGTGTCTTTTCCCACTAGAATATAGTCTAAAAGAACAAGGATTTTTGTGTTTTGTTCATTATATGTTTTGTTTCATTAGCTGTGCTCCCAGATTCTAGTTAGTGCTCACTAAATATCTGTTGAATGAATACATGAATAAATATCACCCTTCTTTAATGCATTTTTTGCATAGTAGACATAAGCATTACATATTTTCTTGTAAAGTGCTACAGTTTCCGGAGTACCTTTACATATTGTTTTTGATTTTTACTGTGATGCAAATGAACAACTCCGATTTGTTTCCTTGTTTTATTGATGAGGAAGACTATGCTGAAAATCTTAAATAATTTACTTAAGCTTGTTAAAATTATTTAATGTCGCGGACAGATCTAGAAGTCTGGTCTTCTGACTCTAGTGTGTCCTTTCCAGTATATCCCCTAGCCTCCTTAGAAAAGTCAAATAAGATCATGAGAAAATAGATAATCAAAGTTAGGGAAACGGGATTGCAATGGTTGTCACATTTATGGCCATTGATCTTACATCATTTCTGAAGACACCAAAAATGTACATTTTCAGCCAAGTCTCTGATCACCAGATATAAAAGTTTTATTTATTTTTTATTGATTTGATTTTCTGACTCTTTTACTTTGACTTTACAATATTCTGTTTTGATTTGATTTAGAAAATCACTGACTTATTATTCTCTGCTTATTGGTTGGGTTTCTTTGGAGTCCCAGAGAAGAAGTTTTTTCTGAGCTGTTATATAGTTCTCTCTCCTTGTCTGCCTTTCTTCCTTCTTTCTTCTTTGGTCTTTGAAGCAACCATATTTCAGGCACTGTGCTGAATACTACCCAAAGGTGAATAAAATCTGCAAAATAAGTAGTCTAAAATTGTCTATTAAAATAGATACAAATTTGGTTTTAATAAATAAATTAGAAAATAGGCATCTTCTTAGAAAATAAGCATCTTTTTGACCTGTGAAAGTGCCCCTAAGAATGGCAGTTCTGAAATTTGTTAGTCAGGAATTTCTTCCCTTGGCAGTTTAATACCATTCTAGTTCTAATTGGAAATTCTGAATTCAGTAGGAGATTTAACCTGGCAAATGTGTTTATACTGGTTAATGAAGCACGAAACAGTTATTTCCAGTATTTTTTAAGCAGGTGTTTCCATAACTGCTGTTTATTTTTGCCATTTTTGAAAATGTTGAACCATCCTAATTACATAAATATTTTGCACTCATTTTCCATTAGCAATTTTTTAAGACCTGAACATGTTACAAATCAGAAAATATCCTGGGTGAAAATAATAAAGAAGGCATTAAAGACAGCCAATTATTAGATATGTGCCTGTGGGACATCCTGTTTAGTTATGAAAGTTATAGCTCAGTAAAGGCATCAAGGATGGAGGTGAAGAGTTTCGAATCATCTGAATATATGTAGGTAGTTAAAAGCCTGTGGGTTGAATTGCCTAGGAAGACAGTTCAGGTGAGAAGAGAGTGGAGGTTAGGCCTTTGGGACCTTTGGACAAGATTAGGGAGAGTTGAGTGAGGCACTGGCCTCAGTGCAGAATGTAAGGGGACACCAAAAGACTCAGTAATCAAGATAAATAGTATAAAAATATATAAAACATGTACACAGGAGCACACCTCTTTCATTTTGCTGCAGGCTCCAGGGTGGTTCAGCAAGGCACTGAACACTTGTTTGGGACAAGTAGCAGAGGTGAGAATTTAGCCGAGAAGCACTACGAGGGGTGAGATGAGCATTGAGCATTGTGGAGGAGTTCCTACAAGGAAGGAGAGGTTAATGTGTTTTTCCTCTTACACGAGATTTCCAAATGTGGTTGTTTTTATACTTTGGAAATTATCCTTATAGTTGGCCTTGTCTGCTGGGCCCATTTTTCCTTCTCAAGTTTATGAAACTGTTAAGTGGTAAAATCCACATAGTTAATAAAATTATCAATTAATTAATCTCATTCAGAAAGGGAAGGTGGAGCCAGTCTTGCTTGGAACCCAGCTACTCATTTCTGTTAAACTTTACCAAATGCAAGTTCCAATTGGTACATGTTACATTCACAGTATGGATTCCTATTTTTAAACTCCAAAGCAGAATGAACTTTTGACCAGATTCACAGTAAGAAAGTAATTCCTATTCTACTCTTTTCTCTTCTTACGCCACATTCTAAAACGACTTCTCAAGCTTGAACTTGCTTTCCTGGTTGTTGACAATAGTTTTTTTCCAAAAGCAGACTCAGTATCTGAAGGAGTTTCTGAAATTAAAAAAAAAACCCGAAATCAACATTCTCTGTAACTTAATACCTTCTTCAATAGGTGAAAAGTACAGTGTATAGAGAATACAAATATCAGGCTAGAAACTCAAGCATGCAGGAAGTATAACCTCCTTTGTTTTCCTATAATTGAACTTAATTTCTATTTTGAGCTTCTCTAAGAGTGGAAGCTTAGTCAATGTCACTTTTAGGATTCTTTCTTCTCTGTTGTCACCCACCCACCTGTGCGCCTTATTTCTCTGGGCTAACATCTGAGTCCCTAGGGACTTGGTTGGCAGGTATGGTAGGCGAGGTGAGCCCTGCTGATGCTTCATGACATCTGTCCACTAATGACCATCGTGAGCATCGTGGAGTCACCTTCGTTCCTATTCACCAAGTCTCTTCCTGTCCACCACCTCTCTGCTGCTGCAAAGCCAGTCTTGAACACATGACCATCGTTCTAATGTTCCCTTAACATTGGGTTTGGAAGATTATGGTCTAGGCACCCCCTTAAGGCTTCTTCTAGTTGATGAGTAACAGGTTCTCCATCTTATGAGTTCCATGCACCTGGCTAGTATTTGCTGTTTCCCTGTTTCTGACTGGACACTACCAATATTTCTGGGCCATTGCCTTCCTTTTGGATCCTCGTCTTGACTTTCCATTCTGAAAATTTTCATATAGTCTAGATGGGAAGTTAGGGCTGAAGAAGAAACATTACTTTTAACTCATCACACATTTCTTTCTAAATCTACTGTCACTCACTGAAGTTTTTTCAGTTTCCTTGAAAACTTGACTTCTGAAATCCCAAATCCGATAGAAACTCTTTTTATTTCTCTGGTTTCAGCACTTACATCTTTTCCTCCAAGAAATGAAAATCAGTGATCTCTCTTCCTAATATGTAAGTTTCTAAGAGAAAGGAGGAGGGATTATAGCAAAACTACCCTTACCCCATAAAGTGATTTTTAAATTAAATTGAACATAATTAATGATTATTTCAGTTCTCCATCCTGAAGATTCTCAAATGAGGTCTGGTGGAGGTGGGAAGAGAGTGCGGAGCAAGTTTCTTTTTTTGGGTGGGAGACGCTATAGAAAAAGGAGATGAGAACAGGAAGACCATCAGAACCCCATGTTGCGGGGCTAAGATGGTACCTGCAGGACCCTGAAGTGAGTGCCTCCTTAACTGTGTTCCATAGGCACCTCACTTACCTCACATACTACTGGCCCTGAAAACCAGCCAAAGGTCTTCTGCCATCCTTGAGGTACCAGCCAGCCTCAGGACCCAGGAATGTCGCCACTGTTGTTTAAACTGGGGTAGCAACTGCCAAACTGCAGCAGGGACTCAGATGGCTTTGGATGGCACAGGTGGCCCCAGAACTTCCTGCTGGCTAAGTGAGTGGGCTTCCTTGGTCATTACATCAACTGTTTAGTAATGTTTCCACACATTGTGCATTCCTGGAATTTTTGAAATCATTCTAGTGAACCCTCACTTAACGTCGTCACTAGGATTTTGGAAACCAACTTTAAGCCAAACGACATATATGGAAACCAATTTTACTTGAGGCCAATTGATATAAACAAGAGTTAAGTTCCTATGGCATATTTCTGGTCACAAAAACATCACCAAACTACTAAATGAACACCCAAAACACTTCTAATATTAAACATGGGAATTAATGTGAGCTCATACATTTAAGAAAGATAAGTACAAACAAGATGATGATTTTCCAACCCACTTATTCCAGTTCAGGGTTGCAATGGCCGGACCCTCTCCCAGCAGTTGAGGGTGCCAGGTGGGACCCTACCTGAACAAGATACCCTTCTATTGCAGGGCATGCACACAGACCCAGAACTCACTCAGTCTGGGACAATTTAGACATGCCAGCTTACCTCATGGGCACGTCTCTGGGATATGGGAGAAAACTGGAGTACCCAGAGAAAACCCACACAGACCTGAGGGGAACATTCAAACCCCACACAGACTGTGGCGCTGGCTGAGAATCTTTTCTTTTTTTCTTATTCATATTATAAGGAAATAATGTTGAATGAAATGTTATTTGAGGACCTGCTATAATATAGCTTTACCATTTATATTTTAAGAACAAAGAGATTAAGAAGTATAAATTGGCAGTTACAAAATAGTCATAGGGATGTAAAGTACAGCATAGGAAATACAGTCGATAATATCGTAATAACTATTGGTAATGCCAGGTGAGTACTAGACTAATCAGTCTAGTAAATTATATAAATGTCTAACCATTATGCTGTACACCTGAAACTAATATAAAATAATGCTGAATGTCAACTGTAATTGAATAAAATAAAAAAAAGAACATAAAAAACAATTATCCTGCTGCATTTGTTGAGAACATTGTAATAAATTAGAAAATAAGTTTTAAAATAAGTATATTTGAAATGAGCTTTATTGGATAATTTTTTCCATACTTTTCACAGATGTTAGAAGTTATCACTAGATAAATTTAGTAATTAATTTTATGTATGCATGTTAGGATAGACATTAACTAGAAGAAACTATTTAACCCTTTAAAGAAAATGCAAGTTTAAAAGTTCAACAGAGGGAACAATTTACAGAGGTAAAATTATACTGTGAAATGTGACTACCTAAAAATCTTCTTGTCAGAGTATAAACCTTTAAGTAAAATAAAGATTCTGTACCTAAAATTTTGCCATGTGGTCATTTAGACATATGTATACTTTCTTATTTTGTTATTGGGATGGGGTCTTCTGTTGTATTAATGTTGGCACATAACTAGTAGTTATTTTTAAATAGTGGCATACTACTTGTGGGAAGGCACTTTTGGTACAAGTCTTAAAGTTTAGTTATGGATTTCAGAAGAATTTTAGGTGATCTGTTTCTTTAAGGATACAAAGGATACCTGGAATCATCAATTAAAATATGAAATCATTGATTGATTTCCATTGCCCATATATGACATATGAATTCCAAAGAGCATCTCTTGCATATCTTGTGGCACAGTCCAGTAGCTGGAAATAAGTTCCTTTAATAGCATTGAGCCCTCTAAAAGAATGAATGTATTACATTGCCTTTTCCATATTTATATAACATGACTACAGATAAGATTTTCTATCTAGTTTTTAAGACTTACATAATGTAAATATTTGCTTGAAATCCGAGTTTTACAATTTCATTAATTACCAAATGTTAATGGAGGACCTAAAATGTGCCAGC
>NW_006442103.1:3445976-3474138 GCF_000325575.1 Pteropus alecto | reverse complement strand
GAAATTTTTATAATGCTTAAAATGTGGCTTTGTTTTTTTTTTTTTTTTATAACCAACTTTATTATTAATTAGAATGGTGTGTAAATATCTAGTCAGGGTTTAAATTGAAATAAAACAAACTTTCACTTAAGTAAGGTGTGTTTCATTTAGTTTTGTTAGCAAAAGATAGAAAACTTTCTCTTTAAAGCTAGGTTCCTTATCTTTGAGGTTGGATTTTTATGAAAGAAGATAGTGGAATCAAAAGGGTTGACCTATCAGCTGAAAGTCTTCAGAGATAAACTAATTATGTTCAGTTATTGGGTCTGCCATTTACTACCTGTGTGACCTTGAGTAAATTCCTCAATCTCTTCCTGCCTCTATTTTCTCTTCCGTAAATGAGGATAATAATAGCACCTACCTGATATAGCTGTTACAGCTGTTGTTTGTCAATTTGCCTAATATACTTAAAACAATGCCCGACCCTATAGATAACCCTAACCCTAAGTGTTGTGTTGTTGCCTATCATTATTATCATTGATGGGATGGTATGCCCAGGTCTGTTTCTGTTACTACATATGTAGGTCCATCATGACAGTGGATAAAGAACAGAATAAATATTAAAAGACATAGAGAGGCAATGAACAGGAAGATACTAAGGACAGTAATGGAAAACAGAGCATTTCCTTTATTTTTCGAAAATTTCCTGGCAGCCAATTGTGTGTGTGTATGTGCGTGCTTGAGAGAGACTGACAGACACAGACAGAGATAGACAGGATTTTTTTTTTTTTTTTTTGCCACACTTTTCCTTCTCCGAAAAGCTTCAGTGCAATGCCTTTGTCCTGCCCAGTTTTATCTCAGGCTATAGCTCTGAGTTGTCATGGGGACTCCACCCTGGCTGATGGTCCCTTGTGTGAACCCCTGCAGAGGTACTGAGTGCTAAGGTGACATGCGTTCCTCTCTTAGAATGGCCTCAGAGAGAAATATTTCCTCTAAATGTCTGACAAGGAAATCTCTCTTTGGAGAAAAAATTGTCATATAGATTACGTATTAGTCTAATAATATTGAGAAGGACCTAAAAGATATGGAACCAAACTGATTTGATTTGTTTATACAGAAATTCAATGCGTAGTCATAAATATTAAACTGGAATTGTATGATGTATTGTAGGTCAATAAGTACTGTATAATAAGGCAGATGTGTGTTAAGACTAAGTCAATAAAACAGAATATATATATTTTAAAAGATATTAATGAAGCATATTACTCTATTTGCAAATAAGAAATATCTTTGCATATGGGAAAATAGAATGCTCCAAACAAAAGAAATCAGCTAAATTGTCTTTAGAGCCTAAAGGTATATTTTACCTTTGCAAAACATTTATTTGGTGCTCATAGCAAATAAATATGCCAGTTTTGCCGTTTTCAGAATGGGTATACAATGGCAGCTGTCTTTCTAATTGCTCCCCTATTCAAACACTAATCGGTGGAACCCACGTGGAATGCTAGACGCCTGAATAGGTAGACAATGGCAGCAGCGCTTTTAATCACAGTCCCATTCAAGCACAAATCAGAGTGATGATTAAGGGACTTTAGAGGGAGCACTTTGACATCTGATCCTTTGAACTGACTTCTGTGCAGGCTGCACTCCACAGAGCTCACTTGGTCAGACTGATTTCCTTAAATAAAGTGCCGTGATTTCCAATGTAGGAAATATTACATTAGAGCCTATTGAAATGATTAGGAATTGAGGAGCTTTTCTTTTAGTTGGGATTTGGTGTATGCTGTATACTCACAAACTGAAAACATTAATATCACATGCATTACTCTGACTATCAGAGACCATAGAGAAAAAGCATGAAAAAGATCCTCCTGGAGTCACATACTTGTAGTTGAATATGAACGGCAATGTGGAACTTTGCTGTCATAGTTCTCCATTATGGAAGTTTATGAATTTAAAATTATTTAGATTTTTATATAACCCAGTCGAGATCAGCACATTCTAGTTGCATTACATTTTTTGATTCCTTTAAACCAGAATAATTTTTTCGGTTACCTCCCTTGAGTTGCTTTAATAATATTAATAAAAACATTGTGTTATACCCTATCTGTGTGGTCATGCTTTGACTCAATAGTTTTTAGTAAGACAGAATGGAATCTTTCCTTTTTTTTTCCTCTCAGAATTTTTAACATCTATTTCAATTTTTTGATGTTTATATTTTACTTTTATGTGCACAGAGGCCTTCATAGAAAAAAAGTGAAGACCCAAAGAAACAGTTAGACTCATAGGTTTATATATCATTTTAACAAAGGATGATAAATTGTGGAAAATTGATCATCCTTTGGGCTTTGGGCTTTGGAAAAGGGCTTTGGGCTTCTAGGGTGGTTGATTGTGGGAAGGTAACTTTATGGGGGAAACTAATGGAACATAAGAGTTATTTTAGTAAGATCTGTTTGTGCATCTTGGTGCCGACTTTCTGTCTACAGTGATAAGGTTTGTTCTGGTACAGGAGAGGGGAAGAGGAACCCTTTCACAAAGGAAAATTTATTCCAGCTTTTAGGCAGATGGGGAGGGCAAAGAGCTCTTTCTGTGTTTGCTTTTTCTTAATTGCTTTTAGCTCTAAATGATTTTATGAAGCATATTTGGGGTAGCATATTCTGATACCTCTTATATACAACCTCTTATGATTGAGTTCCCTGTATTTTTTATGTTCCTTGGCTATAGGATTCTTTTTTACCAGACACAAATTTTATCATAAATTCTGGGATAAATATGACGGTGGTATATACCCAAATCCATAGGTGTGTAGGTGTGGGCCCTTGAAGCTGTGTTTGTACCATCTGACAATGATCCTAATTCTGGTGATTCGAATCTGACTGAAAAAAACAACCAAATCAGGAACATCAGATTCTCTCCCAGAAGTCTGAGACAAGAGATCGAATTCATTCTGGGCTGTTTGAGCAGAAAAAAACATGAAACCTGGGTGTTTTGGGGTGTCTATTTTCCATATTCCATGAATATTAAAGAGCAAAAACAGCCAGTCTGAAGTGAAGATGGAGACAAATGTAGACAAAAAAGCTGCCTGGGTTACTCATGGCTTTTCATGGAGTTTTGCAAGTTGTGTTTTGTGAATTACTCTTGCATTCACACATAGTCTCTCTTTCTTTTTCTTAAACCGTCTAAAGCAGGTTTCAGATACAGACAACTAAAAAATCCCAAGGAGCACAGTGGCATATGTCAAATTCGAATGTCAAAGTCTAATGTAGAAAAGGTGTTTTATTTTCAAAGAATATGTTAAAATTATAAATACCAAAATATAATCAGACAAATTATCCTGGGTTTGCCCAGAATTTGATCATTTTTTCCAAAGAAATTTATTTTCAAAAGAGTGATCTAACTGTGATCAGAAGTGTGATATGTCTGACATAATTGACTCAAAGCAATAATGTTATTGTACTGTTACATGGGGCAATAACATAAAGAAAAAATATTTTATTAATTAAAAATAGGAACAAGGATATTTTAGTAATGGGAATCAACATTGAGAAAAGTACATGTGAAGGATCAGTAAAATTCAGTAATGTTGAAAACAGTGCTGAAATGCTGAAAACAGTAATGTTGATGAAATTTTTTTCCTGTTTTTTTTTACATTATATTTGAGTCTTTCACCGGCCCATTAGCTCTACCATTTTGTCTGTTAACATAACGTTAATGTCAGGAAAGAAACTAGACAGAGCATATGCTCTAAGAAATCATTTGTCAACTATCATAAATGTGATATCAAGATAGCAATTCCAGATTGCATTTATAGAATGTCTTCCTCCAAGGAACTCAAAACACTTGACATTCAACTTATCACCTTGGTGAAGTATTTCTGTGGTAGGTATTATTGTTCTGCCATTTCCATCAGGAGAAAATACATTAAAAGCCTCAGCAGTTTTTTCTAACAGTTACTTAAGCTTTTTTCTCTTGAGATTTCTTCTTTGACCCATGTGTTCTTTAGAAGTGTGTAGTTAAATCTCCATATATTTTGTGATTTTCTCATTATCTAATTGATCTAGATTAATTCCATTGCAATCAGAGAGCAGACATTGTATGTTTTTTATTCTTTTAAATCTGTTAAGGTATATTTTATGGCACAGAATGTCATTTTGCTTGGTGAATGTTCTATGTGAACTCGAAAAAATGCGTATTCTGCTATTGTTAGATGTAGTCTATAGATGTCAATTACATCCAGGTGATTGATGTAATTGTTGAGTTCACTTATGTCATTACTCATTTTCTGCCTGCTGGATCTGTCCACTTCTTATATAGTGACGTGGAAGTCGTCAACTATTATAGTGGATTCATCTGTTTCTCTTTGCAATTTTATTAGTTTTTGCCTCACAAACTTTGATAGGTATATACACGTTAAGGATTTTTATATCTTCTTGGAGAATCGACTCCTTTATCATTGTGCAATGTCCTTTTTCTCCCCCTAAGGATTCTCTTAATCAAGTTAATTAATGAATCCATAACCTCATATATTTACTTTTTTGGTGAGAATATTTGTTATACTTTCTTAGAAAATTTTAATTATACATTACAGTATAATCAACTGTGTTCACCATATATACATTAGATCTTCAGACCTTATTCATCTTATAACTGAACATTTATATCCTTTTAACAATCTCTCTGCCAAACACTTTTCTATTCTCTGTTTCTGTGAGTTTGACTTTTATTTATTTATTTAATATATATATTTTTAGATTTCCACAAGTGATACTATATGGTGTTGGTCTTTGAATGACTGATTTCACTTACCATAATGCCCTTCAGGTTTATCCATGTTGTTACAAATAACAGGATAATATTCCATTGTATATCCATGCTACATCTTCTTTATTTTGTCCATCAATGAACATATAGTTTGTTACCATATCCTGGCTATTGTGAATAATGCTGCAGTGAACATTGCAGTACAGAGATCTGTTCAAGATAATGATTTTGTTTCCTTTGGATATGTACCCAAATATGAGATTGCTGAACAGTAGCTCAGTAGCTCAGTTGGTTTTGTTCAGGACTGTATCATCAGGATCAAGACAAATACTTGGCAATAGTAGATATGCAAATTAATGAAACAAAGATTCTAGAAACTAGACTATCAGATATTTCAAATCTAACTAATGACCATGAGAAAAGATCAAATACTGCCACTTGCAACAACATGGATGGATCTTGAGATTATCATGCTAAACTAAGCAAAATAAGTTAGACAGAAAAAGTTGAGAACCATATGATTTCACTTATATGTGGGATATAAAACGGAAAACAACAATGAACAAGACAAACAAGCAAAAACTCATAGACACAGACAACAATTTAGTGGGTACCAGAGAGAAAGAAGGGAGGGAGGGAGGTAGATAAGGGGAAAGGGGATCAAATATATGGTGATGGAAGGAGATTTAACTTTGAGTGGTCAATGCACAATGCAATATATATATGACGTATTATCAAATTGTACACTTGAAATCTATATAATTTTATTAACCAATGTAACCCTAATAAATTTAATAAAAAATAATTAATGAAATTTAAATAATTATAGTTACACAGGTATCAGAATTGAAGTTCACATTTAAAGTTTAGTTTTTCAAATTCATTTGCTTCTTTGAACACCAGTAGTTTCATGTTGTATCAGTTTTGAGGTGGATTGAAATTAGGAATGTTTAGCCTCAGTAGATTCAGTAAAAAGGTCTGTAGCAGAATGCCTGATTTTTTCTTTCAGTATACCAGTAGTGTCTTTTAGTGAGGAAAATGATTCTTGAGTTCTATAAGTAAATGAGAGAATACAGCTGTCATCTTGGCTTTGAATAAAAGGCTGTTTTAGGTCATAAGAAGAACAACATCAGATAGCTTATATCTTTGGACTGTTATGCTGAGTTTTTATTTATTTATTTATTTTTTAATTTATTTAAATTAGTTTCAAGTATACAGTACATTGGTTAGACATCTATATAGTTCATAAAACAATCTCCTTAATTGCTCCTCCCCCCCGAACCCCCGGAACATGAGAAGTTTTTATTTTATCTGGAATTATTCTGCATAAAGGTCTTGAAGAGGAGCATATTATGATTTTTCTGTGGTGCCCGAATGAAATCAGGAATAATGTTTCTCACCCTGATGCACCTAAGACCTGGACATTTTATAAAATTGTGAGATCCTTGGGGGCATATTTTGTAATATTGTTTGTAGGATAAAATTTCACAAAAAGAATTAATTTAGCTGATAAGAACACCACTGATTTTATTGCCAAGACATGCCGGTTTCCCCATCATTACAAGTCGAGGAGTCATTTAGTGTAGTACTTTCCAAACTTTTTCTTTTTTTTGTTTTAGAACATCGTGACACACATAGATATTAATAATATTTGCATGCCACACTGAGGTACCAGGGAGGATTTTGGGATATTTAGATAGGGCTTGGTAAATGAGTTAATTACATTTCCATATATTATTAAATTTACATAAACAAAATATTTGTACATAAGTATAAAACATATATGTCATTATATGTAAAAACAAATATATAAATAATATACAGTAAAATCAAACACAGAAGGAATACGTTAAGTATTTATAATCAATAATTTATTTAAAAACTTTCAAATGGGATATTTTTCAAATTATTAAGATTAAGAAGTTAGCAGAAGGCCCCGTACAAGTAGTATTCAAATATATTTTCTAGTGTTGTAAATTTTGAATGTGTACATAAGATTCAATAACTTTTGGCACTATAAAAAAATGTTCACTGTTCATCCATCAGTATGTCGTGTTACACCTCTGACCCATTTGCAGAAGGCCTGTTAATATGCCCCATTATGGAAGTCATACTGAGAGGCCACAACAATTGTGATTACTCTGCATTTGTACCACTCATACCACCTCCTGTGGCAAGTCTTGATTAAACCAAGTCTCCCACTTCAAAGACTTGGCAAGGTGGTTAGGAGAGTGAATTGAAAGTAAAGATTTATATATGCTTTTGGAAAATCTTCTTAGGATTCTTCCCATTTTTAAGGAAGGAAGTTTTCTATGTGTGGCTATGCAACTGCATGGATCCCCATATCTTCTATTATGACATCAGAGATGATTTGAGCTACTTGATGATAGGTCTTGTGTCTTAGTCATCTTTGCTTCACCTATGTCTATATAACCACTTATAGCTCAACAATTTAGTGAATAATAAAAAAATAGAAACATCTTATGTATGGTCCTATGTATGCCAATTTAGAATGTGTGTCAGTGTTGATATTTTAAATTATTTTAGGTACTTATTTATATTAGATATCCTTTTTAAAACTAGGAGTTTTAGGCAGACATTTAAAGCATGCTTTGACTAGACAACTGTTGCTCAAATAAAGGCTTGTTGTTCTGGCATATAACAATTCTCCCAATTAGCCAAGGAGTTCACTGAGTCAAGATTTTTTAAGACTTCCCATAATTAAACTAATAGCATAGAAGTTCCTGAAAAGTTGATTTAAGTATAAATCAATCATGAATTAATTCTGTAAATGGATATTGAGCACCTACTATAGACCAAGAACTGGATTATGCACCAGGTATTTATACACAGAATGTTTAGTCTGGTGAGGGAGAGACGCCTGTCAACAGAGCACTGTAATGAAACAAGAGAAATAACTTGATAGATGCCTAAGCACCAGGGAACATTTCTATGGAATCATTAACCCTGAACAGGGTTAACAGGTGTCAGTTTGTATGCCTGGAAGTGACGTTAGGACACAAAAACAGCACTGTGGGGTTTGGGTATTGACAGCCAGTTGGTTCTCACTAATAACTTGAAGTATATCTGAGGGAAATACATCTGACTGGTTCTTGCTAAAATAGCTCTTAATGTACCTATTTACTAATCTACAATGAGAAAAATAACTCCTTCATGTACCAAAATATTTTAATTTCTATGAATATTACTTTCCGCCTGTGTTTGAGCTATTTGGGGTATCAAATCATCATCAGAAATATGTTCTTGATTTAATCTTCTCTGAGAAATCATCATCACTGAGAAAGGAAATCCATTGAAAGCCAACTCATAATAAAAAAGTTGCTATGTGAGATCAGTTGAATTTTGAGTAAGACAGAAAGTTGACATTATAAAATGCGGTTTCACAATGGAGATGATATTTTTAGAAAATGCGTAATTCAGTGCTCGTTGGCTACAACTCCACTTTTATGATTTGGATAACATTATCATTAATAAAGTAATAATTATAATAGATTACATGTATTATGCTATGTGCTTCATTTTAAAGATGGGGAAACAGGTTTAGAAAATTACTGGCACTGTGATATTAGATATTTCAACTCTGGTGCTATTTTTAATCTATAAAATGAGGATGATATTAATATATATGAGTGTTAATAATACTGGTATATTATAATAATACTGTTAAAATGTGACACCATGTGTCTGGCATATAATAAGCACTATGTAAGCCATAATAACACTTATAGGAAATTGTTATTACACCTAAGATAAACAGAAAGAAAATTATAACAGAGAATTTGAAGAATCAGTTTTTAATGTGACGATTTCTGATTTTAAGAATCTAGCTAATGAAGTTTTGTTTCTAATGCTGGTCCTTGAATATTTGTCAAAACTTGCATAATTTCCACTTCATTTTCCCATTTCTTCATTTTGTTTTCTTCAGCCATCATAAAACTGCACTTCTTGACTGGTTCAAAGAAGTAAACTTTAACAACTCTAATTCTTTCTGTTTACAGTTCTGGCTTGCCTGAATTAAGCGCTCGTATGTGTTTGTGCATACACACACACACACACACACAATTTCTTATTTATAGTGCTTTACAATTACAGAAAGCTTTTGTATTTGTTCAGAGCCAACTTTTTTTTCCCCTTGCTGCCAGGACTATTAGCCACTGTGGAAATCACAAAATTAGGTATAGTCTGGTTTGGTTTTTGGAATAGCCAATATCTCAGTTTGACTTAGGATCAGAAACTTTCTGTAAAACAGTATAAATATATGAATATCTAAAAAAGACTATAAAAGGGAGGTCCAAATGTCCTTGCATATTTGTTATAATTAGTCTATCTTGAATTTCAGTGATGATATATGCCTTTCAAGTGTTTTGCCTTTATTTGATCTTGACCTTATATGTAATAGCTACACTTAGATGATTTAATACACCATAGTGTAAGTGAAAGGTGTAATGAGTGAGGTGATATATTACACTAACTTAAAAATAAGAAGGATCTTAATTTGGCTTCATCATAACCAATACTTCTTACTACTATGTTTGAATAAGGAGAACAGAAATGACATATATGAATATGGAAATTAGACAAACAATAATTTATGTTCCAAAATTATAACTTGTTAGAGACTTATATTTTTGAAAAAATAGAAATTAAAATATCTTTTTATATACCTTTTGTATTACTATAGATATGGCTACTTCCTTTGTTAAATATTATCTTTTGAGCATCATTACTTTGTCAAATGATGAAATGGTGATATACTAACTTAGAAAAGATGTTAAAATTCTATTTTGCTCTATTTTCCATAAAATGTATTGTTTTGTTTTATTCCATAGACTCTTAAAAGAAAAGAGGACAATGCATTTTTCTCTTTTATTAGCAAATTGGTAAGGAATCCTGGGAGATATATTCTAAAAAAATACATTTAAAAATCATTATCGATTTGATTTTTAATATATTATTTATAGAACAGATGGTAGAGTTATAGTCATAAGCAATGAAATAAAAAAATTGCCTAGGCTGATGGTTTTCAGTAGGCAATTTGCATGATCAAATTAAGTTGGAAAAAATAAGAGACAATTCTATAGATGACATTATTGGTGGTTTTATTTTCCCTGTGATCTCATGTATTTCCTAGCTCATGATTGTATGGCACCTCTCATATTATTTCTCTTCTCATTTTCCTCCTATTTAGTTACTCTAGTATTCTGGGGCCAATTTTTTATAGATTTAAAATCAGATTCTGGCATGAAAATCTATTTATGTTAAAGAATTTTTATGAAATAAAAGGACTATTGAATGAAAGCACAAAATCTTTCATTAAGAAGCATTGTAGAAGTGAATAATGTTCTAATAAAGAGTTTTAGACTTCATTTTCATAACTAAGAATTTAGTTAAGTATATCTTAATTTACTTCCTTAATTAATACCTACATTGTAAGTTAAGTAACAAAGAAAACTGGAAATTTAACCTACATTTTACCATTTGCAAGAGAGGTGCAAAAATATTCTGTACCGTTGTAATTGTGCATGACTTTAATCAGCTATTTAGAAATCTATTTCAATTGCTTGCCGTGTTAGCTATTCAAACTCAAAATATTCTGTAAGATTCCCGTATAACTTGAGAACCAGATGACTCATTTCCCGTTGACAACTCAGCTTGTGCAATTTTATCCATGGAGAATGAGCTGTCCATTACTCTTTATCACCATTCTCTGCTGAATACGTTAACTTTCTTCCTTTCCGTGGCTTATGTTTGTTTATCTAATTTGGATTATTAACATGCCATAATGGCCTATAATTTTTTCCCCTCAGTCATTTACTTCTCAGGCAGGAAATTTCTTAGAACTCCTGAGGACAACACCACTACGTGATATTTTGTTTTTGTTAAAGGAAAGTCTCAAAATTAAAAGTTTGGAAGAAACTCTTGTCTTCAGGAACAGCTTTATTCAAACATTGCTGCAGAATATTTGCACATATTTGGCCTGTAAATATGCATAAAAGGAGACAGAACTGATCTTGGTGATAAATTCTAAGCATGGCAAATCCAAAACTTATTGTTTCTTTAATTTTTAATATAACTATAATAATGCTTTGAAAATTATGAAAATTAATTCAGTTCTTATTTGTGGAATGCTTAGAGTATGGTACATGTCCTGGTACCAGACTAGTAAGGTTCAAATCTAGGATCTGTCAGTTTCTACTCAGGAAATCGTAGGCAAGTTATTTATTCTTTGTGCCTCAGTTTCCCTATCTTAAAAATGAATATAGTAATAGCTTCTTTTAGGGCCTTTGAAGGGCAGAAAAGAATTAAGTCATATAAAGCACTAGAACAATGCCTGGTACAGAGCGAGAGTTCAGTGAGAGTTAGCTATTAAAGGATTGTTGGTAATGTAGAGAATTTTTGGAAATATGTATATAGATAGAACAGAGAAAATTGAAATCCTACCACTCAGTCACTAAAATTTCAAAGTGTGTTATTTCAGTCTTAGTCTATGCTTCGATATTTTTATTAAAAACGAGATTATAGTATACATCTTCATAACCTCATTTTGTTCATTTAAAATAATATGTAAATCTTCCATGGAATCACATATTATACTACATCTTATTTAAATGCATTTCGCATCCCAGTAATATGATAATTTGTATGTCTAATGTCCTAGAACTGAACAGTGGGTATTGTTGTAATGGCCGTCATTCACATATATACATACTTAGGGTTATTTCCTCAAGATATACAGGAAATTTCTTTCTTGTATTTAACCTACAGTTATTAGTTTTAACTGAATGTAAACTGAAATAATTTCGTTTCAAATATTTGTAAACATATGAATCGCAATCTCATAATGCACAGGAAAAAAGTCTTTAATCTTTCCTCATTGTTTTCCTCTGAAAATGCTTTGATTTTTATTTGAGATTCTCCAAAACAAACATAGCACTGATGATGTTGACTAGTGGTGACATACAGAAGGGGCTACTACTTGCTGTTAATTATACATCACAGTTTTTCTTTTCTAACTATGAGTAACATTGATTCATGTCTAATTAAACATAATTATATAAATTAATCATTTCATATATAAATTTATATTAAGATCTTTAAAATAAGCAATTTAAATGTGGATTATACACATGAATTTTGAAATGCTCATATAATAATGGTGTTTGATACTTACATGCTATGTACATATAAAAGAAAATTTTTTTAGTATATTTGCTGCCCTAAAAACATAAAATATAATTGCATATCATAGTCCAACCTCCTATCTCCTCTATAATGACACTTTTAATATTCTCTTTAAGGATGAACTGTTTTGGATTTATTTTATTTTATTTTATTTTTATTTTTTTAATTTACTCAATATGACATTTTAAGAGAATAGCCACTTACAATCTTTAAAATATTCTTAAAAAGAAATGATATTTTCTCATTGTTGAACAGAGAGATGTGTTAAAGTTTTCTATTGATATCGACTATTTAAAAAATATTTAAATGCTGTTTTCATTTCAGTTTCCTACTATTATATCTTCTTTGTGGATTTTACTGCTTATCATTATAAAACAGTCTTGTGCTTTGTATCTGCCTGGCCTATCATTTTGTTTTAAAATTTTCATTTGATATAGAGGTATGTCTTGTTATTTTGTTATTTTTCGATTCTGATAATCTTTGTCTTTTAATAGGGAAGGTTAACCATTTTACGTTTATGTTTGATTGGTATATTTGGACTTGCACTCAAATGCTATCTTAGTCCCTATCCTACCATGTCTATAATCTTTATTTCTCTCCTTCTGTCCGTCCCTCTTCCTTCCTTCCTTCCTTCCTTCCTTCCTTCCTCTCTCTTTCTCTCTCTCTCTCTCTCTCTCTCTCTCTCTCTCTTTCTTTCTTTCTTGTTCTTTCTGGCTTACATCGTTATACTTTGTATAGATTAATAAGTCATATACTGTATTTAATTATGTAAGTATGTAATATTAAAATTTTAACATGTTTGAATTAATTGGCTTCTCTACCACAGTTAATAAATACCAGAATCAATAACTGAAGTCAGGCTGTATTGAATCTCTTCATTTAAGCTGATAAATAATCATATGCTATGATGCTTTTATTTTCTGCTTAAAAATCCCTTCTGTTATTTTGTTAGGAAAAGCTTGTGTTTAAAATCTGTTTTATTTTTTAGGTACTATGAAATTTCTCTTTTAAGAATAATTTTAAGTATTTCACTAAGATTCACAAGTATTTTAAGGACAGTTGTATTACCAATTGCTTATGTTTTTACAGTTTTATTATTTATTTATCTTCATTTTTTTATAATACATCTTTTTTTTTTGTACTTAAGAAATAAAAGAAGTGGAGGGAGTTCTTAGTTGAATAATGATTTAATATTTTTCGTAGAGTTCAGATTCTCAGGATTTAACTGTGACTGTCTCCCAAAAGTATTTTGTTTTTCTTGGGAAAAAAAATAATTTACTTTGAGGAAAAAATATACAGTTTAGTGTTAATATGTTATGTTACATAGACCAGATTTAAATTCTTAGCAGTCAGCTGGAAATACAAGACTTATTCTTAAGTGAAAGATCAGCAGTGCAAGTTAGATTTGAGGATGAATAACTAAAAATGATAACTTGGGCAACCATTCTTTCCTCTCCTTTAGTCTTCTTATTTAATTCTATAAACTAAAAGGTAATTGATCTCTTGGACTATTATTTTTTTAAATTTTAGAAATCTATAATTCTTGATGAATATGTTTGTTGTAGAAACACATGATGAACTAATATTTTAAGAAGTTAAAAAAATTAGTAAACAAGGAATACTGATTTAAAAACAGAACAGAAAGGATGATGTGATGTTTTTTCCTATGCTTTTAAGACAATGATGTTAAACAACTATTTTCATATAAAGGCTTCATGCTGTAATTACAATAAATTACACACTCTTTATCATGGTTTAGAAGATCTATATGATCTGGACTGTGTCCACCTCTCCTGTTTTACCTTCCCCCATTAGGTACTTTATCACACTTTAGGCACACTTTTTTTTGTACTTTCCTTGAAATTAGTCAAGTTCAGTCATCTCAGGGTCTTTGCAGTTTCTTTTCACTCTCTCATGACATGAGAAAAGCTTTACTTGACTATTCTGTTTATACTAGGCCTGCATCCCCTTCACTATCACATCACCTTTGTTTCTTTTCCTAAAGCATTTAACATTGTCTGAAGCACTCAGTGTCATATGTCAACATTTGAAATGTGTATGGGTAACATATTTTAAATAGATATTTTAAGTATAGATTTGTATCATCTCCCTCCTCTCTATTCAAATGTAAGCTTTATGTGGACAGAGTGCTAGAATATTTAGAATAAACTCTAAAAGTATTATTAATTTATTTCTGATAAATCCATGCAAATCAAATTCATGCAAATGATTCATGTATGTGAATGTTATGGTTTTCTATTTCAGAGTATTGCTCACTCAATTAATAAACATTTGACTTAAGGAAAGAAATGTGACTATCACTTAATCTACTTATCACAATAAACAAGGCAGCCTGATTGTATGCTATGTTAAGTGTTTAAAAAAATCCAAATTTTCATTTTCAACTTGGCTGGGGAAATAAAATTCTCATGCAGTCGAGATCATATCGTTCACTGGAAATCATCAGAAGGCTTGAAAAATAATGGATTTGGGCTAGAGAATGGAATTATTCAAAGTCATCATATAATGGCACATTGGTGTTTTTAACTTTAATCTATTTTGTTTTGTCTTAAAATTGTATGCAGTTTACATGTAATTAGTTATGCTAAGGAATATTATAAAACCCTGTGTATTATACTGAAGAGGAGCGTATTATTTGTTATGAGGGAAAATAGTTTCTGCCACTAAATCAGTATGTTCTAGTGAGTCAAAGTGTCACTTTAATTTCTAAGAACATCTAGATTAGGGGTTTGGAGAGGGAGTTATTGCTGTAGTGAGAAGCTGGAAAGCAACATTTTGTTGATTATATTCAAAATTGGTTAAATGAATAGAACAAGTTGTCCATTTTTGAGCTCTATTAAGAAGAGAAGTTGAGAACCTGAAGTGGATTCCTGAGATAAGCACGTGTATAAATTGAGAGTTAAAAACAAATCAGAATGATGAAGCCAGGCTAAGGATTGGATTGTTCAGGCTTGAGACTAGAAGAGTGGGGAGTTAATAACAGTCTTTAAAGATGAAGGGTTCTACAAAAGAAAGATGACTGCTGTTTTCCATCTCCACTGAGTACAGGACAAGAGGATGGGTTTAACAAATATTTATTGAACATTTCCATTGAGTGCAGAACAAGAGGATGGGAAGCGTAAGGGCTTTAGATTAGAACTACAGAATATCCTAAGAGTGAAGATTTTAATTTCTTGAGAGCATGTGAATTTGGTTTTTCGAAGTCTTCTAAACAATATAGATTTTCACTTCATAACTCTACCAAAAGGCAGTAGTGTCAGTTTAATTCAACAAACATTTATTGCATTCTTAAGTCCCCCTCTGGTTCAGTTATCTCACTGATCAGTCATGAATAATGGGATGCTGAGCAGATCTTACTGAGTAGAACTAGTAACATTTAAGCTATTTACGATAATAACCACAATCATGTTAATTATGAAAATTTAGTGAAATTAATAAAAGAGTAAAAGTAAAAGGTATTAATAGTAGCATTTAGTAGAGAATTATTACACAAAGTAAGGCCCTATATGAATTGTAGGATATGTATATATGAGTGTATTTATGTAATATATGTATATATAATATGTATGCAATGCTTAATTGAAGCATTAAGACATTTGGACTATTCAAATATTTAATATAGATGTCTTGTGATTGAAATAAATAAATAATGTATTAGCAAGAGACGAAATTATCTTGAATTGCAATGTAGTATGATTTTCCTTAGAAATGTCCATTTGAAAATTAAGCTCTAAAAGAAGTTTCTCTTTGCAATTTCTAAATATTCACTCACAATTTAATTTTATTATACTTGTTATTCTATTAACAATTAAAGCCAACATTTATTCTAACAAGGATGGCAAGGTGGCTACTCTGTTTATCAAGTTGAAATCTTTAATATGTTCAATAGAAATATTACTTTATAATTATTTAAATAATAATACATTACTTTATATATTACTAATGGTTATTTTAAAAAATTAAGATACCTTTAGCATGTTCGCCTGTGAAGCAAGTCAATTTTTAAGAGCTGTATCAATAAAGCAGTGCTTATCAAAGAAGCTACTGCATATTAGATAAGGTCTGGGTCTTTAGCCTACAGGGAAAATGTCTATGAAGTCTTTCCTTTGTTTAATTTTAATATTTATGCAAATTTTGCATTCTACATATAATATGGTTTTTATTCATTCATTGAACACCTAGTATGGGTCAGGAACTCTATTGCTCTGGAGACAGAGCAGTGAACAAAATAGAGGAAAATTCTTTCTCTTGTGAGTTTGAATTCTAATTTGTTAAAATTAATGACAAAATCAATAAGTAAAATATATAGTACGTCAGATGAGTTTATGATTTGTTCATTTTGACATTAACATATTTGGATTGCTTTTGTGTCGAAGAATAAACAACATTTTTTCCTTGCCTCTCCTTTTGAGTAGCTGGTAGAATGCTGTTTCAAGGATCCTATCAGTGTCAGGAAACTGGTTTAAATTAAGAGGTACTTATGTTACATATTCATTTCAGCAACACTGTGATTATTCTTCTTTTTTAGCCTTCACAGCATTGGAGATTACATACAGTGATGTGGGAAGAGATACCATCCATTTCCTTGTTCATTGCTTACTAAGTACATCCAGATAATCACTAATAAGAGATTTTCAGAATCAAGTCAAAAAGGGAGTGTAGTGCAGTATTTTCAGGATGTGTTGATGGATGTGATAAATATATTTTTTGAAGTTAAGCCACTTGTGTTTTATGATGGGATGAAAGTGATAAAAGGGTCACTAATCTTTTGGCTAATCTTCTTTTGTCTCTGTGATAATCTCATAAAAGGACTGGTTCAGGGAATAGAGGTGACTGATAATGTCATTAATTTTAAAACTGATACTGTAATTTTCATCACATGTAAATTATCTGAGCCTTGCAATCTACATAATCAACTCTCTTCATTCAATTTTGAAATTTCATTTTTATTGCAGCATTTTGGCCATGCACTGTAAATATGGTTTTTTCCTTATAATTATTTTTATGAATCATGCCCAAACTTGTCAGAATACTTAAGTAGGCCAAATTTGCACATCTCTCTATTAGGGTGAGCAATGAATTTAAGTTGATTTATTTTATTTTAGTTTTAACCTCTGACAGCATCATTTTTACTTCATGAAGAAACATTCTTGGACCAACACTTTCTTCAGTGAAGTACAGCAGAAAAAACCATATACATTCCTGTCTATTTTTAAAAAAATATCTAAAAATATAGTTCTTGATACTTTAAACTTTAAAAAAAGATAAAATTCAGTTGTTTTATCACTTAAACCCGTCAAGAAAAAAGAGGCAAACTCTTGAAGACAAGGCATAAATTGAGAATGAGGCTATACCTTCTGGAGCATTCAGGAGGTGGAGTAGCCCGGATGCAGGTGAATCCCTGGGTTTGGCATCATTGTGCACATGACTGTATTCATTTTTTTTCTAATTAATATAATATTTGTTTAATGAGTAAAAACAATAATACTCTCTAGATCCATCCATGTTGTTACAAATGGAAGATTACATTCTTTTTTATGGCCGAGTAATATTCTATTTTATGTGGCATGTATGTAGTACAGCTTTAGTTAATCATCTATTGATGGGCACGTAGGTTACTTCTATATCTTGGCGATTGTAAATAATGCTGCAGTGAAAAAAGAGGTGCAAATATCTTTTCAAATTAGTGTTTTAGATTTCTTCAGGTAAATATTATGCTAAGTGAAATAAGTCAGACAGAAAAAGACAAATACCATATGATCTGACTTATATGTGGAATCTAAGGAACAAAATAAACAAACAAAACAGAAACAGATTAATAGAGAGAACAAAGCGATGGTTACCAGATAGGAGGGAATTGGAGGCTGGGTAAGAAAAAGGTAAAGCGATTAAGAAGTACAAATTGGTAGTTACAAAATAGTCATGGGAATGTAAAGTACAACTTAGGGAACATAGTCAATAATATTGTAATAACTCTGTATAGTGCCAGGTAAGTTATATATATTTTTATATATACATAGTTTACTAAGTAATCCCCCAGTTAATCTAACCACTATGCTGTATACCTGAAACTAATATAAAATAATATTGAATGTCAACTGTAATTGAAAAGTAAAGGAAAAAAACAATAAAAGGCAGCAACTTAAATAGCCTTTGATATTTTCCACACTGATTATTTTATCTTTAAATATTTGGGAAGTGAACTCATCATCAACAATAGTAGAGTGAAATAGTGAACGTGGAAAAAATAAAGAAAATTAATGATGTTCAGCTTTCATTCAAGAAAAAGACAGTGTCTGGTTAACCTCTTTCTCAACCACTTATTCAGATATCTTTTGAATGTATTAAATTTTATGGTTTAGACATAAATAACAACCTAATTTTCTGCTTGGATGCTTCTTTTTGGCCCAAAGCAGATATAACTAAAATATTACAGCGTTAGACATCAAAAATTTACTCCTATTTCATTAGACAAGTGGGGAGGATTCTCTTTCTTTTTCTTTGTTATAAATTGTTTTTAATCATTTATAATTTTCAGTACTTTGTGTTTGTTTCCTTAGTTATATCTTTTAACACTATATATTTTCCTCTAAATATCCATTTTAGTTTTATCTCTTAGATTTTTGTGTCATTTTTAATTAAAATTATTGGGGTGACATTGATTAATAAAATCATATAGGTTTCAGATGTACAATTTGGTAATACATCATATGTTTTTAATATACTTTAAAAACAAACCAAATGAACAAGGAATAATTGTGTGGCAAAGTGTACCCTAAATAAGTCAAATAGAGACAATTGTTAGGGAACATATTTATAACATAAATGATAAAGAAAAATGTCAGAGGATATGAATAGGCAATATTTAAAAGAGACAGAAAAAACAGCAACAAATAACCAACAGACACATGGAAAGATGCTCAAGCTAATAGTAGCCAGGGGATTGTAAAATGGTTTTCTGTCTTGATTTGGAAAACATGTAGGAGATTGATAACATCTAGCATAGGCAAAGTTTTAGGTAACTAAGCACTTTCATACACTGCTAGTGAGTTGTGAATTAGTACAAACTTTTGTTGAAAAATTTATCCAATAAGAAAAATCACCATTACCCAATTACAATGGTACATAAACATAGCATTATTTGTAACAATAAAATGATAGGATAACAACTACACTTTAAGCATTAACAATATTGTTAAACAAAATATGGGATTTTAAGTAGTTTTGAAATTTTAGAGACATATTTATTGACCTGGTAGGATATCCACATATCCATGTTATGTATTAAATTTGTGTTTTTAAAAAGGTGCACCCCATTGAAAAACAAATACACACACATTGCACACACACAAAAAACCACAACATAAAGCATGTGTTTGTGTGAGCCTAGAAAACTCTATAGAAAGAGTAATCTTAAAATGGCTAGCACAGAGAAGTGGAATTAGATGTTAAGTTGTGGGTAGGGGATTATTACTTTTTATGTAACTTTGTATTTTTTCCAGTTTTATAAGGTCATATATTACTTTTGTAAATGAACATCTAATTATTAAATAAAACTTGAAATTAAAGAAAAATTAAAGTTAAAAAATGCAGATTCATTTATAATACGCAGAATTTTCAATATATATATTTTTTAATATTGGGGGGTGTACTGAAAAGGAGTAACACTTGCTGATATGTTTGTGACTAAAACATTTTTAAAGAAGTTGTGAAATATTTTGCAGGAGAGAGTTCTTTCTGTTGGTTTAACCAATGAGAAAAGAGGTCTGGTTTCTAAGGCTGCAAACTAAGTTTTCAGAAAATTGGTTCGTGAGGGTCTGCTGAAATCACTGACTTAGCACCTATGCTCTCTCTTATTTGAACTAGCAACGGTCCTGTTAATTTGATATGAGTGCAGAGTTTATAATGTTAAATTCAGTAAAAGTACTCAATTTCCATATTTACTAATTACTTAATGTACATAATTTTTTCCACTCTGATATTTTATGGAAAGAATACAGTGTTGGGTAACATAGAAAATATGTCTCTATTGATTATTGTTGGTGGGGCAAAATTTCAAAACTTTTTCCCAAAATATCTTTTATAAAACTAATGTTCTAGGAAAACTTAGCTTTTTTGTTTTTTCTCATTTGTCTTTGAATACTCACAGCTCTGAGCCACCTTCCTTTAACTATTATATCCAGCCATTTTGATAAGTTACAGCATCAAAGTATTCAGAGACCTGGAATATTTATCTTTGCTATTTCTAAAATGATTGATATAATGGGAAACACACTAAACAAAATATTTCCTTGTATAGCTAATTAAATATAAAGATCACTGTCTAAGACTTTGGTTTTTATTATGATTATTGAGCTTATCCAAAGTTCCACCTTTTGGTCTTCTCTGTTTAATCAGGGAAAATCAAAACATACTTGTAATTTATGATTATTGGAAGAAAGGGAGAGAATTTATTTTTTATTTCATATCTTCTGAAATGAAGGTCATATTTTTATAGGAAAGATAGAAAATCATGTTTTGACAGATGATAAGTAACATATTTGATATGTATGTCAGATAGTTACTGTATTCATGTTCCTCTGATGTTGAAATAAAATGTATATATTTGAGTAGAAATTCTAAAATATATACCTTAGAATGTATATTCTAAGTCTATACCTCTATGTGCTTACTATCTGCTATGTTAGATTTTTATGTAATCAATATATTTTTAAAAATTTATTATTACATTTAAGTGTTTAGTTCTTTATGAAGAAGGGTTCGTGAACACTGAATTTATACTTTCTATATTGATCTAGTTTTACTGATATTTAAAACTTTAGAACCGATAATTACTTATTATTCTGGGAAATATGAATTATTTAATTAGTTCTAAACTTTTCAAATAACTAACTGTCTTGTGTTTTAGAAACCAGAAACAAAAATTATAATAGGAGTTTAGACTATAATATATTGCTGCAAGGATAATTATTAAGGGAAAACACAGCTGACATTTTCTGATTTATGCACACAATCAGAGATGGAGTCCAAGGACTGTGACATAATTATCTTCATGCTAACAATTTTTGTAAATCTCTTGACAGAATTTTAGCTAATTTTAAAATGCCTTCAGAAGATTAGCACTTAAAATTGTTGGGGAAAATAGCACAATTTATTAGCAAGGGTATAATTGTAAACCTTCTAAATACTCATTGTGAATATCATTTAGACAGTAACTCCTGCTTTAGCAGCTGGTATATAAGACACCAGTTTATGGAGTCTTGAAACAACAGAGAGTGGAATCTAATTAAAGAGGATTACATGCCAAAGAAAAATTATTAAAAACAGACTAATAGACAATTGTTATAAATTTAGAAGTCTCTGCCAACTTCTCTTTTTGATACACATTTATGTAAGTAACTGTCTAGTAAAAGCCTTTATTTCTTCAAAACCGAAAGAATATTAGAAATGGTTGCTTCCCTGAATTTTAAATTAACACAAGAACTTAAATGGTTCTATTAATCTTTTCTCACATATTTAAAACACATGTGTACTTTTAAAGGTAAATGATTAAAAATACTGTTTTAGTTTTTTGTTTGTATGATATCTGATACTAAGCATTCCGTAACTGTACATAGGGAAATTTTAGGCATGTTTTTCCTTTATAAACAAAAATCACTATCAATTTATATACTGTTTGTGGAAGCTTATGTTGAATTGGTTTGCATATCTTTCTCTATAATGTACATTTAAAATTTGTGATGCACTAAAGATTGTTAAATTTCAGTACCCCAATCTACTAAATTCCTCTTTCCTGTTTGAATTGACTCTCTTCGCTGTGATCTGAATGGGGTTCTATTCCAAATTAAAAAAAAAAATGAGATTGCTTAACATATATAGCCATTTTTCATTATGTTTTAAGAAATAGAATTTGAAAATAAGTGGTTCTTCCCAGCACTAGAGAAAAGACTATGTTCACATCGGCGAGTTTGCCTGCTGTCTAACTTTGCACCATACATACTGTATTATAACAATACAAGGTATTGTTATAATACCTTGTATACTGCATCACGCAGCCATATGGTCTAAATAGATTTTTGCAGATTTTTACTAATTTAAACATATTAAGAATTAATGGCTAAATACTGAGAAGAATGTGTTTTCTATGTAATTAATAAGCGTATGAACAAACACGTTGGATTCTGTAAATGAGACATTTGTTTAGCTTTGTAAGTGATAGTAGTCCTAAAAATAATCTTCTACAATAAAAAACATAACTACCTAAAATTACCTTTGAGATATAGAGTAACACCACAGATACCAGACTAATAATTAAATTATTTGATTTTGTTCCCCTTCACCCCTGACCCCAAAGTTTTCCTCATCTGCTTAGACGGCAGCTGTTCTCAGGGGATTCCCTACTGCTTCAGAGAGAAACTCCCCACGGACGAGGGACTGCATTAAGTTAAGGTCTGCAGGATATGTGAATTTTTTTTTTTTTTTTGAATCTAGAATGGGCTTAAGATCCTATAGAACAACTGTGTACCTATGGTTTCCTAGTGGTGGTAATTGATTTAATGGTTACATACCGATGTTAGTAAAAACTATTAACTGGTTTCTTTTTATAAAGCTTCCACACGGCAAAGGTAAATAGCTGTTGGGTCATGTGGTTGATGGTCATTTTAATATAGATTGCTCCAGCTAACATCAATCTATCTGTATGACAATAAATCAGCTAGTATATGACATGCTTGGTACTGTGAATTTATTAGTATTAAGAAAATGAATGTAATATTCTGTTTTAGTAAAATACTTTTTATAGAAGTTAATTCATAAATATATCACACCTGAAGACTTGTCTTTTAGGAAAGTTCTGATCTTCTTGGAATTAGGTTTTTCCTATTGGCCTCGTTTAGCATAGCAGGGCTCAAAATATCCACCAGCGGGGCATGCAAAGTCCTCTCAATTAGTTTGATGGTCATAGCATGGAGCTAACCTGTGGTGCTAACTCCTCTGCAGCCACTCCCGTGCTAAAGGAGCATTTAAATGTGAGTGGACACACACAAGCTTAGGCAACAAATCAGATGGTCAAAGCTTCCATTCCTTCTGTAGTTTTCTCTACATTTTCCACTGCTTCATTGAATATAGAAAGGTAAGTTGGGTGAGTAGGTTTTTGCCATTCATCAAAAAATGCATATAACCATACTATTTAGTAGGTATTATAGGGCTGAACTGGAATGAGAGTGCTAGAAATGAACTAGAAATTGAAGCAAAGTCTTCAGAAAATGATACAAATGTAGATTATTTGTAATCTAAGTTTTTTCCATTTACTTTTTTATTAGACAGTAAGTTTCAAGTATACAATTCAATAATACATTGCATTATGTGTTCACCACCCAAAGTCAGATCTTCAGTCACCATATATTTGCCCCCTTTATCCTTATCTACCTTCCCCCTTTCCTCCCTCCCCCCTTTCCCTCCTGTAAACACTAATATATTGTCTGTGTATATGAATTTTTATTTGTTTGTCTTGTTTGTTTGTTGCATTTTCTGTCTGACTAAATGTATGTGAAAGCTCCTAGAACATACATTAGACATACCTTTAATGGTTAAGAATTATGTGTAAATAAGTAGTAAATAAACAACCTCTTGCTTTCATAAATGCAGTAAAAATTTATAAATAAAAAAGTCACCTCTCGCCTTTATAAATAAGTCAATATTTAAAAAATACTGTCATGTAATATAATGTTAAGTATAATAAATATTATGAAGAATAATAGTAAAGCAAGGCACAGGGGCAGAATGATGGTGAGTTTAATTTTAGAAATAGTGGTCAGGGAGAACGTTCTAAAGAAATGACATTTAAGTGGAGACGTTAATGAGATGAGAGAGCAAACCATGTAAATATTTTGGTAGGAGAACATTTCAGGAAGAGGGAACGGCAAATGCAAAGGCCCCGAGGAGAGAGAGGGTGCTTTTGTGTAGAGGGAACAGCAAGGACCCACTGTGACTGCAGCAAATTGAGCATAGGAAGACTTGTAGGAAATGAGATTGGTCAGATCATACAGAATTTGAAGGTGAGCGAAGTTCTCTGGTTGAAATAGTAGATTTCCATTATTTAAATTGCTCTTTGAAAGCCTTCCTCTTGTCAAGATTAAGTTAATCAATAAATAAAATGACTTCGGAAAAAGCAAATATTAAGGTTGGTGTAGTGATTTGAGATTAGCAGTATCTGGCACATAGTACTCGGCAATACTTGTTGATATAGTAATGTTGTGTTTTATTCGATTGTCCTGTAAACCATGTGAGAATCAAAACTGAACTATGCATTATGCGAAGAACTGTGGGGAAATTTTGAATAAGAGATTAAGAAGTAAATACTTAGTCTTGAATTTTGTTGACCTATCTCAAATATAAAAATTAATGAATCTACAGCAGAACTGTTTTCATTTTTATTTTTGCTTATCTTGGGAAAGTACTAAAATATTAATTCTTACCATGAATGAGAGTTGAAATCTTAAAATATTTCAAAGTAAATATAACTAAAATACATTTGATTTAGACTGTGAATCTGAATAAGATTTATTCTATCCATCTAAAAATGTATCGTAATATTTGAAGTGCTTTCATGTTTAATTCTATCTATTTTTAGATACATATTCTCATTTAATTTATTCTCACAACAACACTTTGAAATGGGCATTGCTTTTATCATCTTCGTTGATATCTTCATTTTTCACGAGGGAATATTTGCAGATTGAGATGTTAAACATTTTCCCAAGAACACATAAGCAGTTTAGTTACAAAACTGGAACTTAGAAACAGATTTATTGTCTCCACAGTTCCTATTTCTTCTATTATATTATTCTATTTCACTGTGACTCACACAAGATTCTCCTAGACAGGACTTGATTTTAAGCTGGCCACCATTAGTGAAATTACATTAGCTAAATATGATTATGTCTTAATGTTCCCTGCAAGGATTAGACTAGTTAAGACATACCGAAGGGAAAAGCAATTATCTATTGAAATATGAATCTCTTGATTAAAACTGGAAATCGTATATTGGTATTAGAATGTTCATCTAGAATTTAAAAAACTCTGAATATCATCATTATTTCTTACTTGACTTACAAAGAACTTCAGTGGGGTTAGTTTTGAGGCTTTTTGTTGAGTGCCAAAATTAAAATGTAACATTTTACTGGAAGAATAAGTTTATCTAATTGACTCATTCTTTAGAGGAATTTAGACCTTAGGAATTTCTAACTACATGAGAAACATATGTGCTGGTATTTTCCCAATTTACATTACTGCCTAAAGAAAACCATTACATTAATCAACATTAAATCACCTTAGTGTTCTAGTGGTATAACTTGGAAGTTGATATTTTATTTCAATTCTTCACATTTTAAAATGCAAATTTATAATTGGTGATAATTCTCTATGGGTCTTTTGCAATATAGTATGCTGCAGGCTTCCAACCATCTGAGATTTGTAATTATCTTTAATACATAATTAATATAAGACAATGATTCTCCCACTGGACATGGACAAACTTGCCTGATAACAATTACCTTATTGCATGGAATCATAGTTTTTGAAAAAAAGAGTTTTCATTTTTTTTTTCTTCTTTAAGCTGTGGTATCATCCCCAGTGACTAGTGTAGTTTCTGGCACCCATTAGCTTCTAAATAAATATTGAATGAATATCTGGCTTTCATTTTTAGCTTGGCAATGGGACTGACTTCCACACCATACTTTTTATTAGTAATGTAAATGCTTGAACTTAGGTGTCATTATCAAACACCAGTAGAAATTTGCCAGCCATTGGACCCTTTGCTTCTCAAGGTATTAGACAACTGGTTATATTTAATTTCCATTTCCATGTCATCTAGGTCTATTGCAAAATCATCCTTCCTGATATTAAAATGCGGTGAGCACTGACATAGTGCCATAGATGGGTTTCAAGACATCTACTGACCCACTGAAATTGTATATGGCATATTGTGTGTATATATCTATATCTATCTATCTATCTATCTATATATATATATATATATATCTCATATGTTTTTTAAATATTTAATTTTTTAAGAGGAAGGCATCATGATTTTCATTACGTTCTCTTAGGAACCTTATGATCAAAACTTAATTTTTTTATAAATGCCGTATTTATTTTAACTTATTACTTTGTAAGAATCACCTAGAAAACATGAAAAATACACATTTTTCTACTTCACTCCATGAAATCTGATTCATTAAGAAGAGAGATATTCTTTCTCTTCTTCCTCTTTATTTTTTTCCTCTTTTTCCATTATTTATTGAAAACCTTCTATTTGTTCAATGTACTAAGCAATTTCCATGTATTATCTCATTTAATTCTACTGACAACCCTACAAGGTAAGTATATTTTGCTTAGAATAAACTGAGTTAAGTAACCTGCCCAAGCACACCTAGCAAGTAGGCAATAACACTGTGATCTAAGGCTAGAGACAAGTGTACTACTTTAGCCTTTTGTTTTTCTGACCTAAAAAAATTTGACTCTTTCCGAAGAAAGGTTCAGAAGTAGTAAACTCATTGACATCTCTGCTCCACAAGAATTAATTCCTCTCCTCTATATTCTCACTAGATAGCCATCAACTTGGATGGAGTCTTGTCTTATTTACCTTTGTATCCCTGGTGCTTAATATGATGCCTAACAAATAGTAGATTTTTAAGATTTTTTTCTGAATTAAAATTTAATTGATTTACTTGAGCTTTAGTTATTTAATAATTCTGAGACTTAGGTTCTAGTAGCTATGCCATTGACTCTCTGTGACCTTAATAATATAGAGCTGAGTTTTCTCCTGTATTAAAATTAGTTTTCTAACTTTTAAAATTTCGATTAGTATATAAATCTCAGATCCAATCTATTTAGTTCAACTTATTGTGATTATTGCACAAAAGAAATTCAATCTTATGGAAATTAAGTAATTATGAATTCTTTTATTTAATAATATAATTTGCTAACTTTTTTGCTTCTTTCCTTCTCCAGCATATGAATCAATAGATGTTTGGTTGAATTTGTTATGTTTTGTACAGTTTAAGCAAAGATAACTCAGTGATCTTATTTAAATTTCTCAGCATCCGGAGATCTCCTAGTGTGTTATTTTTTCTCCCGTGTTGCTGTTGATGTTCTTCTTCTTTGTTTTATTATACTTTTATACAGTCCTTAACACAGATGAGATATAAAACACTATAAAATCTATCACAGTTGAAACTCTAGACCTTCCCTCAACCCATGGGGATTAATTTGGCAGGAGGCCACCAAAACCAGTTCTTTTTTGAAGCTTAGTTTTTAGTTTCTACTTTAATTGCTGCCAAAATCTCAGCGCTTGGGAATTTAATTGCTCATTATATTTGTCACGATGGTGTCACAGACCCAAAGAAAGACTGTTGCATGTAAAATATTTATGGGTATTAATTTGGCCTAAACATGTGTATATTGGATTCCTTACATTTCTACATTGTAAAGTATAGCATATCTAGACTGAAACAAGACAGAATTCCACAAGCACTTATGCCCGTCCGCTTTATTGAAACTACAGTTCATCCAGTCTAGTGCCTAAATCTAACAACAGACACCTAGAGGAGGACTTATTCAGAACATTAATATGTTCACATTATGCAGTTTACTCTTTCGAAGCAGTCTTTGGGGGATTTGAGTCTGACTCTGAGGACAGACTACTTGGGTTCAAATCCCTGCTTTGTCCCTTTCTAGCAATATGACCTTGGGCAAGTTATCTTAATCTCTCTGAGCCTGTTTCCTCATTTGTAAAGAATTTCTGTGCTTCTTCTGCAGATTAAATAGGTGAAGCTCCTAGGAAAGTGTGTAACAAAATAAGCCCTCAACGTTAGCTAATTTCCTGTAATTCATCCTTATGTGCCAAAAAATTATAATGTTTTTCATGGTTGCTAATATGGATTTCCAGTTTCCTCCTAATGAGGCAGGGAAAATCTTTGCCAGTTGTAGCAAATGGAATATCTGATCAGCACTAAATTCAGTACCTTTCATGTTCTTCTATTTTTCCTGTGTACTCCCAAGTTGCTTGCTCTGTTATGTCCAGGTTAGTAGTCCTGCTTCTTATTCCAGTGTTTTATTACTAATCACTGATTTTTCTTCTTCTTGTGCTTGCTAATCTGAGGAGTAGTTCATTCATTCTCTCTCTGTGTCCTTTCTTCCC
>NW_006442103.1:3432589-3445945 GCF_000325575.1 Pteropus alecto | reverse complement strand
CTACAAAATACACATACTATCTTGCTTCTGCTACAATGGTTGCAGTATTCTTACACAATTATCTTGATCAAAGGACATGATGAGGCACCTAAAAATTGGAAGTGCAAGTTATCACCACACACAAGGTAATTTTTCAGAATTGTTTGGTAGTTTTTTATATCCTGAAAAATAAGTCTCCTATGTCTTACTTATTCCTGAAATTGCCTTCTGGGAAAGTCCTATACTAACATATAGAATCCCCTAGAATGAACAACATATTGGTATTTGTTACTTTAAAATGAGTTTATAATTTTTCTCAGATTCATGCTCATAAACTGAGTTGAGAATAGACTTCGATAGGAGGACATTGGCTCCAGTTTACATATAGTTGTCCAGAATGTTAGGGCAATATTATTGACAGTGGACATGACAGTGAGTCTGCTGCATCTCACTCAATTGGTCTGACACTTAATTTTATTTATGGAGAGGATGAGCAGATAAAGATGTTATTTGCTGGAGATGTTTATCTCATTATGGTAAAAGACGAACATTTGTCTGAATTAGAATTCAGCCCCTGTATTGCTTCCTTGGTACTTTCATATATTGCTCTAGAAGCATAAAAAAATATTTATCTTGGATTTGATTTCCATATCAGAACACAGAAGTAATTTTGTTCAAGGTAACAGTTAGACCTTTTAATGGGCTTATTTATTTCCTTTATTGTTTCGTTAGCTTTGTGCGGTCTCAGGAAACGTAAAATGTGGAGCATTCTTTTCTCTTGTTAGTTAACCTAATAATACTCATTTTGGGTTCGATTCCACCTGATGGCCACATTTCCAGAAAAAAATGACTACTAAAGTTGAGGCTTCTCATCATTAAAATGAAGAAATATCTTTAGATGCTCTGGAACATTTTGTCTCAGCTAAGTCTGAGAATTTTGACCTCTCTTCCTTGAGCCTTGGTGTGCTCAGTGAGGCCACTTCAGGTTTATGTATCCCACTTTTCTCTCTCTTCTGCCTTCAAGAGAATGTTTTTATCTCCTATCTCTGTAGCTGGAAAAACTAGACAGTCAAGTAGTCTATTGCTAGGGATGGGCTTTTACGAACTCAAAATTCAATAATTTTATTTGTTTTATTAACCCCAAGATGGACTATACCTATCAAAAAGAACTCCTGGTGGTTAACTGGGCCCAAATACATAATCAGAGCCTAGTCACCATTGTTTACAGAGGCCTCTCAGGTACACTGAGAAAAAAGCCACAGACTAAGCCGTCAAGCATCTTTTACTGTATTACTGCCTCTGAGATGAACTTTATAAAGGAGTTCCTGGAATTGCATTTTGACCTGTGGGCTGAGACCTGCCCTGTCCAATCAGAACAGCACAGTTATATTCTCATTTGCATCTTTACTGATCAACCAGAGCAGCTCTATAACAACCAATGAGAATGCATAATTTCTATCAATCAGGACAGTGTTATTTGGACCAATCAGAATGTACAAATTTGAATGCCATATTTGCATAGAAATGGACCAATCAGGACCCAGAGTGGGAACTTTCTCTATATAAGGGGACCTCTGTCTCAGAGGAGTGCACTTTCAGTTTCTTCCATGGCTGTGCCTCTCTGGTTTGCGAATTGTTCATCTGAATAAGGTTTCTCCAAACCCCAGATTGGGGGCTCCTGTTGGCATTCGATTGTTGACAGTGAACTTCTGTTGACAGTTTCTTCTATAATGTCTTTTGTGAACTTGTTCCTCTGCAGCTGTAGAGGCCCAGATAAAGTATAAATTATAGGTGGTGAAAAGGAGGAAGGTGATGAGGGATTTCGGGGCCAAAAAGAAAAACAGACACAAAATTATATGTAATCTTTCTTTATATTCTCAATCTACCACACAGAAAAGGAGGGAAATGCATTTCTTTGAAATAACATCTAGGAATCTCAAATAATCGAGATGTTATTGTCGATTATTTGAGATTCCTAAGCCATCTTTAAAAATTTTTAAAAATATAAATCTTAAAAAGTAAAACTTCCTGAAGAATTCAGTTTTTAAAAGATTGTCTACACATGGATTTTACTGTAAAATGACATTTCCAAAAATTGATCAAATTACCATTCATATTTTTGGAAGGATTTATAAATTATAAGAAATAATAAAAAGGTTATATTTTATTTTTGTTTATTATATTTTATTATACAGTCTTTTCCTAAGGGACATCAGACATGGATATTGAGATGAATAGAGGTTTTCGTAGACTCCATCTGTGTTTGCTTTTGATTCTAAGCTACTATGTCATACTATTGTAGCAGTCTGCCTTAAATATTTGTTATCTGTGACTTCGTTTTGCCATGGGCATTTTTGCTCTAATCTCTGGAGGACTTTTAATGGCTAAATTGAGATCTTAAAATTCTCTCTGAATTACAATAATGCAATTATCAGGCCCTTCCACTGGTTTTAATGATTGCATCTCACATTTCCTATAGCATCGTGGGCCTTAAAGACAGTACTCTAACTCAAAACAATTGTTTTTAAATAGAGATTCAGATATAGTGTTATTTAATTTTAATTTCTGGTAAATGCAAAGAATCTAAGATTTTTACACAAAACAAAAATATCCTGTCAAGGGACAGATTCATTTTTATTAAATGACTCCATTTAGGAAAGATACATATACATACATATATGTGTATATGTGTATATATTAAAAGTTGGAGTGTCATTAAAAATATGCCCATAGTAATTAAATAGAAGTATTTATTCCCACATCTGGTTTATAAACCATCTGTGGGGAGGCATCAAATTAAAGATAGCTATTGTTTTTCATATGGAGAGCCATAAAGTTTGAAAAAAATAGGTTATGAAACCTCTTACTTTAAGATTTAAATGTAAGACACTTAGCAGTGATTCATGTAAATTGATAGGGCTGGGTTTATGGCACATCTAGTTGCAGAGAAAGTATACATTGTTTTTTTTATTAATGGTTGAGTTGGGGAAGAAAAAGAATGAGGTTTAGAATCAGAAACCCTGAATTTTGAATACCGTCTCTCCCATAGATAATAGGAGTCACATACTTTGAATAGATTTTAAGTGAAAACAATTTGAATTAAATGGGAAATTAGTTGAAATCAATAATCCCAATGTTTAATTTTTATGACTTTTTTAAGCTTTTAATTCATTTTCAGCCATTTATCTCTGTTCTACATTTATAATAGCATCAGCAAGCAAACAAACAAACCAAACCAAAAAGAAATTGGCTAAATAAATCATAACACGGATACTGTGGAATATTATGCAACTTTAAACATTTTATTGCGAAGTCTGTTTAGAATCATGAAAAGATGCTAGTCACGTATTACTAAGATTAAATATATTAAAATTAAAAACAGTAAGTCCCAAATATTATGTACCTACTAGCTGTGTTTGGGAATTTTCAGCTACTCATGAAGCTCAAGTGGCATTATTTGAGTAGCAGTTGTTAACATGAAGTGATATTGTAAGTTGAATGTAGTAAACGAATGTAACTAATTTATTACATGGCTTTATTTTCTTTTATTACTTTTTGTACATCTTTATCTCCTTTTTAGTGTGCAAAGGCGAAGAAAACAAACTAATAATTGGAAATTTCTTTTAGACAGTTTGAAATATGAAAATTTTCTTGAACCGAATTTGCAAATAATCAGAGTAGGCAAAAATCTTAATCAGTAAAGTATATCTTTAATAGAAAAATTAAGTAATATTTAAAAAGTCAAGTCCTGTTTTAAATAGTTTCTCTTATTACTAGCACTTATTTTGTTGTTACATTTGACAAAAACAGCTTATTAGACATAGGAAATAAAAATATTTCCAAAACTGAAAAAATCTTATTTATAAATTATCTTGAAGTCAAAAAGAAATATAAACTAATAACTGAAACTTTGGAAAATATTGAAAAGTATAAGTGAAAAAGAAACACCCTTGTTCATTTAACATTCTGAGATAATCTGAGTTAAATTATTTGCTTTTTTGGCTCTCTTTGTTTTTCATAATTATGTAATACATTGTATTCAATTTTATAGTGTCTTTTATAAATTACATGCTGTCATATAAACATTGGCTGGTTAAAAATCTACCAAATCTATCTATTTGTAATAAAAGCATAACATCCTTAATTTTAATGAGCCGTATTTAACCATCTCTTTATTGTTGAAAGTTTAAGATTTTTCACCCAATATTTCACTGCTGTGAAAATGCTGCAATAAACATCTATGAGCTTAAAAATCTTCTAAAGGTTATTTTCATAGAAATATTCAAAAAGGCACTATAATTTGTAAAGTGAACAATTTATGTTTGTCCACCTTTTTTCATCTCACTGCCACTGTGAAAACTAAAGAGAAAGGAAAACTATGCTTTCTACTCAAGAGGCCCGTGCTCCAACTGAACTTAATTTTGATTCCAGAAGTATTGGAAAAGTATTCTTCAAAGGCCATCCAGTCCAAGTAATTTAGTTACTCATTTTTGCAATTATAATTGTATAAATGGCATCCTTTAAGTCTATTCACTATAGAGAGAAAAAGTACATAATTTCATTAATGAAATATCAAAAGCTTATCAGGATAAGTTAGACTCCTTTACAGGAATTGGATCTTTAGTACAGAATTTTAATACATAATCAAATGTTATTTTGTTAGTATTAGGTGGTAGCCAACATTTACCAAGTCTTTGATACTTTGAACTTCTTGTATATGCATTATTTAATTTTGATAATAGTGATATGTGATTGCATTGTAATTTCTTACTCAGAATTCAAACTCTCTTCTAAAAACTTTTCATTGCAGTATAATTACATATGGAAAAGTGAATGAATCTTGAGTGTTTAGTCAGTGAATTTTCACAAAATGAATTAAACAGTGTCCTAGAGGACTGACCCTCTTGTGCCTCCTGTAGACACTATCCATCAACTAGCAACATCTTGGTTCGGTTTGCCTGTTTTTTAAAAAACAGCTTTACTGAGATATAATTCACATTTTAAAGTGTATAATTCAGTAGTTTTTAGTATATTCACAGTTATGCATCCATCACCACTAATTCTAGAACACTTCATTCTCCCTAAAAAATAATGCCATTACCATTAGCAGTCATTCCTCTGTCTCTCCAGCCCCTGGCAATCGCTAACGTCCTTTTTGTCTCTGTGGATTTGCCTATACTATAAATTTCATATAAATAAAATCATACAATGTGGCCTTTTGTATCTGGCTTTTTCATTTGGCATACTGTTTTCACTGCTTGTCCATGTTGTAGCATGTATTAAAATTCCCTTTTTATAGCTGAATAATATATTGTTGTATCAATGTACAACATTTGGTTATCCATTTATCATTTGATTGATTTTGTTGTTTTCTACTTTTTGTCTTTTATGAATAATGCAATTATGAACATTTGTGCATAAAATATTTATGCAGTTATATATTGCTCAGTGTGTCCATCCTTAAGCCAGTGCCACGCTATCTTAATGACTGTAGTTTTGTAGTGAGTTTTGAAATTAGGAAGTATAAGTTCTTCAAATTTGCTCTTCTGTTTTTAAGAATGTTTTGACTATTGTGGGTCCCTTGCAATTTCATATCAAATTTAGAATCAGCTTTTCAAAATCTGCACCAAAAAAAAAAAAAGTTGGCTGGAATTTTTACATGAATTGTATTGAATCTTTAGATTAATTTAGGAAGTAGTACCATCTAAACAATATTAAATCTTCTAATCCATGAACATGGATGTTTTTCCATTTCTTTTGGTCTTGTTTAGTTTTTTTGTGATATTCTATTCTCTGTAGTGCACAAACCCTATCCTTCTGTTGGTAAATTTATTCGTATTTTGTTCTTTTTTATGTGCATAAATGGAACTGGTTTTTTATTTTCACTTTTGGATATAGCTTTGCCTACTTTTAAACTTCATGTAAGTGGATAATTTTGCTATATGCTCTTTTGTGTGTCACTTTTGTTTTGCTCAATACTGTGTCTGTGATATGCATCTATGTTACTCCACTTGGCTATAGTTTATTTATTCTCATTGCCGTATAGTTTTTTGCTGTATTAATATACCATTATTCGTATATTCCACCTTGATGTGCATTTGATTTGCTTCCAGTTTTGAGCTATTTCGAATAATGATACTATTAAAATTCTTGTAAAAGACTTTAGGTGAAAATATTATACCTTTGTTTTGAGGGCATTCCCAGGTGTGAATGTTCAGCTTTTGAAAATGCTGCCAAATCACTTTGCAAAGTGGTTGTAACAATTTACATTTCCATCAGCAGTACTTCAGTTGCTTTTGATACTAAATAAATACTTGTGTTTTTAGGCATTTTTAGGCATTTTAAAAAAAATTATTAATTTTAATTAGTTTCAAGTACACAGTACATTGCTTAAATATAAGTTTAGCAGATATAGATATAGACGTATCTATATAGTTTATAAAATGATCTCCCTAATTGCTCCCTCCCTCCCTTGACCCTCCACCTAGCCAACATATTAATGATAACTGCATGCCCTACGCCGTACTCCCCATCCCTGTGACCATCCATTAGCTACTAATTTGTACTTCTTTAACCCTTCAACCCATTCTCCCAGCCCCTCAACCCTTCTCCCCTCTGTCTGTCACCTAATTGTCCACTATATTTATGAGTCTGGTTTTGATTAGTTTGTTCTTTTTATTCCTTAGATTCCTCATATAAGTGAAATCATATAGTGTTTATCTTTCTCTGATTTAAATACCTTCTAGGTCCATCAAAGCAATATCTTTTTCCATTTCCTTCCTTTTAGTCTGTGTGTGTCTCTTAATTTGAAGTGAGTCTCTAATAGGCAGCATATGTAGTGGTCTTGTTTTCTTATCCTTTCAGCCACTCTATCTTTTGGTTGGAGCACTTAATTCTTTTCCATTTGAGGTACTTGTTGATAAGAATGTAGTTGTTACCATTCTTTATTCCTGTTTCTGATAACATGCTTTTTCTTCTTAAAAACGTCCCTCCAACATTTCCTGTAGTACTGGCTTGGTGGTGATAAATTCCTTTAGCTTATTTTTGTCTGGGAAGCTCTTTATCTGTCCTTCAACTCTAAATGATAGTTTTTCTGGATAAAGTATTCTTGGTTGTAGATCCTGGGTTTTCATCACATCAAATATTTTGTGCCAAATCCTTCTGTCCTGCATGGTTTCTTTTGAGAAATTGGCTGCCAGTCTTATGGGTGTTACCTTGTAGGTAACTGTTTATCTCTTGCTTCTTTTAAGATTTTCTCTTTGTATTTAATCTTTGGAATTTCAATTATGTCTTGGGTGGGCCTCTTTGGGTTCCTGGTTTTGGGGACTCTCTGAGCATCCTGGGGTTTTATGTCTATTTCCTTCACCAGGTTAGGAAAGTTTTCCATCATTATTTCTTCGAATAGCTGTTCAACATCTTGTTTTCTTTCAAGTACCCCTATGACATGAATATTTTTACCTTTAATAGTGTCCCATAGGCTCCTTAAATTATTATTATAGGCTTAGCTTTTTTCTTGCCGTCCTGATTGAGTGTCTTTGGATTTCCCATCCTCTATATAAATCATTTGATCTTCTTTATTCACTTTGTTTATTCCATTTGATATACTTCTCATCTCAGATAATGTGTTCTTCACTTCAGACTGGTTCCCTTTTATAATTTCCATTTTTATGGTTTTTTTATCTCTTTGTTGAAGTTCTCACTGACTTCACCTACACTTCCCTTAAGTTCATTGAGCATCTTTACCATTTTGGCTGCCTTTCTGTGTCTGTTTCTATGTGTTAAGAAAAGCTCCTAAGTCTCTCGGTCCTATTAGTGTGGATTTGTGAAATAGGTGTCCAGTGGCACAGTCCAGAGAGGAGTTCAGCTGCTGGCCAAATTTAGCCCAATCCTCTGCCCCTCCGGTGCCATCTGTTAAGATTCATCAAGCAATTCACAGATGCTGTGCTTATAGTTGCCTCAAAAGTCCACTCCAGAAACCGAGGCCAGCTGGCTCCAGTGTGAATCTAGGCACTGCTCAGTAAGGAACACCTGACTATTTAAGGATACACCTGGATGTAGCTTGGGTGGAGCCATGAGTTGGGGGAAGTTGGGTTTCAGGGAATCCTCTGGGCGGAGTGACCTCTATTATGCAGTTTGATGAGGTCTCAGCTATGGCGGTACTGCGTTCATGCACTGGGACAGGGGAGGACTCAACAGGGAACAATGGATACCACTGGCACTTCTGTACAGGGTGAATCTCACTTGGGCCCTCACTCTGACAGTGTCTCCCTGTAAGTCCCTGGAGCCCACTGTGTGCAGCCGAATCGGCACTGGTGCTCAGAGCGAGCAGGTCCATCACTGTGAAAATCTGCTCGCAGATGTGGCCCGTTTAAGAGGCATCTGCTGCTGCCACTGCTGCAGTCTCTGTCTTACTCAGCCGCTCAGGACCGGGCAGCCCTGTGTCCTCACCCCGTCCTACCTTCTGCTATTGCAGGGTGATTTCTTGGATTTCTCCCTAGTTATATGGTTTGTTCATCAAGATCCCAGGTGATTTTTCCTTGCTGCTTGCTCCTTGTTTCTATCACAACTTTGATTTCGTTGCCAGAGGCATGAACAGAGCCTCTATCATCTACGCCATTGTTTTTTTCCTACTGAGGATGTTTCTTAATCAGTTGTGCCTGCTGCTAAGAAACCCTGCTGTAGACAAAGAGGCCCCTCCTTGAATCTCACTGGATTCTTGAGGAGGTGTAGTATTAAGAAATATAATATCTAATTTTTTAATTTGCATCTTCCTCATGACTAATGATGTTGAACATTATTTTTATTGGCTATTTGGATATTCTCTTTTATATAACATTTATATAAGTCTTTTGCTTGTTTCCATTGAGTTATCTGTCTTTTTCATATTTATTTATAGGAGTTTAAAATTTATATGGATTCGAATAACTTAAATGGTGTGATACTGGCACAACTATAGGAAATTGAGCAGTTGGCCATAATGGACTCTAGAAACAGACCCCATGTGTACCGTGACTTACTTTATGGAAAATACAATTCTGAATTACAGTGAGGGAAATGATGGTCTTTTTGATAAATAGTACTGATTTGATTAACTATGTGGTGTGATTTCCTGATTTACGCCATATATCAATATAAATCTCAGGTGGATGACATATCTAAATATGAAATGTAAAATAATAATGCTTTGCAAAAAAATACAGGAAGATATATTTATAACATTGAGGAAGTGAAAGGTTTCTTAAACTGGACACAAGCACTAACCATAAATTTAAGCAATAATAAATTGGGCCTCATTAACAATAAGAAGTTCTCTTTATGAAAAGACCTACTAAAAAGTGAAAAAGATAAGACAGAAGACATGAGATGCTATTTCCAATTTATATATCTAAAAGAGGACTGTTATTCAGAATTCAAATTATTTTAGATACATTTTGGTAATTTTCAGGATTTTCATTGTAACAGTATATAACTATGTGTTAAAACAGATCTTTGCCTTTATTTGACTGACTTAAAAATCAAGATAAAGTCATATATATACTTACACATTTTAAATAAATCAATTCTTACACATTGTAAATTATTAATCTAAATTCTGTAAGTTTCCAAAATCCAGCATACTCTTTATGATTGAGAATAGAAAAAAACCATTAATATTTAAAATTATATTATTTAGTTTTTTGTTAATTAAATTCAATTATTTTATTATCCTAAGTATTTCTAAACTGTGTATTAAATTTATTTTGCCAAAAGATTCATATGGATACAGTTTTTAGTTTAAAATTTAATTCTATGCATTATGTTTTCAAAACTTACTAGGTCATGTAAAATTGTTAGTTTAAAATAAAAAATAGTTAAAATTGTGATAAAGTTAAAATGACATTTAGAAAATTTAGCCTTGTAATGCTAAGAACCTGCTAAAATGTCACTTAAATTATAAGAAATGAGTGTGTCTATAAAACTGTAAAAATTGTATATATAATTGTTATTTAAAGATGTTATAAAATTTTGATTCTAAAATGCTGGAACCTTTATTATTATATTATACCTGGGTTCTACCTTTTCATCTCAGTAAATACCAATTTATTTAGAACTAGATATTTATCATACAGTTTATTGTGATTTGAAACTTTATTGACTTTCTCCTTTGAATTTAAATTGACTTCGATACTTGAGATTATTTTAGAGAACTAATTTTTATTCCCCCAAACTCTATAAAAAATATTCATTTCTATGCGTCTATTTTCTTAATTCTGGGAAATTGGTAAAAAGACTTCTGTGACAGCTTGTATCATAAGACATTTTTATTTTGTTACTGTTGAATTCACACTGTCAATTTTAATGAATCCTGCCCAATTAAAGTGATGTGCATATCTTTCATGAATCCATAATCAATATAATCAATTACATTTTTACATAATTGCACAGATATAATTTTATCTCAAGATGTTAGAGGATTAATGCATTTTTTAATATGTTGCAGAATTGCGAGAAGCTGGAGAATAATTTTGATGACATCAAGCACACGACTCTTGGTGAGCGAGGAGCTCTCCGAGAAGCAATGAGGTAAGTCTGAGTCACCATAGCAACAGTCACAGATGTGGTAAAGAAAAAGTCATTCTTCATTATTGGGGGAACAAATGAGTTCATTGCCACCATTCAGCTCTGTTCTCTAAGGTATTAATTTGTCAGTAGAGAGACTTCCCTTGAGGCTGTACTTTGGTTTTGAAGCTGCATAAATGTTAAGCCTCAGTGCACAGTAAAAAATGTAAATGTTTAATTTGTTACTTAAAATGCTTAAGGGGTGTCTTGTTTTATATTTATACTAAACTGTGTGATTGAATGGAAATATTGTTCATTTAAATTCTGCTTGTATATAAAAAAATAAACAGTACAATGGTGGTTTAACTCAGTAGTATTTTTTCCTAATTAATATTTAATTTAAAAAGGGGCACTTAAAATTTCATATTATATTAGTTTTTATAGGATTACATTGTCGCATTTTTAAACTGATTTACATTTTCACACTATTATAATGTGTATAGGTTAACTTTTTTCAAAGGCAGTAGTCTATGATGAACCCGATGATTTTTTTTTCGCATTTTAACGTTGCTATTCTTGAATGTGTCTCTGAATTTCTTCCCAAAATTGATGCTTTTTTAATAACTTTTAGGAAGCAGTCTTTAAATCCATCTGATCAGAATAAAGCAAGGCTTTTTACCAGACATTAAATATGTGTGAGAAATAAAAGTCTTTGTCCTTATAGCTATAAAACAACAGCAGCAAATTATATTAACTTAAAAGTTTTGAGTTGAACCTTTGGGATAATTTCCTATATCATTGTACAGAAATAGTATATTTACCTTTATTTAGCCTACGAAATTAAAATTGGTTTTTAAAATATATCTTCTATCAATGCTCATTTTGTTTGGTTCTTAAATCAAGGCCAAACAAAATTTACGATAAGAGAAAGGATAAAGCTAGGAGGTTTCCTAGAAGGATATTTCAGGTACAATTTCGTTATTGCTAGCACACAGTTACCATATACTTTAGTTTAGAAGCTGCTCTCATTTAGCAACCTTCCTTTTACCATGCAAGCAGCAGGGGAAAGTAATTAAATTTAATAGAAACTGCCCTCATTTTGAAGCCACTTCTATTTAAAACCACAGGGGGAGGTAATTAAATTTAATGGAAACAGTAGCTTCTACACAAAGATACATGGTACTTCTGTATAGATGATTATGATGTCACAAAAAGAGGAATAATATATTACTAGTACAGAGAAATTACCAGCTGGAGCAAGTGAGCCTATTTTATTGTTAATGTCTTCACTAATAAAACAAAAAAAGAGGAAAAAATAAAACAGTACTCAATAGAGAATGTGTATCTATATAAAATGTAATCAGACATTCTCAAAGTTGGAATTAATGAAAATAGTAGTAAATTAAAAATAAGGTGTAAAATATATTGAGGAAAAGGTCAGTGCAGAAATTATGAATAAACTGTTTTTCAATATAGTTTTATCCTCTATATAAAACTATCACATTTACAAATTGAACACATCATTTTTGTGAATGCCTGTATAATAACTTTAGATATGTAAGTACGCACACTTATATATATTTAGAAACTATAGTTATTCTCTATATTTTTGTATCTATTCAGTTTAAAGTAGACACCTATACAAAAAGAATAAAAGAATTGAGGGCTAAAATCACAAAGAATTGCAAAGGGGTAGTATGAATAAAAATGGATGTGAGTGAGGGAAATATAATGAACAGAGAAAGGAGACGTAATTAGTATAGAAAATTTATCATTGAGAAAAAACAAATTCAATTATGGGAGAATTGCGTACGAAGAGATTATTAAACTCTGCCAAATTTTTAAATACTTGCCATTTTGGAAAATACCAGGATATTCTGCTTTTAAAAAAGTAGAGATGAACTAATGAGAGAAACAAGTATTACCTGGTTGGCGTAACCTTTCTACCACCACGCTATGAGATAAAGCAGTAGTCTAGATAATTTCAATCAGCATTTAATTATATGGCTGTGTAATGTACTTTGTTTACGTAGTTTGCATATATTACACACACATATTATTGGTAATGTTTCCATTCACTAAACGCAATTAAATAATTTAGTAACTAAAGCATTTAACAATTTAGTATACTATTTAACAATTTAGTGTACTCTGTTTTTGTTTTCTACCTTTCACATGTAAGATTATGGAAACATGTCAACAAAAAGTTATAAAGCCATGTGACTAATAGAATAATAGGAGAATGCACGAAGAGGCAACAATTAATTATTTTCTCATTTATGATCAATTTTTACCTCACACAAAGGGTGTCTGGATCAGAGAAAACCATGGAGAGGATGAGAAATTTGATTTGATCTAGGCCTTGAAAGATGGCCAGTTTTGCAGGTGAAGGGAATAGTATTGGGCAAAGGTATAGAGGCATACAGGTGCAAGGTAGAATTCAGGAACAGTAAGTGGTCTGATGTAAAGCAAAAATTTTCAAGCTTTTTTGAATATATTGTTTTCCCACAAAACTCACATAGGCAGATTTTTTTAGTCAGTGATATCTCTTCTTATATGCCGAGAATCTCTGGGTGGAAATGGAGCAATAGGAGGTTGGCAAGGATAATGGGAGAAATTCAGAATCTCAGAGTATGAGGGGGGACAGTGGGAGACAGGTATGAATAATTTGCCAAAACCTCAGTGAGCACATGGGCTGGTCTCAGGAGGCTGGCTAGAAATTTGTGTTACCATATTCTGGAGGCCAGTTACCTAACATCTAGTTTGCCATGAAAAAAAATTTAAATTGTTTCAGGGAGTCATTGTGGTTTTTAACAAAAAGGGTGACGAGATTAAATA
>NW_006442103.1:3429331-3432422 GCF_000325575.1 Pteropus alecto | reverse complement strand
CTGTGAAGATAATTTTACAGCTCTGTAGAATTCTAGTAGGGGAAGAAGATACAATGTGGGGACAGATAAAGTCAATCATTTATTTAATAAACATTTATTGGGTTTCTCTAAAATACCAGATAATAGGGTTAAAGATATGAATGAGACAGAGTCCCTGCCCTGAAGGAGCTAATGGTTTGGTCGAGGAGACAGGTACAAAGTTCAAATGCTCGATGTGAAGACTCAGAGCCCCAGGACTTGAGTCTTTTCCCTGGTCCCCAAACTCCATGGTAGCTTTCTGTTCACAGGCAGGGCATAGCTTGGCTATGGGAGTGTCCTCTTCTCTCACTAGCTTAACCTCTGTGGCAGCCCTCAAGTGGTTCCAGGCACCCACAGTGGTGCTCTCGTCCTGCGTATGTTCCCCCTGGAGAAGCTGGAGCAAAACTGGACGGAATCTGAAGATTTGACCTTTTGTGGTTGCTGTCCCAGGGGCCTTTTGGCAAGTTGGGTACAGCTCCTTGTTTATTAATGTTCTGTTCTATGAGCTTAGAACAAAAAAGAAAGGATTCTGCCCTTGCTCAGTTCTCTGCCACCTCATTCAGTCCCTCCTCCTGGCCAGTCTTTGCCATGCAGTCTAGAACCTGTTCTGTCAAGATCTCACCCATGAATTGTTTCAGACACCTCCTGTGCTTCACCCAATTCCAAATGTGAGGATCCCCCAAGCCTAGATCCAACCATGTAAAGATCACAAGGAGCTACAACTTACTGTGGAATGTAATGGCTAAATAAAACATGTGTTTGATTAGGTTTTAGCCCATATGTATGCAGGATGAGAAAAAATAATTTTAAAGTTTGTTTTGACAGGAGAGTGGAGAGTTCAGTGGAGGGAACGAGAGAGTTTGTTTTGACAGGAGAGTGGAGAGTTCAGTGGAGGGAACGAGAGAGGTAGAGAGACCAGTGACCCCACTAAAATGATGGTAGAAGGGTATTGAGGTCAACAGAGGGGTGTGTGATTGAGAAATTTTGTTTGACAACGTCAACCTGATGAGACTTTGTTACTTAATAAACTCAATAAATCATAAACCTGATTTAATCCGTGCTGCTCTGTTTAAAGGCTTTAAAATTTTTCTTCTGCCAAAAAAAGTCAAATTTATTTGTGTGTCCTAGTAGATAGTAAATCCCATGAGGGCATGAGGAATGCTATTTTGCTTTCCTTTGTATTCTTAGCCTTACCATAGTATTAGTGTATAGTAGGTGCTTACGAATTATTTGTTGAATTATTTATAAAGGTAAAGGTAAGAAGAAGGAGACTTATCAAGGGCAAGTCAAATGTTTTCATTTTGAGTATTTGGATATACATTAATTGAAATAGGGAGAGAGACAATAGAAGGAGATTAAGGAAGATTTTAGTTTTCAGTTGAATTTGAGATAGCTATGGTAAACTCATGTACAAATTTGCAATAGGCAGAAGAAAAAGTCTATACTACAGGTCAGCCAAAAGACTGGGGATCGATGTGTCCATTTGGGACTTGTTAACATTTTCATACTTGTAGCCATAGGAAAGCATATGATTTCTAAGAAAAATGCATCAAATCAGAGTCTAACTAGATGCCTAAGAAAATACTGGACTTAGGAAAGCATGTGTCAGAGGGAAACATCTTTTAGGATTTAAAAATTTTAAATAATCTTCTCCAGCAGAGTTGGTGGAGACTGTACCTGATGTGCCCAAGAAGTAAAGGGCGGGCATCATTCTCACCCAGAGCTCTGTGGCTCACGCAGACATCTAGAGCAGTGTTGCATGGTACAACTTTCTGCTATGATAGGGATGTTCAGTATGGTAGCCGCTGAGCACTGAAACCGTGGCTGGTGTCACTGAAGAACCTAATGCTTGATTTTATTTAATTTTTACTAATCAAAATGTAAATAGTTGCATGTGGCCAGTAACTATGATTTGGACAGCATCATGTTGCCCCAGAGAGATGTTTTCATTTTGCTAAAGTGACATTCAAGTGCCTCTTACTGATGGAATTCTCATCAGTAGAGATAGTAAGGTTAAACTGCATTCACACGCATCACACATATACGTTACACATGCCTCTCACTGTCTCAGACAACGAAGAGTAAAAGGTGGATTCATAACATAGCAATTGATGTGAAAACGGAAATTAACAAGTATGACTTGATATGGAGGAGCCAAAGTGACTCTTATTCTCCAAAGGCATAATTTATATCTAGAAAGCCCAAGAGAGCTAACAACAAAGCCACTTTAGAAATTAATAAGAGAATTTAGTAATATGTTCAGATTCAAGATTAAGATGGAAATTCGTGAGATTCTATGTGTTACCTACAGCCAGTTAGTGCTTGTAATCAATAATAGATCCTATGAAGATCCTGTAAAGGACATATTGAATCACTCAGTAAGTGGTTTAAGAGAGAGTTTTCATTTGCTGTTTGGAAAAAAGAAATTTCTTTATAGTTTCATTTCATACATGTTAAAAAGAAAATTTCATGTATATGAAAGAGCTAAAGGAAATAAATGAAATGGACAAAGTTCAGTAAGTTATGAAGGTGACTATCTTTTTCAAGGTTTGGATGGAGAAGGAGATGATAAGCCAAAAGAAATCACTAAGCTTTGCTTCTCTATGTATGAAAAAAAAAATTACAAAATTAAACATCAGTGTATTGTATTTCCATATGTAAAACAGATTAAAAAAATTAGGAGCTCATTGGATAATTGACAAAGTATGATTAAGAAACCTTTGAAAATATGCAACTCTAATAGCAAATATATATATAAGTTATGTTAAAAATGCTAATTTCTTGGTTATTGACATTGCTACAATTCAGTGGCGAGGAGATTTTTGTGTGCTAGTGATGGAATCTTAGGAGAGCCATTCTCACATTCTTGGAGCTCAAGAGGAGTGGAAATTCTTGCTGTATTTAAGGAAAGATGGTGCCAATAAGTGCTAAGAGTCTTAAAACCAATGTATCCTTTTTATATTAATTTAACTTTCTGAAATATGTAGAAGATATAGAAATTATGGACAATCTGAATCTGTTTCTCCAACTATAGAATATTATGTTAAACAAATTAAATAGAACCTAATTAGAC
>NW_006442103.1:3426393-3429255 GCF_000325575.1 Pteropus alecto | reverse complement strand
TCTGAATATTAAAATGATCTTTAGCATAATTTCTTTAGTGACATAAGGATGCTTATGTTTTAATGTTCAGTGAAAAATACCAGGGAAGAAAATTGCATGTAGAACATGATCTCCACCAAATATCAGGAATGCAGAGAAAAAAGATAGAAGTGAAATATAACAAAATAACTATTACATCTGGGTGATGGGCTTACAGATACTTTTTTCAAGCGTATAATTTTCTGTTCTGAATTTTCTATACCGTGAGCATATTATGGATGATTAGAAAAATAGTGGAGTAAGAAATGAAAACCAAAATGGAAAGAAAAATTATATGAAGAGTAGGATAGGTGGTAAAAATCTGATTTGAGACTCCAACTGAGATTTTAAGTAAATTAATCTTTTAATCTTACTCTTTTGTAATATAAGATTTAAAGGATTTATATGAAGAATGAGGATAATGTAGGAGAGAATACTTTATAATTTATGAAACATTAATAAAATGAAGATATAAAGTTTTAAAATGTTTGTATACATTTTTATTCAATAGTGTATTGTGCTTATTTTAATGTATTTACGTACATTGTACATAATGGAATTGATTGGAAACCTTTAGTATCATCTTAGATTGTAGAATAACACAAGAAATATTTCTTGTCTAACTTATATAGAGTTCATTGTAGTTCCACAGCTTTGTGAAAATATTGTACAGGATTTATGAAAATTATGACATAAGAAAAAAAATTTCAGGAAAGAAAAAAGAATGCATCATCTGTAGCTTAAATCTCTGACTAGGGTATAATAATAGTGAATTTAGAGGTAAAATTCTTTTTTTTATCACATATTCTCCTTATCTCTGCCAACTCAACCCTATTATACCAAAGTGATTAGATTTTTGTATTATATTTTGAACCTGTCTGAGCCCTTGTAATAAATTCTAAACATCGAGGGGAAAAATGACCTTTTTTTTTTAACATTGTGTCTCTCATTTTCAGCTCTAGAAGCAGTAGTGGGCTGCGCATAGTAGATATATAAAATTAGAAGGTATCTGAACTGAATAATTTAAGAAAAGGGAGTTTCAAATTCTAAAAAAGAAAGATACATACACATAGAATACAGTTAATTAAGAAAATAAGTGAAAATGCCATGCAAAGCTTTCTGACGATGACAATACACAAAAATATACATTGGTAAGATTTATGGATATACCTCTATGGCAGAAATGTAAATTACATTTTTGGAGTACAAATATTGCTAATTAAGGGTTAATATTTTACTTGCAGAGCCAAGAATATTCAGTGGGAGTCATTACATTTATTATTACAGAGATGGACTATCAAGATGTCTCTGTTATCTGTTCTTCCCTTCTGCTTGACTTTGCCATGTGTTAAGATTTCTGTCTCTAGATGGTGATGTTGAGTTGCACAGTTTATGTTCCTGGCTTTTTTCTCTGGTGTGTGTAATAGTAATTGTAGCGGCCCCATAAACCCAGACATTAATACAGAGTTAAAAATTAATTTATAACTATGTAAACTTGGAAAATAGTTTTAAGAGATACAACACATTCTAAATATTAAGTCGAGCATTTAAAATTGCTTCAATATGCTCCTTTACCTTCAACTCAAAGATTTGAGAAGTGAAAAGAATATAAATGGCAATCTTACTTTTCATCGAAGGCCTGAGGTCTGAAGAGATATTCAAAGACATTTAAAAGATATATTTTCAGTTTTTCCCTTCTAGATGTATTACTCTAAAAATTACATCTTTAGTTTTACTCCTGTGTTAATATCCAGTGGTACGGGGGCCGTTTACCACCTGATCTAAGGGTGTGTTACTCCTGGCACTCAGTTACTGTTTAGCTGTTTATGTTTTCATTATATTAATCTTTCATCTCTTGTTAAGCACAGTGGTTAAACTATATATGTATATTTCTAAAACTGGTGCTTCTATATGAACTGGAGTAAAAGACTGTCTCTATGAAAAATTTTGTCCATCTGAATAAGGCTTGAAGATAAGAATATTGTCATTATCCTATATAATCTTATTCTTATAGATAAATTTGTGCATGTGTACATATATCATATGTGTGTAAATGTGTGTGTATATATATGTATGTGTGTGTATATGTATACTTGTGTTATCTCTTTCTATCTCTATCTAAATCTCCCCCTTCCAGTCTAGGAAATCTTACATGTGACAGCATTTGGAATTTGGAGATTGCTTTGCTTTTCAGAATATCCATTAGGTTCACAAAGATTTATGTACGGGGAGGTTCAATAAAATTGTTTTATAATAGTAAAAAGAGGTTTGGAGGAGGAGAAGGCAACCTAAATATTTATGACTAGTGAATTCAATAAGTAATAAGTCTGGAAAATGAATATAGGCTGTGAGAAAATTTGAAGTGACATTGAAGAAAAATGTAAAATAAATAAAACGAGAAAGTATTAACAAAATACTTCTAGTGAAACCATCAGGTTGTTAAACGATGATTATAAATGAGCTAACATTACAACATATATTTTGTTTTCAAACATAAATATAAATTACTTATATAAACATAAATGTCTGTGTGTCTGTATGTGTTTTTTAACTATATGGTAAGTTTGACCTGTGAAATTTGATTCAGAAGCCATGTGTCAGCTTTTCATTTCTATTTTATTTCTTGACCCTATCATAATTATATTTCTCCAAGTTTTCTTTCACTCAATGGGTCAATAGGAATTTCTTGAAAGCACCACACCCCCAAATCAGCTTATAAGAGTATCTTTTCTTCCATTCAGAGGAAAACATCTTGTTTTTATCATTTCCGGTATAGAGAGGCATATATTCCTCCATGCCTGCAGTGGGTTTCTGGATTTCGTTTATGCCACCTAACGCATGTGT
>NW_006442103.1:3423789-3426370 GCF_000325575.1 Pteropus alecto | reverse complement strand
TTAGATTTTGAGAAATCTAAAAACAAAGGCACACCATTTTTTTCCCCTAGATAATGATGCAACTGCTCTAATAAACAACTACTCTAATAAACATCATTAGAATGCACTTTAGAAAATATTGGTTAGACATTTGGAAAATGATTAATAATAAAAAGGTAATTGTATTTGGTTATATATTTTATGTAATTAAATATGTAATTATATGTTTTATACGATTTATGTAATATGAATATGTGTGTACACACATTTTATACATATATATGCAAATCCGCATACACACATACACTCACACATAGATTTGTTATCATCTGCTTACTGCATAAGTTAGGAATCTTACTTTCACTCCAAGGGTGAGTGAAAGCAAGATTTCACATTCAATTTCGGATGAGCCAAATTTAATTTAATTTTTTCATCACTTATGGGGAATAGAAGAAAAATTCTATATTCTCACTGTTTAATAAAATCAAATATATGCTTTAATAAAACCAAATATATAATCCACTATTAATCCTGGATTATTTATGGATTTGGTAGCAATTGTCATATATGAATTTGGAACTATGTTTATTTACAACCTTTTTCTTTACTTTGAACTTAAAACTTGAATGTGAGAAATATTGATTACATATGTCTCAATTATAAATGTTGTGAAACAGCAGCACAAATGAAAACAGGCATAGATTAATTCAATTAGATATTTGTAAAATGCATTGTTATATTAATTAATCATTGGTTCATTCAACCTGGTGCTTCATATGTAACAGACAATGTTTATTTAAAAGCAGTATTTAAAATTCTATAGTACTTGTTTTGTTAGCATTGTGGGAATTATGCTCTTGGATAAAGATAAGTTTTCTTATAGAAAAGGAATTTGGAATAGGCCTCAAAATAAGGTGAATTTTGACGAGTAGAGATTTTAATCTAGTCTTGGGGTGTTGTGGTTTATAGATAGGATGAATGGGAAATATTGAGCACATGAATTACTAGTTCAGCTCTACCATGTACTAATTCCGTGATGTCAGGAAGGTTACTTAACATTTATGTGAATCAGTTTCCTCATTTAAAAGATGGAAAAATAATGGTACCTAACTAATGACATTTGTTATGAGGATTATGTTTTAAAATTGGTAACATGCTTAGAGTAATTTATGGCATATAAGAAGTACTATATAAGTGTTTCCTATTTTTATCAATAATTAAAGTAGTTCTGAATCCATCTTGCATGATGGAAAAGTTGTCAGTTTTGGGAAATAGCTTGGGAAGGCAAGTTATAGGCCCTCTGTGCTATTAAAATATGCATATGTATTGAAATGAAATATTTAAAGAATAAATAAAAGCAGTATTTGCAAGAAAAAATCAAATTAATATTGTAACTTCCCATTTATGACGCCTTGATACATTTAGAATGATAAAACCAAAAAAGAAAATATGTGTTTTTGGCACACAGGACATTTCCATTTAAAACAGCAACATTGGCAACGACATTAATAAGTAGCATTTAGCCAAGGGAGGAAAAAAATGCATTTTTTCCCTTAATAACAAAAGATTTATATTAAAGACTAGAAAGGAAGGGGTACAGCTTTTGTCTTACTACCCAAGAAAAGTGCAGAGCCGTCTTACTCTAGAATGCTTATCATTTTAGATACAGACTTTGAATGAGCAGCTAATAGCTAAAATTATTTAGGAGATAAAAATTGGTACTGTGAGGATTAGCTTTAATTTTAAGTATCCATAATTGAAGTGCCACATTATGATTTTAATGTTATGATAATCTTGTTAACAAGCTGTTGTGTATATACTATCATATTTTAATGTAGTTGCAAAGCTTAAGTAAACCATAAAGTAAATTGCTTTCTGAATCAGGCTTTTATAAGTGGAAAATTAGTCGTTTACATGTTTTGAATACATATTTTGTAACTATATTTGGCATATTCTACAACTTAAGAAGAATAATAGAATAGGTTTATAGATAATGCATTATTGTTTATGAGTACCTTGGAATTTTTTTATTGCCCATTCTAATTAATTTGAGATCATTCCACATATACTATAAGATTATAGGTTGTTGGATTTTTTTCTGTAATAATCTTGTCTTCTAGAAGTATACATTACAGTTTAGTTATGATATTCCTCATTTCTCATATATTAGCACATTATATTTAACAGAAAATTAACATTATCTTATCCAGTATTTATACAGGTGGTTATGATATATACAAAATTTTATCCATTGAGAAAGTTTATTTTATTTTTGGGAAAAACTGTCTCATTCTGGTAAAGATAGTAAGTTGGATTTACTTTTTTTTTAAATTAGTTGCTTAAATTGAAAAGCATAATGATGGAGTAGACTAAAGCAGAAATAAGTAAACATTTTAAGTAAAAGTCTAGATAGTAAATATTTTCAGCTTTCTGAGTCATATGGTCTCTGTTGCAATTGTTCAGTTGTCCTGATGTAAAACAGCCATATAGACTGTAGGTGAACTATGAATATGGTTGTGTTGCTGTGACTCTGTTTTAATAAAATGTTATTTATAGAAACAGACAGCCTGCTAGGTTTGTTCCATGGGTACATAGTTTTCTG
>NW_006442103.1:3415209-3423688 GCF_000325575.1 Pteropus alecto | reverse complement strand
ATACACACACACACACACATACATACATACATACATACACACACACATACATATACACCATAATATATATATATATTATGAATTTGTGATTGTCTCTGATGGGTTAATCCTAAAAAGTATTATGAAGTTTTTCCAATTTTATTAGTAAACATGACTGGAAAACGTTTACTGAGGTGGTGTATCTTCTAATTTCTGAGCTGTTTCTTGAAATTGAATGTTACATTTTCTAAATTACTCTTTCAAGTAAACAAGCGTGATTAAGAATTAAATCACCAACTCCACTGTAAAATCACCAATACAAGGTACAGGTATTAATGCCACTGAATCAATTAGGATTAATTTATTATGTTTATGCTTTATAGTTAATATGTGGGCTCTCCATTGAAGAATCATCTACATTATGAAACTATAATGTTAGCTTTCAGTTTACTGCTAGTTTACCTCAATGTGGTACCTATAAAAATACAACTTTGTGATAATTTAGTTTATTATTTTAAAAAATGGATGAATAATCATGGCATCTTCTAAAGTACAGGCATGATATCTGGTATTAATTGGAAAAAACTGATTGCGATGTGTTCCATGGTCCATTATTTTAACTCCTTTATAAAATTTTGTACCCATGGGATTATCTGAGGAATTGCCTCCATCTCAAAAATTTGATCAGTATTTTATAAATCAGTAAATAATGAATAAATATTTTTCCTCTAGTCCACAAAGAAGTATCTTTTAGGATTAAATGAGATGCTATATGAGATATTCCAAGCTCTTTAAAAATGCTCTTGATGTTTATAGTTCAATCTTTCCAATGTCTTCCAAGGAGCCTAATAAATTTAGTTTAATTTAGTACATTTCCTAACTTTTAGCACTGTAGCTCTCTCCCATTTTAAGGGCCATTACTTTGGCTGGTGGATAGAAGAAATTATAGTAGTCATTTTATTTAGAGATCTTCCATAACATCAACTTCCATCAAGTTTTAGTGGAAATGGGTGTTTGTCATTGGATCACAGAGGTAATACTTTTAGTGGATATCTGTGTGATGTTTACAAACCAGTTATCTTGCCAGTATCTTCCTCTATCTTTCAGGAGAGTTTAATTTTTTTTTTTTAAGATAGAGAAGAAAAATGATTTACAATAAGGTTAAATTACTTACTGGTATTATATTTGTCATTGTCATATTTTTTCTTCATATTTCATTTCTTCCTTCATTCCCTTAGATGTTGTTTATAATTTCATATTCTGTGAGGGAATATTGCTTGAGACATTTCTCACCCAGAGGTAAGAACTGTGTTGAAATTTAAACAGTTTGAATGAAAAAGCTGTTTGGAGATTCAGGTTTTTTATTTTTAATAGTGAAACAAGGATAACACATTTATTTTTAACTAAAGAAAAAGATTACTAGTTTTGATACATAATTATAGTTAAATGATTGCATAGGAATAAAATATATTAAATAATTTAAAAAGGATTACTAGCCAATTTGAGCCAGTCACTACCATTAATTGAAGCCTGAGAATCATTTCTTGAATTGGGTCATTCCATTACAATGAACCTTTATTGTTATTTGGTATTAACATAAGGCTCATCTTGCAATTTATATTTACTCAGGGTTACTCTGTTCATCTGAAATTTTTAGTGAATCGATTGTTCCTTCAGTAGTCACACCAAAGTATCTGCCTCTTTTTAAGGGTTATGAAAAATACTATTTGTGACCTATAATTATGTGAGCAAACTAAGATTTCTAGACATGTATAAATTATTGCCTGCCTCTGATAATTTATTCTTTTATTTGCTTATATATAAGAACGAATACCTTTTAAATATGATGATAAGTAAAATTGTATATTTAAACAAATTGCCAAAAAGTCCATTTAGGGCCATGAATAAATTTCTTTAAACTAAATTTTATATTTTATAGCCTCATAAGTGTGTAATGTGGTAGATTAAATGGAATCGACTAAATTCAGGCTCTTGTGTTACTGTTACGGCACTCAGTTTTTTAAATGCACTTTGAGAAAGAAAAAAATCTTTGTTTAAAAACATAAACATTAAACACACATAGAAAAAGTATAAACATTACATACACACACAAATACAAACATTCATTGTAGCATAATTCAAATGGAATATTTTTAAATGTATTACCACATTCAGGTTTATCTTTAGTATTACATAAAGTGACTGTAGTTACTATATATGTTTACTAAAAACAAGTCGGCAAACCTTTCTCTGTTCCTGATTATTCAATTCAGTTCAATTATAGGCCTGCCAAACATCAAGCACAAGGCTGGGTGCCAGGATGGAAGGGTGAGCAGCCTTCAGTCTCTGCTTTCAAAGCGTCGTGCCCAAGGGCGGATTGACTGGTGAAAGAGGTGGCTTTTTGAAAGTGTTTAGATGGAGCTAGTGCTGTGCATACAATTTTGTAAGTCATTAGCATGCACTTATTAATTTTACAATCATGAGAGAAGATAAAAACAAAACCAGTAGAGAGGAGTAGTGGATAAAACTGAAAACAGGGGTTAATTGGTAGGAAACAAAGAAGGTACCATCAGAGAGGGGTGATTCTGATGTATTAATTTTTAAAATTTAAGTTTGTATTTAGTGAATTTCTGATCTTATTTTTTTGAAATATATATTCATCAGGATTTTATTTGTGGTTTTTAATTAATTTCTTTAGTGACCTCTGGCTCCTTGTCAATGATAGGTAATTAAATGGTATTAGAGTTTTTAAAGACCATCTGTAGCTAAGAATTACAGTGTACCTGTATGTAAACTTTGAATTCTAATCTACAATTTGGAGATTATAATTTAGGAAAAGTTATGTAAATTTCTAACATGGTTATGTAGTCTAATAGAATTTTTTAAATGTTTATGTATATTGGGTTATAATTAAAAATACTGATTGATGGTATAATTTATTGAATTTTAGTAATGAAGTTATATTTTAGATGCAAGTCTCAGATCTCATCTATGACATTTTAGAAGAATTGATTAAGAAAGAAAGCTTTGTTATATTAAAATATTTATTGCTTAGAGTGATGTTTGTATTTGTGAACATGAATAACATACATTTCTAAAAGGGTAACTCTAGTATAATAGATTTAGTATAAGGTCACTGAAAACACTGGCTTTAAAAGTTTGCAGAGATAGCTATTCTTATACATGGCTCTTTCTTTCAAATATTTATTGAGTTCTTTATAATGTAAAGCACAAGTAAGCACTGGATATACAATTATGAGCACATTTTCATGAGCTTTACCCTCAGTCTAATGAGAGGGAATATGGGCATTTATCAAATAATTATACAAACGTATATAAAATTATGTATAACTAAGATAATTCTTCAAAGGAGAGGAAGTATTGCTAAGAGAAAGTGTTATTAAATTATATGATAATTTGACAAGGAAGAATTACTTGAGTTGAGATCTGAAGCAAGGCTAGGAGGCTATGGGCTAAGGGAAGAGGGCAAAGCATAGATGAGAGACCCTCATGGTGCACAGTTCTTTGGGAATGTGGTATATGAGAGGAACCCAGCTATCCTAGATCTTAATTTACCATATAGTTCAACAGAAGTTAGTCTGGTGAAAAGCTTGAGTCATTTTTAACTCTTTTCCCCCCTGTTATACTGTATATTATATCAGAGTACACAAGAAAATATTTTTGAATCTTCTTTTAAGATATTTCCAGATTCAGCACAATCCTGATCGAAATCCCAGCAAGTTATTTTGTGAATATCAACAAATTGATTCTAAAGTATATATGGAGAGGTAAAAGACCTAGAATAGTCAACACAATACTGAAGGAGAAAAACAGAGGGCTGACACTACTCAACTTAAACACATACTATGCAGCATACTATACAATCAAGATGGCCGGCATTGGCAAAATAATAGACAATAATAGATCGATAGAACAGATTAAGCCCAGAAATAGTCCCAAATAAATGTAGCCAACTGGTCTTTGCAGAGGAGCAAAGGCAACACAGTGGAGAAGGGATAATCTTTTTGATAAATGGTGCTGTAACAACTGGACATCCATATGCAAAAAATGAAAAAATAAAATGGATCTAAACAAATACCCACACCCTTCACGAAAACTAACTCAAAATTGACCATAGACGTAAATGTAAAATGCAAAACTAGAAAATTCCCAGAAGATAACATAAGAGAAAAACTGGTTGATTTGAGTTAACAATGACTTTTAGGTATAACACCAAGGCATGATCCACAAGGAAAGATTTATAATCTGGCTTCATTAAAATGAAAACCTTCTGCTCTGAGAAGAACAAAGTCAAAAGAATGAGAAAGCAAGCCTCAGACTGGGAGAAAATATTTGTAAAATATATAGTCCATCTGGTAAAGGACTATTTAAAATATATGTTAAGATAAATGTTAAAATACTCAACATTAAGAAAATAAACAATTCAGTTTATAAATGGGCCAAAGATCTGAACATTCATCTACCAAAGAAGATATATAGATGAAAAATAAATATGTGAAAAGATGCTCAATATTATACCTCATTAGGGAATTATAAATTAAAATGAGATACTACTATACAACTATTAGAATGGCAAAAATCTGAAACACTGATAACATCAAATGCTGGCAAAAATGTGGAACTTTTTGCCAAGGAAGCAAGGAACTTGCTTTAGAAGTTCCTTTAGAAGGAACTTTCATTCATTGCTGACATGACTGCAAAATAGTACAGTCACTTTGTAAGACAGTTTGGCTGTTTCTTACAAAACTAAACATACTCTTACCATTTGACCCAGTAATCATACTTCTTGATACTTACCCAAATGAATTGAAAACTTATGTTTGCATAAATACCTGCACACAGAAGTTTATTGTAGCTTTACTCATAATTGCAAAAGTTGGAAGCAACCAAGATGTCCTTCAGTAGGCAAATAAACTGTGGTACATCCAGACAAAGGAATATTATTTTGTGTAAAAAGAAATGAGCTATCAAGCCACGCAAAGACATGGAAGAAGCTTAAATGCATATTATTAAATAAAAGAAGCCAATATGAAAAGGTGACATTCCATATAATTCCAACTATAAGACATTCTTGAAAAGACAAAACTGTAGACACGGTAAAAAGATCAGGAATTGCCAGGGATTTGGGAAGATGATGTGAATCGGTGGAGGACAGAGGATTTTAGGGCGGAGAAACTTCTGTATGATACTAGAGTGGTGGATACATGTCATTTCCTATTTGTCAAAACCCGTAGAATATAAAACACCAAGAGTGATCTCTGATGTAAATTATGGACCTTGAGTGACAATGATGTGTCTGTGTTGGTTCATCACTGAGAAACATGTATCACTCTTGTATGGGATGTTGACAAGCGTGTTTGTGTGTGTGCGGTGGGAGGTGGTACTTGGGGATGCTCTGTACCTTCCATTCAATTTTCTGCGAATCTGAAACTTCTCTAAAAAATAAAGTTTATAAAACATTTTTTTAAATAGTCAAAATATTTGAATAAAAGATACTACAAAAGATATCAATTTATATGCACTTGAATAACTAATATTAAGCAGACTGACAACAAATTTTGGCAAGAATGTGAAACAAATACAATGCTGACATTGTTGATGGAGCTCTTCTAAATTTGATTGTTATTGATTTGTAATTCAGTTTTATTATGGTCATGAAGAAAATCTGTAGGATTTTAATCTTTTGAAAGGTATTTTTTCCCAGCATATGGTTTCTTCTTGGTGAGTGTTTCATATGGACTTGATAAGAGTATATATTCTGCAATTGTTGGGTGGACTGTCCTATAAATGTCAATTAGAAGTGGTTGATAGTATATCTAGATCTTTAACATCCTTACTGATTTTCATTTTTTTAAATATTAATATTTCTGAAAGATGGTTGTTAAAATGGTTAACTATGATTTGAGATTTGCCAAATCTCTCCTTTTGGTTTTAACAGTTTTCACTTTTCTATCTGCCTTTTAGAATTTTTAGCCTCTCTCTTTAGCCTCCCACATACCACTAGAATTCTGCATCTGTCCAGGAAAGAAACAGACATGTGTTTGTCTTAATTTTCCAATTAAAACAGCCCTCTCCCAATTCCAACAATCACTAAAAGTTTTTCTGATTTCTCCTCATCTTGAGAACATTCTCCTCTCCAGGAACTTTAGTTTGTGTAATTTTTATTGCCTTCTCAGATCTCTGATGCCTCTAAAAATATAAAGTTTATCCAGATTTTTTTAGTTTTTGACAATGAAAGCATAGATTGACTTTCTGTGACATACTACATTCTACCTAGAAATTGAAGTCCCCTTATGTCTACCTTGACACATTGTTTTAGTCATCAAAGTTATATACTGGTTTGAATAGAACCAATTGCGTGTCATTATAGGTTTAAAGAGAAACAAATCCTGGGAACTTTTCTTATAATTTAGTTTTTGTTTTATTCATTTTAAGCAGAATATTTAATCGACCATTTTTTATTTTTTATTCTCTCTGAAATATAGGCATAGAAGAACCTTTCGTCTCTGGTCCTCTTCTCAGTCTGTGTTCATGCCTTTGGTGATCTCATCTACTCTTTTTTTGCCTTTGTTTACAGTGTGTATATTAGTGTCTCCTGAGTCTGTATTATCTGCATGTCACCCTCTTGCACACCAGACTCAAAGTGCTAAATGTCTATTTGCCATTTCAGTGTTCTTCAGGAACCTCAAACTCAACTGCTCAAAACCAAAATTTATTTGCTTTACCTTTCAATGGATCTCCTACATTCCTGGGGTTCTAATCTTGGCCCTGTAACTAGGACTGAATATAATTTTTTGTAAGCTTCTTAACCTCTATGAACCTTATTTTTCAAAACATTTTTCAATTTATATTTTTAATTTAAATGGATTAAAATAGAGCTATGTCATGGCTTGTTTCAATAAAATATTTTACCAAGTGTCAGATTAGTATTTATTTATTTATTTTTTTCAAAACCAAAATAGTATATGTTCAGATTAGTACACATGTAAATGAAATAATTCACTACTCTAATAAGAATTAGTTATTAATTGAGACAATTAAGGATAACTTGGTCCTGACAACTCAGTTCAGTGCTCAAAGTGTAGGTTTACAAATCCTAAGAGACAAAACTAAATTAGTTTTAATTGAGCTTTTTATATGACCACTTAAGCACTTACCTTTCCGAAAGTGTCTGTTTTTACAACTAGATTATGCAATTTATTATTTTCTAATTTCTTTAATTCTCTTTTTTTCCTCAGGAGAGAGTTCTGTATCACTGAGTATGCTACACCTGGGTGAACACAATCAAATGATTTAGACTTTAGTGTAGGAAGAAAAATATCAATGAAATTCTTAGGGATATTGTCAAAGAGACATTGTCAGATGTGTTTAATTAAAGTTTTATGAAATAAATGCATTCATTTTTTTAAATGACTTTGTATAGCAAGTTAAAATTGTTGCAACCTCACCAATACTGAGTTTTAGGATATTGTATCATTGGATGCAATTTGCAAAATTATGTGTAGTTCTTTTCTCTTTTTAATACTGTTATATCCACAAGTATGTCTATTCCTGAAGAAATTCTATATGTGTTTTGTGTGGAATAAAATCTTCTGCTATCTTTATAACCTAATCTTCAATAAATGCTGTTAGGACTTAAAGAACAGGTGTAATTTATATAAAACTTCAAATTTGATGTTATATTAAATTTCATTGCTATTTTGCACAATTGTTCATAAAACTACTCCAGCATAAAAACCATTTAAATGAGTTTTATTACTTCAGTGACAAAATAAATTTATTAAGAGTTATTTTCACTTTAAAGATGGTCTTAACATGTGGTCAGGGAGATAGTCTGGAGTTATCGAGTATTTTCTAAAGATCACTTTTAATTCTTTGGTGAAGATATGAGTATTTTCATAGAACTTATTTATTTTGACAAAATTAGCCATGGAACACATAACGGATAAGCATCATGGAATATAACTCTAAATGGCTGTCTCCAGCTATAAATTTAAAGACCAATTTGTATACAAGGAAACCTGGCTTTTTAGCCATATTTTATTTAATAATTAAAAGGGAAAAAACCCCAAATTTATAATCTTTGAATAGTAAAACATATGCTTACTCATTTTTTAAAATTCAGAGAAGACACATGTTTTTCAGAATGCTTCTCAACTCTCTATTTCTGTGTGGTTTCATTTAATACGTGTTTGGATTTAAGTATGTCTGCCCATATTTCCTTTGTTGAAAAATATATTCAATCATATTAGAAGTAATTGCCATTACATATAGTTCTGAAACACCTTTTTGATTAAAGTCTTTAAAGTTTTTTTTCCATACTATTTTTATTCTGAATATAAAATGATAATTCAGAAATCCTTATGGTGTATATAAAGAAAAAGCATGAAACAACAAGACTATTATAGTAACTCAGTGATATATTATAAAGAAGAGCATTTCCTGTAGGGTAGTCCAATTACAAAATAGTAAAACAGAA
>NW_006442103.1:3413650-3415154 GCF_000325575.1 Pteropus alecto | reverse complement strand
CCAAATCTGCAGTTTGAAGTGTAACTGCAAATGGGAGTTATTTTAAAGACATCATATATAAGCTAATAACCTTAGTCATATAAATGAGATAATTATACAGCATTTAATATATTTAATTTGCTTTTATTGTAATAATTTTATACCTTTGGTTTTAGAAAATAATGTGTTTATTTGAAAAGATTAATAAACTTGTATGTTGAAGACATGCAAGAACAAAACTTTATATCATTTACATGCTGTTTTTGCCTGTATCAAATTTTTTGCCGATATTTATTTACTTGATGAGATAGTTCAGTTTAGTTTGGAGAAAAATATTACTGGTGGTGTAAATTAAACAACAGTGAGCATAACAACAACAACAAAATTTGATATAGGCTCCAACAGAACTTTCAAAAAATAACCTGAAGTTATTTCATGGCCTGTAACATGAGAGGAAAATATGTTCATTATATGGTTTTGTAGATATTTAAAAATATATATTTTTAATGGCAAGACGTCTAGATTTTGGAAAGGTTAGCCAAGGCGAGAAGGGTAATTAGGAGAGCTCAGACATATCTACACTAAAGAGTAAGATTCTAAAAGTCAGGATTCCAGTGAGTCTTGAAAACATATAGCCAGAATCTTGGTGACACAAATATCTGAGGAATATATCTGGGACACCAAAAGGACAAATGGCACTTTGAATAGTAGCAACTGCCCCTGACGTAAGGGTTCCTTGCATGTTTCTTGCACACGTCCAGAGATCTTACTGGAGCAGAGATGGCCCCAAACCTGTGTGTGAGCATGCATAGCTTAGTGGTTCTGGGTAGCATGGTGTGTTGTACAGTTTGTAAAATGGGTTCAGACAGCAACATTTAGTCTTGCCCTCTGACATCTTGGCAGTTCTTATTCAGGCAGAAGAAAGATTTGTCTTAATTAAGGCTCGTGTTCGTATGTTCACAATTAAATAGTTTTAGAAACCTCAGAGAATTCACTAAGAGCCAACTGTCAGAATTGTGCTGCATCCAACTACAAATTTATCTGGAAGGCATTTCACTGCCAAGCTTTAGGAATATGTAGTCCAAACAGCATCACTCCGTGTCTTTACCTCCCAGTTATTCTTCAACCCACTACAATCTGGCTTCTTTGCATCTCTTTTTCTATTAGGCAAAGTACCCTTTACAAAGTAAAAACTCAATTGACAGATTGATATGTTTTAATTTGATTAATTTTGTTATTACTTATATCCTGCTTCTAAAAGAAATTAAAAGGGGATCTGTTTGCATAAAGATAAGACTACTAGTCAAATAATAAAATAAATAATATCACTTATTGTAAAGTAAACAATTAAGGAGTAAAAAAACTTTAAAAAGATACTAGGCAATGACTAGTTACTGTACATGGCTGAATATTCAATAAGAGAGAGAGGAGGCAAACCATAAAAATAGTTTCATAGAACAAAGGAAAAAGGAAAATGAGAGAGAAAAATATTCCTTTGCATTGGCTGTTCTCTCTGCCCCTGGAT
>NW_006442103.1:3368509-3413599 GCF_000325575.1 Pteropus alecto | reverse complement strand
GCTACTATCTAAAAGTAAGCCAACCTACATCATCAACATTTCTTATCTATCCTTTCTAATTTATTTATTTTTACTGAGAATTCATAATTATCTAATATGCTGTCTATCTTGGTTATCTTTAATGCATCACCCTCAATCGAATATAAACTCTATGAAGGCAAGAAATTTTGTGTGTTTGTTCACTGTACATCCCTAGCATGTAGAGCTGTTCCTGGGACATGGCAAATAGTTAATGAATAAATGGTTTAATAATTACAAGTCCAAAGATAAGTGTGGAGATCTGAGAATGATGGATATATAGATAATAAATCTGGAGATATAATTGGAGCCATGAAATAGGTATAGAATGAGACAAAGGAAAAAAAAATCAGAATCTTGAAGAACTCTAGTATTTAACAATTATTTAGGAAAAGAATAGGAAAACAAAACAAAAGACAGCGGGCAATGGCCAAATAAGCAATGGGAAAATACAGTGTTTTTAAAGAGAACGTTTTAAGATGGAGAGAGTAGACAGCTTTAAATTGAATGCTTCTGAAAGATCAAATAAGAGATCAGAAAAAGTGTTCTCTGTATGAGTGGCATGGACATAATTAGTGAAGAACATTATCAGATTGGAGTGATCAAAATAATTAGATGCTAATAAGGAAGTTTAGGAAATAAAAGGAGAAGAGGCATATTGAAAGCATGTGACGTTAGAAAAGGAAGGAGATAGAATGCAGTTACTTTGGTGGGGATTCCTCCTTGACAGGAAGAGGGTTAGAAGTACCATCGTGATAAGGGGCAGATGGAAGACAGCAGTAGTTACACTTTTAGAGAGGTGGTGGCAGCACTGTTAGGGAACACCACCTGAGGGCTTTTATTTTGTCACACACACACACACACACAAAATGGAAAGGAAGTTTATCTGCAGAAGATAAAAAAATGGAACAGAAATGGCTTGGAAATCAGAAGAAAAGAAGAAAGTTTTAAATAATTGCTCTGGAGAATGGAAGAGTGGGAGGTTGGCCAAAGAAATATATCCCATTGTTACTGTGGAGTCTCGAGAACTCAGTTAATCGGTGACACTGGCTGTATCATGATGCTGGTTTTTCTGAATATTTGTATGATTTTCTCTGTGGACATATATGTTTTCATTCAGAATATGACTTTTCTAAGAAAGGCATAATGAAAGAACTGAGTAACAAGGAGCCAGGCATCTTTACAGAATTTTCTTTGAAATGATTAAAATGATTAAGCTGAATAAAAACAGGGATGAACTGAAAGGATAAAGAAACACTGGAGGAATTAATAATGATAGCTATATTTTATTGCTTACTTAACCATATGCCAAGAACTTTTCTAAGTAATTTACATATGTTTACTCAATTCTTGTGACAATTCTATGATAGAAATATTATTATTACTTAAATTTAAGTTGCTACTCTTACATTAATCTTACAGTTAAGAGTACCATGCACAGATAATAAATAGCAAACTGGGATTTGAACCCTTTGATGATCTGTTTCTGGTGTTTCACTTTAGCCACTTTGCAACGCAGAACATAGCAGAGGTCTGCAAGAACATGAAGACTAGTAGTAAAGGAGAAATTGAGCGAGCAAAATGGGAGGCCAGGAGATTCATATTAACGGCATTGGACCTTTAAATTAGTAAATTCAGAAGGAATACACTTTAAGGCGACAACAAAGTTCTAGTCTTGGGCTGTGAACTTTTTATTTTCTTCTGCTTTCCTCTAATGGAAAAATTCAACTCTGCAGGTATAAAACACGTTAGTCACACTTACTAAAGATTATGTTTTTCATGAATCATTTTTGAAACATAGGAATTTTGATAAGTCATTGAGACCCTAGTAATTTGCTATGGATTTTTAAGACGCTGGATTAAAGTATTCTCAGTTAAAACTCCATGGGAGATCATCTTGAGGGAACAATCTGAAGACATGAGTCAGACTGGGGTAAAGATTAAAATCACAGAGTAGCAACCCATGTTTATTTCGTGTTATGATGGATCACATAGTTTGTACTTCACCTGTGTTACCTCAGGTAACTAACAGGACTTCCAGAAGGTGATTTTTTTTTTTTTCAGGGTGAAAAGTTATTCATGCAGGTGTAAAGTTGCCTCTAGAAATTCCTCTCATATACTTTGTAACTTCCTTGAAAATTTGCCAATTGATCACACAAATCAGGGTCACATTAGATTGCAAGGCTTGAATAATCATTAGTGTTTTCTAAGAAGTACCAAAGTTACTCAGATGTATGAACTTCATAGAAATCCTTTAGTCTTAATTGATATAATTTAACTGACTAGCCCTTATATAAATTCTCTTTCTCTCTGTTGCTTTCCATGGGTAGGGGGAGGGGTGCCTGTGGTAAAAGGCATGGGGTTCCAGGGCCACCTTGATATGAGAACAAGCTTGGCACTTTTGAGTACTCTGAAGAAGGTGGCATGGACAGAGGTTGGTGGAGGAAGATGAGTTTTAAGTCAATATATGACCTGTTGGCTATGAAAAGTAGTATGAATTTTATTTTAACAATTGTAAGAAGTGAGTGGATACTTATAATCCTACCTTTTTATAGATAGAAAATTAAGACTCAGAAAGGCACAATAATTTTTTGGTGGGAACTCTCTTAAATGTTCTTAAATACTACCTTTCATTCCTGGTACATAGTAGATAGCAAAGGTTTTTGAACATATATGGGCTACATGATCAATCACTTAAGTGAATACATCTTAAGTACTTTAGATGTGTTTAATAAATTACAATAACATAAATGTTCATTGTGATCTTTGTTTTTCAATACTGTGCTAAAAATGCATAGTTTTCTTCATAACAATCTTGTTTCTTCATTACAATCCCAAGAGTTAGGTACTATTACTATCCCCACAATTTATGTATGAAGAGACCAAGATTCAAGTGTGTCAGGAAACTTGCCCATGGTCACATACTGAGTAAGTGAGGTAAATTCATAAGAGCAAAAAGTATTTCACTATTTCTTTGACTGTCACAGAAAATTCTGTTAAACCATGGTTTATTAATCTAGTTTGTGGTTAGGTGATATTAAAAATAAAATAAAATAATGGACTGGAATTCACATTTTCAGAGATCTTTTCCAAGACAATTGCAAAGAGAATATATATCCAGAGATCTAAATTAGGAGAACAGTTATGGAGAGATAGATGTCATATCGGAGGACTCTAAAGATCGGTTAGGACTATGTCCTTATTGGGAGTATGGCTGATAAAAATTTTGAGAATATTTATTGAATTATTCAAAAAATATTAAGGATCTATGTGCCAGACTTGGGGGGAAAAAGGGTTGATGGATAGGAGCCACGCAAGAACAATAAATTTCTGTCTGACAATTCTTTTCCTGAACTTGTCAGAACATAATAGTCCCTGAAGTCAGTTTTTTTGGTCGATAAGAATCTATGATACTCCAAATAAAAGACTTTCTAGTAACTATTAACCTTGCATTGCATATATAAGGAAAATGTTACTCTTCCAAACTTATTGTAACTCTTAAGATGCAGTCATATCTCTAGGTATGGTTTGATTATTTCAAAATCAAAAATATATCTTAAAAAAGACTTACTGAATTCTGAAAGATTCATATTTTCTATCTGAAAAATGACAACATAGTGCCAGTCTCACTATGCTTGGTTTAGCACAGACACGTATGCTAAATGCTAGCTGATCCAAACAGTAGGCCTAGCCGATCTGTCATCATCCCAGAACGATATTCAGCCTGGCTAGTATCATGAAAGATGGGTGGGAGGGGTGAGCTGGAGAAGCTCGCCTCTGCCTTTTTGTTGTCAACCCAACCAAAGCTCAGGATGCATGGCTTTTTAAATATACACCGCTAATTCAGGATTTCTTATGATGTCATACAGTTAAACTCTTCCATTTGAGTGTATATTCTCCTCAATATTTAATGCTGTAAAAGTAGAACTGAAGGCTATATTCCTTTTAGCCAAATGTTCAACTTTTCTTCCTGTGACTTTAAGGTAGTAGACTGCAGATGTAACAGATCTTCCTTCTTCAAAATATATCTGGTATCTTTGTTTATACCTGGGATTACCTAGCTAACAGCTGCATGCATGATTGTCATTGAAGTGTGTGTGTGTGTGTGTGTGTGTGTGTGTGTGTGTGTGTGTGTGTACATTTGTATAGCTTCTAGTAGCATAGTAACAATTTCAGGGGAAGAAAGAGAAGAGAGAGCAAGATAAATCTATTACATTTTCATACTTTCTCTGCATTTTTTAAAGATAAGAAGGGTCCCTTGCTAAATGTAAACTGGTAATTTGATCATTACTTGCTATTTATTGGAACTACTACAGTCAACAGATAATGGACAGCGAACAGAGAGAACTCTTCTGGTAAGCCATGTAGTTTTTCCATGGGTGATTGCTATGCTATGTGTATTTAGATAGAAGCTTTTCCCTGTATAATCAGCTTGCTGCTGCCCATTTTACTGCCAAACATTCCTTCTCTATGGTAGCATAATATTGTTAACAAGGGAACAGCTTATGGCCGACACTTACAGTAGTGCCACAAATTAATTTCACAGTTATCAGGATATAGGGTGATAACAGGAACGTGAGCTACTGTGAAATTACCATTGTTCCCATGGAGTTACAGTGTAATTATTACTTTTGTGGTAACTAAGCACATAATTCACATCACTACTGCTGGATTTTTAATTTTCTCTTCTCTCTGTTTCTCTGGCCCTCCCTCCTTCTCTGTCTTTCGCTTTCCCTTTCAATATTTCCCTCCCTCCTTGGTTCAAAATCTTTTTCACAAGTAACAATATAGAGTAATTTTTATACTTGTTTATATGTCATGCCCACAATTAGAATATTTACTTACATCAAAAATATGTAAGGACTAAAACATAAAATTTCTGATGCATTGAGAGGATATATTCAGTTTGCAATTAGTGTGGAATTAAAAATTACACTCTTGTTTCCGTAGAAAATTAAATACATATTTTGAAGAGGGATCTCTTTTAATGTGATTAAGAGCACTGAGGAAAAATGAGTGATACCTACCTTCCTTAATTAGCTGTGTGATTCGGCACAAGCGAAATGACTCTTTTAAGTCTTAGTGCTTCCACCTGTTAAAGGGGAATGATAATAACATCTACCTCACAATTAATATACAAATTAAAAGAGATACTGGTGAAAGTGAATTTTAAACTGCACAGCACAATAAGAGTTTTAAGATGTTATCATCATTGCCATGTCTTTAATGGGGGACATTGCTTGATAAAAAATATTCTCCTTGTTAGTAGATGATTTGTAGGAGTACTTCAAAATAACAATAGTAACACAGGGAAAGATCAATTTTATTGCATTTTATTAGAATAAGAAATCATATTTTAAATCTAGGGTACAGAGAAATGAGATGTAGTCATTATAATATCATAACATCAATTTTTTGTAGTTAAATTCCTCAGAGAATGAAATTCATATTTTATACAATCTTAATTTAGTATGTATATACATTAAATAAAACTTAAGAATTGAAATATAAAATAATAACAAACATATGTATAATGTGCTCATTATTTAAAAAAGACTACAATGATGAATATATGTGAAATCTTAATTGTTCCCTGTGTCAAAAAGTAAAATTGTCGGGATAAAGGTAAAAGTATATAAATGAAAGTCAAATTTACATAAGAATATGGGTTCTGATTATTTGCCACAATGTGCACTATGATCTTCATTCTTTATCCTATGTTAGTTTGCTTTTTATTATTTATTTATTTATTTATTTATTTGCATTTTATTTGTTTATTTTTCCCCCTCCCCTTTGGTGACCACTAGCCCATTGTCCATGTCCATGAGTCTCTGTTTGTCCTGTTCATTTGTTGCTTTTAGGTTTATATCTCATATATAAGTAATATCATATGATTTTCAACCTTTTCTGTCTGGCTTATTTTGCTTAGTATGATTATTTCAAGGGCCATACATGTTGCTGCAAATGGCAGTATTTCATCTCTTCTTATGGCTGAGTAATATTCCTTTATATGTATGTGCACAGCTTCTTTATCCAATCATCTATCGTAGGACACTTAGGTTGCTTCCATGTCCTGGTAGTTTGCTTTTTAATAGTTTATATATTCTGTTAGGATCCACATCTCACTTACAGTTCATGTTTTTCACTAAATGTTCAATAGTTGATTGAGTATTAATTATTTCAACACTATAAACTGCACACCTAGCATTTAAAAAAATGATGCATGATGAAATAAAATAGCTTGATGAAATTTTTTGTAGGTAGATACATTGTTGAATGAATAAATGAATGATGATGAATATGTAGTAAGCTGCCTCCCTTTGCTGAGTATCTTTTTAGAACGGATAGGAAATTACAAACAGAAACTTTTTCTCCCCTATATTTTTACACTACCTATTTTAAAGTTACCCAACACTGGTAATTTACTAAATAAGCCTGACTTTCACTAAGCTTTCTGCTTATCTCACTAATCATCACTGTTTTCTTACATTGTTTTAATGACACTATGGGTGGTGTGATATTATTGAGGCTTAGTTTCATCGTTGGCAAAATGGAAATGACACCACTGAAATGCTGTGAGGACTAAGAAAATATGTATGTAAAATATCACAAGGAAGGTCTGATGCAGACTAAAGAATTCAATGGCAGTATCTCTTTTTTTCTCTCTAATATATGGACAAGACAATAGGACTAAATTAGTGTCATGGCAGTGTCTATGATTAAGGTCTTTGTGGCTAATGGACATACAACAATCTATTTTTAATTGCTGTATCTTATACTGCTTTACGACTGTGCATAACAGGTTAGCAAAGGAAAATTCTCTGAGAAAGCTATTAAGAAGCATGAATCTACTCCCTCTTCTCTATCTTTATAATTTTTGGAAATCATTTTTTAAATCCAAAATATGAGGAACATTGTGCTTCCTAGAGCAATTGAGAATTGAGATCTTGCTTTTTTTTTTCTTTTTTCAGTACTAAGTCCTTTTCTATATTCCCATTTTCTTGTCTTTCACCACAATTTAACAAGAAAGAAAGATCTAATAAAATATTGGCGTAGCCGAGTATTTAAGTACACAAATTTTAGTGATCAGAATAGCTTTAGACAAATCTATAAAATATGTATTTTCCTCTTGTCCACAAATGTGTGATACTGATTGGAATGAATTATCTCAGTTTATTCACTATCATTCAAATATTCTTTTTCTCAAAAGGAAGAGGATTTCGAAGTAGTAAAAAGAACTGTAGCTAGGGCCAATTTATTCATGAGCAGACCATGATGTAGTTACTAGACTTAAGCATGGTTTCCCTGTAAGCTTTCTGCATTATCAAAATGCACATTTCTCACTCCTTCAAAAATGTTTAGCACAGCTGTACTATAAATACACACTAGACCATAAAACTTGTTACAGTACTGCTAATGCTACAGTTGCGAAAACTGATTATAGTTTCCAAGTTAAGTAAAGGTTTCAGTTTTATAAAAGATGTTTTCCCTCCTGATTGTAAAATACATCTAGTAGTTCTTAACTGGGGGAGAGTGGGTGTTATTACCCCTCAGGGGGCATTTGGAAATGTGGGGAGGCAGTTTTTTTTTGCTGTCACAATGATGGCTGGGTGCTTTGGCATTTAATAGGAGGAGATCAAAGATATCAGAAATTCCACAAAAGGAAGAGTTGTTTCTTACAAAACATGAATGATGCCTTTTGAGAAAGTGTAGATATAACTGATATGTTGAATTGAGTATTTATTAATATTGTATATTAAACTCTTATTTAAACATACAGAGCCAACTGTCTATTTCCTGACTGAATGTTTAAATTGTAAAGAATCTATAAGTTCAATGGAGTAATTTATCTATTTATAAAATATATTGCAATAATTTAATAGATAACTGAAAATCTATTTTTCAATTGCAGCTTGTGCTAAAGCAAAAGAGGACATATTACTATGTGATAATTTAGATTATCATTAATCATGCCTATAAATATGATGAAATTATTTATTTTTTCTAATTGAATATTTTGAACCCAACAGAATACCGTCTGTACCAAGGTTACTTTTTCCAATATAAGTGCCTTTTGAAGAATTCTAAAGAAGAATAAAGAAGAGATGTGAAGAGAGTAACAAATAATATCTAAATGATGGGAGAACATAGAAAATAATCACACTGCTTTTTACTTTCCCAACATATGTTATTATCCACATTTTTCAGAAAAATAGAACGTATTCAGGCAATTTCTTTGAAACAAATGTCAAAAATGTAAGAGAACCATATACATCATATCTTTGCAGAATATTCTGTGCCCCTTGTGGAAATATTGTATTTTTGTTTGAAATGCATGGATTCTGTAGAAAATCTGTTCTCTCCTGGGCCCCCTGATGCAGAATCCCTCTGGGCATTGTACCATCCTTTTCAATATGTTTGAGAAGGAACTTTCAGAGACTAAAATGCTAATATCATTTCTCTATGCAAGAAGAGTGACCTCTTCAGCAGCGACTTTTTTGTTGCAAAAGTATAATTCTGAAGTCAGCTGGGTCTACGACTTGTGTCTATTTGGAGCCCAGACTAACTTTGTGACAGAATTCATCACTTTTCTGCATCACCAGAAAGAGTTCACTTGTAGAAATTATTAGTAAGGAGTGCATGCTTTCCTGGCGATTCTCAGAGGCGGGTGGGTGGATCCACAACATAGGTTTTAACTTCCTGTTGATGCGGGTCTTCAGCAGCCTTGTCCCTTTGCCAGAGGTGCCCTCCCTCCCACACGTGACTCCACGTGCTGCTGGAGTGGTTCTTTTCTGTTCTTTGACCTGGTTTCTCCTTTGCAGTCATGAAGGCCTCCATCCATCATTTTTCAAGACCTTCCATTTCTATCAGAAGTTAGATAAAGCATTAGATAAAGTAATCATTTTACGTTAAATGTTTCTTGCTAATAACTAGGTGAGATCAGCTGTACTCAGAGATCGAACGTGTTGATTTGGGGAAAAGAGTTGAGTGACTTGGGGACAGAGAGTCCTTTAGGAGGTATATCTGAAAAGACATATTTATGCTATACTTGATTTTATTATTCAAATATTACTTTCCTGGGGGAATTGAATAAATTGTGAAATAGCAAAAGGAACTCAAGCCAGCATGAGATCTCATGGGCTGAAAAAGAAGTGTGGGAGGTGAGAGAAAGTGTAGGAAAAAAATGGAGCTATTCAGAATTTTACTTAACATCTGTAATAAAAATATGATTTATTTTCTGGGAAATCCAGCTCATAAATTATTTTGCCATAAATTAAATACTAGAATTTATTACACAGGTATTTCTATCCTAGTGATCAATAGTAAAATGTGAGCAATACCTTATTGTTCAGTTTTATAAAAGAATGAAATGCTATTTAACAATTGATTCTATTGCCAATACAGTCAGAAGCCATATCTTTTAAACTATTTCTCAGACAAAGCATTTCTGAGGGAGGCCCAGTTCATCTGGTCCAGTCTTTAGTCTTTGTAGTCTTTGCCAAGGATTGTTCTTTAAACTGTTTGCTACTCTTCTGCCTAAGGGTGAGTCGAAACTTGTACATAGCTCTCTTCTTCTCGATGTATTTCAGACTAGCAGGGTACCTTGGCCGTGAAAGACTGCCACTGTTCTAAATGAGGACTAGAAATGCAGGATGACAATTTAAGCTGGCACTTATGATATAGCATCCTGAAAGTTTTTCTTTCTTTCTAAAGTGGTGTTATTATGATCTATTTCATTGTTTGAGATGGAAATCTTACTTATTCCATCTCACTTTAGATATAGATAGAATTATGGCTTATTAAGTTATGCTTTCAAATATTTTCACTGTGTGTATGGAGTATCTTACTGTGAAACCTGTGAAATGAGAGGGGAAGTTTAATTTTCTTCCTGAATTTTGCTGTTATTTGTGTGCATACATAACTTGGAATTTTTAGTAGTCTTTTCTGTAATTGGACAGAATGTTCAGTTTTCTCATTACTGTTGTATGGAGAATAGAAAGTGTTATCAATATTTTAAGGACTGTTCTTAGTTCACAGTAACCTGTGTATTTTTTCCCCAAAGCCAGGGAAATAAAGCATAAAATATGAAGCTGTGATTAAGTAGTCTGGAAGTTAGGAACTTTCATGCAAAAAAAGAACGATTTATACAATTTTCCCCTTCAGCAGTTATATTAGCCTTAGCTTTTTATTTCCACCCAAATCTTGCAGATATATGCTATATTCTAACAAACTTTGCCTTTGCAAATTTTTGCTATTTTTAAATTAAACGAAATAGGTGATAACTGCTTGTTGCCAAGATAGCGTAAATTAACTCATTGGCCTCAGAATGTGTAAATTAATAACAGCCCTCAGAAATCACACTCTTCAGCCTAAAAAGAGTGCTGTTCTTTAGGTGTAAACTTTAGGTGTCTAGTCTAAGTTTCATTCAGAGACGAGATAATAAAATGACTAATACAAATACCTCATCAGGTGGGGAGGGCCCTGATCCTGGGGGAGCACATTTCCAGGATGAGGAGGATGAATATTTAATAGATGTTCCCTTGGTATAAAATAAGATAATCTCTGACAGATGGTGCCTTTAAACGAGAACATTACAATTCAAAGTGGACTGGGCACATTTTATTTGTATGTTTTATACAAAAAATCATTTACAAGGGTGATGTCCTTTGGAAATGAAGGCTAATTACAGTCACAGATGTACATATTTTCATATATCACCCCATTTTTTTCACCTGCACGTTAATAGAAGGTATGGAGTTTGTTAAAAATATAGTTAAGTTTTCTTTAGTCATGAACTATCAAGTTCATAGCATTGGCGAAGTAATGGTTACTAATACATATGTTGTGAAAAGAGAAGAGAATGCTTTTTAAAAAATAGCCTTTGTTCTTTTTAGAGTAATAAGATTTAAATGCCATTTATCTTCTATGATTGTTTTAAAGTGAGTATTTTTGGAAAAATGTTGAGTCTTTTAAAAAATTTTTAATTTGGCCGAGGCATATTGTTCACAGTAAGATTTAAAGTCCAAACTGGGCACACATTATTTCAGTCAGGAGACAATGACCTATGGGGAAAGTTCATCTTTCTTTTTCAACTAGCACAAAGACCTATTAATAAACACGGAGGTGTCTGATGTGCTTAAAACTCACAGTATATTTAGGTCCTCTTCGTATTTAGAGAATTGCTATAAAAACATATGGCATGAAAGACTGTTGACGGATGGGTTTCATTGCTTAAATGAAAGCTTTGAATCACAAATGTGTATATAAGTAGTTTGTGTCTAACATTTGTAAAATACTACTCTAAATATATATTCGAATTGAATAATATGCATAGCATAAAACAATGATTCACACCACTTTATGTGATACTTGTAGAGAAAACTTGTGTTCCATCTATGGAACATAGTCAAAAGATAAAATTTAACCTTTCTCATACTCAGTAAAAGCCTTTTAATATATGGTAAAGGTTATTAAAATGACAAATGAAATATGTATATTATAAAATGTCTAATGGACTTCTTGGTGTTGAAGCTTGTTGGAAAGAGTATATTTTAATTATTTTTTATTTTGATTTTTAATTTTTTTATTAAAATATAGCTAACATACAATGTTGTATTAGTTTCAGGTGTACACTATAGGTGTTCAACATATATACCTAAAGAAATGATCACCACGGTAAGTCCAAGAGGCATCTGACATGGTACAGTGTTATCACAAAATAATTCCCTATACTGTATCCAACATCCCCATGACTTATTTGTTTTACACGTGAAAATTTGAACCTCTTATTCTCCTTCATCCCCCGCCCACACTTTTTAAAATTTTTTGATTACAGCTGACATTCAATATTTTTCTATATTAACCACAACATAATGGTTAGACATATATTTTACAAAGTGATCCTTCTGACTAGTCTAGTACCCACCTGGCACTATGCACAGTTATTACCCTATTACTGACTATATTCCCTGTGCTTTACTTTACATCCCCTTGACTATTTTGCGGCTACCAGTTTGTTCTTCTTAATTCCTTCACCTTTTTAATCCCTCCCATCTGGAAACCATCAGCTTGTTCTCTGCATTTATGAGTCTGTTTCTGTTTTGTTCATTTATCTTGTTCTTTAGATTCCACATATAAGTGAGATCATATGGTATTTGTCTTTCTCTGCCTGACTTATTTCACTTAGCATAATACCTTCCAGGTTCATCTATGTCATTGCAAATGGTAGGATCTCATTCTTTTTTATGGCCTACTATTATTCTATTGTATATATGTACCACGACTTCTTTGTCCAGTTGTCTGCTGATGGGCACTTAAGTTGCTTCCAAATTTTGGCTATTGTAAATAGTGCTGCAGGGAACATAGGAGTACATATATCTTTTCGAATTGGTGTTTTGGGGGACAAGTATATATTTATTGTGCTGCATATTTTCTCCTTTCTACAAATTAGAGTCTGAGTTAGCTTATATTCTCATTTAATGATTCTACCAAAAAACAATGTAAATCTGATTTCCCTTAAACAACAAAACTTAATAAATGTATTCATGTTTACTAAAGTCAGAACAGTATGAAATTATCAAATATTATCTTTTACAATAGCTTCTTGCCTTTCTTACTTTTAAGTATGGTTGCACAGTAGTCTTCCTTATCTGAGGATTTGGTTTCCGTGGTTTCACTTACCTGCAATCAAGAATGGTCTGAAATATTAAATGAAAAATTCCAGAAATAAACAATTTATAAGTTTTAAATTGTGGGCCTGAGCCGTTCTGAGTAGCGTGATGGAATCTTGCAAGTCCTGTTCCCTGCCACTGGGGATGTGAATCGTCCCTTAGAATTACCATGTAATTGATTCCGAGCTGTAGCTATTCCCCTTCTCTTAAGTCACTTAGTAGCCATCTTGGTTATCAGATCAAGTGTCATAGTATCATGGAGCTTTATTTTACTTAATAATGGGCCCAAAGTACAAGAGTAGTGATGCTGGCAATTCAAAAATGCTGAAGAGTAGCCTTAAAGGACTTCCTTTAAATGAAAAGGTGAATACAGTACAATAAGACGTTTAGAGAGAGAGATCATATTCACATAACATTTATTACAGTATATTACAATTTTTCTATTTTATAATGAGTTATTATTATTAATCTTTTATATGCCAATTTGTAATTTCCCTATACATAGACAGGTATATATCTATAGGGAAAAAAATATGCTTTGGTACTGTCTGAGGTTTCAGACATCCACTGGGGGTCTTAGAATGTATCCCTTATGAACAAGGGGGCACCACTGTAAATCATTTTCTGACTTAAATTACCAACACAAGGATTATTTTTCCAGCTTCTGTTTGTTGTTAAAATTCCTCTGGGCATACATTTTTATGTTTGATTACCTTTGTTGGTGTGTCCTTAACACCACAAAAAATGGAGGCATTTAGAAGTTGATGATATAAATGATCATCAAAATTACAGCCTCATAACAATGCCACTTTGGATAACATGCGTCAGTCTAGTCAACCTAGTAATATGAATCCCTCACATGTTTTTCATGGAAGTAGTTAGAAAGGATGTTCTGAAGGGGGAGCAAAAGGTTGAGAGATATTTGAACACAGACCCTCCATGAGAGAGAGTGCCTCCCTAGTGCCTGATGAATAGTAGGAAATATAATCTGGATTTTTCCTTTCTTAGCAAATTAAAAGCTTATTGTCTTAAGTGAGAACTACCCACAATAATGTTGTGTACTCCATTTCTTGAAGACAATGGTTTAATCTTGTAGAAGTGTATGTATTTTACAGTTTTCTTAAAATACTTAGAGACTTAAGTATATTTTCTTGTTCTGTATGTCCTTCTTCTCTAAAGAGCTACTTCATACATTCCCTAGAGATTTTTGCCAGAGAGACTTGGTTATTGAATAGACATCTATACTTTCAACTGCTGGTATGAAGAACTGAAAAATTGGTTTTATTTGCTGTGTAAGAGTAATTAAAAAAAAAAGGAAATGGGAAAGCATGGCTTATACCTAAGGAAACATTAGTGCTTGGAGAGATAATGGTCACTGGAGATTGAGATGTCCTTAGGTTTGCTTACTATTCCTCCCATATTAAACATTTTTAATCTCTTGAGAATAGAAATTCAAATGAGAGCAAGTATCACATGTCAGGTTAGTTATACCATAATGTGACTCATGTCTCTTGCAAACACTACTATTACTAACAAAAACCATAAGAGGATAATGATATCAGTGTCGTGTCAGTCCTGCTCCATAAGCCACAATACGTTTATTATCTCCACTCTGAACTTGCTTCTTCTGAGGTATTGTTTGTTGCCATGGGAAACATAATTTTATGAGAAGTATGAGGGATTGTGTGGAAAAGCTTATGCTTCATATTAGCATGATAAGGGGTCAGGCTTGGAATTTAGGATAAAGTACTGCTCTTAAGAAAGGTATGGCCTTTCACTGAACAAGTTGTCATCTGAATCTACTCTTTTCTGTCTTCTCCAGCTTTATGACCCCCAGTAAATGATGCCTTCTTATTCTTCCTGGAAGTAAAATAGTACAGATTCTTTCCTAGTGTATAAATATCATATCTGGGGTAATGGTCCTTCCTCTCTCAACCCAATAAAGAAAGCACATCTGATGTCCTGTGGTCTGAGTCAACTTGTATAAAAATGTTATTTTTAAAATAATGATCAATACATGTCCATATAAAATTAGGCCATGGAGTTCTTTATATTGTAGAAGAGGACAATCATTTTTTGTCATGACTATTCAAAAATTATTTTGCCAAAATCAAAGTTTTTTATTGTATTTTATGTTCAAACAGCCTTGATTCTATAAGAACTAAAAAGGGAATGCTTGAGAGACGGGTAACACAAGAGCTATAAAAGTTAACATTTTGTGCTTCTCGCCTAAGCCAACCCTCCCCCATACTCTTAGAATTCTCCAGTGCCTTCCTCATCATTGCACATTTCTTTAGGATTGTGCCTTCATTATGTTGTCTTACATTTTATATTTTTAGTCACAAAGAACCATACAACACCCTGATGGTACTGCCAGCTGATGTTCGGAGAATATTTTCTCAGCCTTGATTCATATGGACAAATGCAGAAAAGGAGTTCAGTCATGTTTCCCAAATGTAGCAAAGGAAAATAGTTGACTCTTTATAAATGAGTTCAGACAGTTGTTTAATCCCGTTAGCGATAGAGTGGGTCTATGTACATTAGTAGCTATGATTTGCGATATGTTTCTGGGTGGTCTTTCTCCCCCACTGGTGTTGCCTTTGCATCTCTTTCATTTTCTGTGTGTTTGTTGGAAGTTTTAAATGTAAATAGGCAACCGAATAAAATTAGATGGCAGCTCAGTAGGGTGGGAAGAAAAGTGTGTTGTGGCAGCGCCCCCAGCAAATGGGTAATTCCCAGTGCAGATAATCAGGAGCTCTCAGTGGTAGGCTTTCATTCTTCAGGAAAGAGACAGCCGCTGGGGATGAGGACATGAACCAACCAAGCTTCAGTGACAGGTCCATTGTATTTTTAGCCGCGGCAGCTATTTGGTGCCACAAAAGGAAATGGGATGGTGGTTTGAAGAGAAAGGTGACATAAAAAGACCTGTAAAGAAGTGAAGAGTACAGAAGTAGTAGAATTGCAAGTATATCTCCCACAATGAGTTAGCATAACTCACAGAAACCAGGTAGTATGAATAATGTCTTCCTACACAGAACTTCTTGGTTTGCGGTGGCTTAACTCTGCATCTGTCAGTGCAAGAGGATGAGGAAGAGAGGTGGCAGAATGTAGTGGCGACTGTTTTCAACCTTAGCAACTTAAATTCGATCTTTCTGTCTCTTAATAGTTCCTTTACACTTTGTGCAAAAGAACATCTTTCAATTTTTTCCTTTTCTGCCTAAAAGCTTTATCAAGGGGTAAGGGACTGGAATGAGACCTGGGTTGGACACAAATGTGAATTAATTAGAAGCGCAGTACTCTCACTTTTTGTATGATCTTGACAGCTGTCTCAACCTTGATGAGGCTCAGCTTTCTCATCTGTAGTGTGGGTGTAAAGATACCTGTTTCTCATGAATAATGTGGCTGTTGAATTAAAACAGTGTTGTAAAATTATAAGCATTTGAAAAGTGGATAATATTATTAATATTGGTGTTGATTAAACATTAAGATATGATTCTGGTATAGAAAAATAAATCGACTTGTTAAAATCATTTATATAATTAATTCTTAGACTTTATTTAGAAGAGAAGCAAAGGAATTGTGTCAGTATGAAGCTGTTAAGAAATTGTACCACAGAGTTTTGTGAGAAATGTTAGGATTGCCCCTGGGGATTCAGTGATCTCTATCACACCATGGTTAAGATATCATACCCAAAGGACACTGTTTTGGATGTGATTCAGGTTCTTGATACAAATCATTCTCTTTCAGATTTGCAGGCTAAATTTCCTGCCCTAACCAAGACTCCAGCTCTAAAAGAAATGTGTAGTGATATCGAAGGGATGGCTCCATGGAAATAAAAATGCATGGGATCTGTCATCCAGTGCGTCCTCAACACATGTTTCTATGAGGATGTATAAGAATGGATGGACACATTAACACATTCCCACTGGCACCTCAGACATAGGAAAGCTTTAACTCTAAATGTGAACATATTATGTACATCCAATTTTATGAAATGCATTTTGTGATCTTAAAATCATAAGTGAATCTTGGTTGCACGAATCCAAAACAAAATGACTAATTTCTGATCTTTGTATACATTTACAATTAAATCTGGACACAATACATTTAAAAGTATTATGGTAATTTTATGTGATGGATAGAAATAGATGTCTTTAATGGAGATATAGGTAGAGGGAACAACCATACTAGCACAGCTAGGACTGCTATATCATGAATAATACAGCTTGTTTTCTGGATTTCTGTGGCTGTGTGCTTTAAGCAGATTGCACCATTAGCTATTGTGAGAGATGGCTAGTCATGCTGCAGGCAGAGTTGTTCTGGACATTATTAAGCTTCTAGAATGATGCCCTTTATTTCTTCATTCTGATATTATGTTAAAGATGTAATCATAGTCTCATTGTCTTTACTTTTATTGTATTTTTTTTTAAAGATGTGATATAGTCTTTACCTGGAATAGCATCAGCCAGCTTTAGTTTTTTTAAAATGGCAGTGAAATTATTCTGCAAATTGAGCGATCAAGTATTTAAAGCCAAACATACAGAGATCCATGCAATACGATTTATAGTAATTCTTCACTTGCAATTTGACATGTTGCATGTTTCCATCTGGCTTCTTTTCAGTTAAAAGAAGGGACAGAATGAGGTTTTGTGGAGTACTACTTGCTTGGTAGAACTTAGAATATACCTCCTTCTGAGTTGACAGCTGTTGTAGTATGTTCGAGAAGTATCCATGAATTCTTCCCTGTGGCGTCACCAGGTGCTGCTATGCCTAGAGGAGTTAAACGTGGCACTAACTTTTACAGATGTCTCCACTGTTATCCACACATAAGAACTCTCTTGATTAAAACTTCGAGCAAACAGCAAATCAGTAATTAAACTAAGCAATATGTTATTGTGCACAGATTTAAAAAAAAATTTGTTCCTTTGCTCCTAAACTTTAAACAAAAATGGAAAACTGTAGTGAATTGTCAGTTTTTCTTAAAATAACAGTGCCAAAGTCTTTATTACATTCTTTATTTGTTAATTAGTTTCTTGTTTTTCTCCATTCATGATTTAACCTCAACTGAGCATTTCATTGAAATATTTTTGTTAATAATTCTGCATAGTTCAGAAAGAGCATGAGGTGATTATGTAAGTATAGCACAATATGTTAATACCATTTTCCCTAGGTTCTAAGACATCACTGATTTAAAAAAATGCTTTTTTGGGAGGACACTACTGGATTAAATGTAATTATATAATAAAACTTGATTTCAGAAGCTTTATTGAAATAAAAGATATGGAAATTGAGTTATATAAGTAGCCATTATATATTAGACACCTGATAAATATTAGATATCTCTAGTCATTATTACTAATCATCATGATAATTGTGTAAGGAAGATATTTTTAGCCCCAATTTATAAATGGCAAATCTTTAGTTTATCTTAGAGATAAAGCAATTAATCAAGACCCTTTAGCTACTCAAAGTTAGAGATAGTTCTGGATATTCAGCTTCCAAAATTCATATTCTTTCCACAGTACCAAGTATATACATAAAAATGAAAGTAAATGGTACTATCAGGCCGAAGCGAAAATAAGGCAGAAAAATAAAATGCAGTCATGAGTGATAGTGGAGTACAAAATGCATGCAATGACTTCTTATATACTTGATAAATATGAACCACGAATTTCTTTATATGTACGTTAGCATCTAATGCATAAAAGGGAAACAGAACCCATTACAAACATGAATCACTTGGATCCATAGAGAAAAAATTAACCAGTTATTGCGTAAAAGCTCCATGTTTTCTGCTGCAATAGGTAGTTCTATGGACATTCAATAAGAGAGTTCCATGTAAATAAGTTCTTTATTTTGTGGTAGTAGTAATAGTATTTTATTGTAGTATTTATTTTGACTTATTTTAAATTTCATGTAATAATGATTTCTTTCAAATACAGTCTTTTCTTCATTTTAGTATCTCTTTCCCCTATACTTTCAATCTGAACCATTGCAATTTTTATATCTTTTTGGTGTGCTTATGCAATATTACAGATCCAATTAGGGGAAAATACTTTGGATATAACTTCTAAAACTGTAATTGCAACATAGACTCAAAATTTTAGGTTCATTGCCAGCATGTAATCAGTTATATCCTGGCCCCTTGGATTCAAAAGAGATTTACATCATGTCATCAAGATCATTATGTTATTCAAAATCTAAAAATATTAAATATAGCATTTTTCATTCAGGCTGCTTTCAATAAAACTAGTAATTTTATTTTAAAAAAATAAGATAATTTATGTACTTCATGGTCATATCTCTGGTAGGAGTTTATTTTTAAAACAGAGTTTTCTAATAATTAAGATATAAAAAGAATTGTCATAAGGTGGCAGTATGTTTCAATGATAACCATCAGTATAGAAAGAAAGCTTGTTGCAAGTGGTTCCTTAGCCAGTGTTGAACTGTGCATAAAAATTCACTGTACCTAAGGTTTTTTGAGGAAAATTGAGCAGCTATTTCTTAGAGAATATGTAGAAGATTAACAAAGCTACTACTCCTTTGAGTTTTATTAGTGTTAACTCCAAAGATTGTTAAAAAATAGATTTATTTACTGCTACATACAGGGAACCTTTCCTTTCCCGCATCTATGCCTACAGACAATGACAGAGCATAAGAAGGAACGCTTTCTGTTAGGTCATCTTAGTGAAAAGTGATAAGTAAGTTACATTTTAAGAAATATATTTTAGGTTATAGTCATTTGGAATGTTAAGTGTAATAATTATAATTTTCATTTTGGCGGTATCCAATACAAGAGTTTTTGGACATGGTTTACTAAACAGCATTAGTCTGTGAAGAAGCGATAGAAAGAATTTCAGCTTTTTAATGAAATGGACTAAGTTTAATTTCCTGCCTTCTCACTCATTAGCTTTGAGACATTGAGCCAGTTACTTTGCCTCTGAGATTTTTCTTCTTATTAATAATTTGGAGATAATAATGCTTACTAAATAAGGCTGTTGAAAGATGAAATTTAGAGATGATATTACTAGTGTGCTGACTTAACTTTGAGATATTTCGTTAATTATTAAAATCAAAGAAAATATTCAATTTATTTCTAAGTATTTTCTGATGTGAGAGAAAAATGTGAGGGTTTCTTTTGTCACATCATTATGGTATGGTACATAATCGCTGTGTAACCATGCAGCCAAGTTAGAACAACAACAGAAAAATAAAATGATGTCTTGCTCGATACCCATCATATATCGACATGTGAACATTTTTCACTCTCTACCAATATTATGAGTGTGAAGGAAGTTACTGGAACATAGAGAACATCAGAGCTTTCTTTAAATCCCTCTTCTTGGCTAAAAAAATAAAACCAGAATTTTATTTTCCGGTTGATTGGAAGAAATTGGAAGATGTGTGTTCTAGCTTCATTTCTGCCATTAACTCACTTTGCAATCTCGAATAAGTCTCAATGGTTCTGTTCTCTCATTTGTAAATTGAACTTGGAAATCTGTAAAGTCCCTTCTGGCACTTCTAAGAATCTTTCATACCACGAATTTGCAAATAATTAAGCTTTAAATTGCATGTTAGTGAGTGAACGTGCAGTAGATGCAATAGATGGTCAAAGAAAGGAGACATTAGTGTGAGCTTGGGTACTTGGAATATCTCTGATACTGTTTTTAAGGAACAGATATACAGTTTCTCATAAACAAAAGGAAATTCATTTTTTAGACTGAATATTTTTTTTCTATATTTTAAGTGAAAAAGCAGACATACATAACATTAGATTACCCTGGTATATTTTAATTCTAAATATTATTAATGTTTTAAATTATCTGGGTTACAAAAAGTTAATCATTTCGGATTTTTACTACCAGCTGGAAGGTAGCAAATAATGAGTACCCAGGGAAGAAGGACATACAAATAAATAATAATTAATTGCAGTTAGTAGTAGTTTAATCGTGGTATCTACATTTTATAAGGTATTTCAGATAATTTCATTAAAAGTGTTTAATATCTGTCAAAGATATCTGTCGCTGTGAAGGTTTCTAGAAGCCCCCATTCTTCTATTTTCTTCTCCCACCAGACGCCACTTAATTCTTCTAGAGCTCTTAGCAGAGAATCTTACGGCCATAGCCTTGATTTGATTGTAGTCCTTCGGCATCATTTTACTCTGAAAATTTTTGCCAGCTGAGAAGTCTAGAGATGAGAATTTTATTTTCTGACTTAGCAATCCTTGGCTTCTCTATACTTCCTGTAAAATTGGCTTGCAAATGGGCAAGTGCTTTCTGACTCTGTCCTGATCGATGTGTCTTATCATATGAAGTAAAACTAACTGACATTGTGAATATATCGCCTGAAAAATCATCTTGCCAAGGTTCACAGGTATTTTATTTTGCTTTAAATTTACTACAAGCCGCAGTTTTACATTTGGGGCGACATAACGCAGGTCACCATTTTTTTTTTTTCAGCACTCATAGTAATTCTGTTGCTTTCCACAGCCTTGACTAATAATTGACTTTACATTTTTCCTGCTCCTATAACAACTACCAGCCTCTGCCTACCACCTGGTTATAGAGCAGTGCCACATAATTCACATTTTTATTACGATAGTATAATACTTCTAGTTACAGCTTTTCTATCAAATGGGTATTGTCACATAACAAACCACTCCTTGTCATTGGTTTAGAACAATGTGCATATATTGATTGATTGATTGATTGATTGATTGATTTGTCTCACCAATTGTCAGTACGTCCTCAGGAGTAAGGCCCTTCGCCTGTCTCATGCTCATGTTTCAAGTGCACCTGAGAGGTATGAACTATTGAGTAGAGATGGCATTTGGAATTCCTCAGGTAGACACGTGGTATTGACTGCCACAGTTGCTTGTCCTTCTCGGCTCTTTCTGTGTCTACTGAGCTTGCACCTGAGTCACTCGATGTCTTGCCTTAGGGTAACAGGCAGTGAGTATAGTGGCACTGAGCTGTCCAGTGAGTCGTCTGTAGCCATAGCCCATAGAAATGCAATAAACACAAATTCCTAAAAACATATTGCTGATATATGTTAAATAATCAATGAAACCTAAACTGCAAAAGCATTTTCTTCCCACAAACTCTGTAAAGAACTCCTGCAACAAGTTTAATGACATGTACTTAAATCAAGAACCAAGAATCTCATCAGAATTAGTGAGAGGTGTTGGATAAGATTTAAATCTGTGACAATGGCAGGAAGCTTAAAACATTTAAAGTTTTAAGCTTTAGAAAGATGAGTTATTTTAGTGTTTGGGGAAGGGGGATGTCATTATGAAGTAAATATTTAAAGAAGATTAACTTAATAGTGCTGGGTAGGTTAAATAGAAGCAGATACAATTGTGTCAAATGTGAAAAGGTTAGTTCACAGAGAAATTAGTCAAAGTATACTTAAGTCATAACATCTCATTGATTCATTGATTCATTCAACAAACATTTGTTGAATGTATAAACCTTTGGGCACTGTGCAAAGAATGAGAGCTATAACATGAATTAGAATTAATATTGCTTTCAAAGAATTTTCAGTCTATAGGAAAGAGAGAATTGTATAATAAATCTATAAAGTAAATTTTACATATAAAATATGAGAAGCCATTTATAAGTCAGCATTGCAGGTTAAATAACATACTATAAATATTTATGCATAGGAAAAACAGTCTTATTCCTAGAGTTTCATAGTTATTTTCAAATGTAAGTTAATCATGAATAAAACTAATTTGTCTCTTCAACATAAAATATAAAAACTTAAAAATTGACATATAATTGTGTAAAGCAATCAAGTTAAAAGTTTATTCTTTGGCTTGAAACTTCATCGTAAATGCTGATAAGTATTCACAATTATTAACTTGAATATATAATGCATATGTAATGTCACCTTTGTGCTAAACCACAATAGGTTGTTATAATCTAAATCAGGGTTTCCTTTTAAGTGTCTTGGAATTGCATAAGAATTCCTGGATTAAGAGTGGGCCAAATACTAGCAAAAAATTATGTCTTGGGGAAGCCGAGTTGTTTTTACTTTACACCATAGTTTAATTATATAATGCTAGAATTTTTTATATCTAGGTGTAGAATAAATACCTTATGCATCTAAGATTTTTCCCTATCTCTATTCTCTAATTTTCTTATCTCTCCTTGTTTTTCTCTTCTTTCTTTCTGTACTCTTCCTTCTTGTTTCACTGTTACTTTTTATTTTGTATTCACCCTTATCTTTTTTTATTCTATTTTTTGTTCTTTTTTCCTTCTTTGTCAACATTATCACCTCTTCCTTCCAGTTTTCTCTTCTCCCTTTCCCCCTCTTTCTCATGCTTTCCATCTTACTTTAAAAGATGTTCAGCAATGTTCTCTTATTATTTTTTAATACAATGATGGTATTTTACTTTATGTTCATTCTAAATTAATAAAATATGTAGTAGCTATTAGTACAATTATGAACTGACTGGGAAAAAATCCTTAAGGATGTTTTCACACACAATAAATGCATGCTAATTAGGCTGGTAAGAAGCTTCATTTTCAAAGAGAAATAAGATTCATAATAGATGTTTAGATGAATATTGAGAATCTTAATATCCTATTTGGATTTTTCAATCCTCGTTTCAAGTTCCCTGGAATAAATTAATCAAGTTAATAAATCATAATAGCAACATATGCATTACTTTTTTATATGACACTATGCAAAAACCTTTTAATCAACAGGCAAGACTATTCAAGTCTGTTCAACAAAGTTGAACTTTAGTATGTGTAAGAAACTAGACTAGAGAACAGAACGTATTATTGGATATGCTTCTTTTTCTTTCCTTTCTTGGTTGAGGAGTTCAGAGAAGGGATAAATCAGTTTTGAGGGAGACAATGAAGAAAGCCAGTGAAAGATGTAGATTAGTTGTGTTTTTGCCGGGAAGAAGAAAGCTCAAGGAAATAATGAAAGAATAAAAGAGGAAGAGAAATATAAAGATACTCTAAGAAGTGCATATTGTGCAGTTTGAAAGGGCATTGGTTACATGTAGGAGCAGTGAGTGGAAGATAAATGACTACAGCAACATTAATTTGTGTATCTAATGTTTATTAAGCTTCTACTCTTAGCCGGACACTGTGCTAGATATAGTGTGATACAGAAAGGAGTAAAAGTGGGCACTGCTCTGAAATGATTTTACAGAGCAGTAGAGAGAGTGTTGAGTAAAAAAATTAGTTTAGCTACATATAGAAAGAGACAAAGGTAAGGCACAATGGAGGGATTTTTTTTTTTTTCTTTTTTTGGTTAATCAGGAAAATTAGAGCATGACCTTTTTCCCCCTTGGTATTAATGGAGATGAGGAAATAACATTTATTGAGCACTTACAATATTACAACCATTTTGCTAGACTCTGTAGATATGTAATTCTACTTTATTTCTCATAATAATTAGATAATAGGGGCTTTTTATTCCATTATACAGATTAAGAAAGTGAGGCTCACAACATTTGTGGCTTTTCACATAATTAATGAGTAGGAGAGACAAGATTTGAACCCAGTTCTATTTGACTTTTAAGATACTACTATTGCTATTATCATTTCAGGAGTCTGCACTTGATTTGACAGTTATTGGAAATAGTATAACTGCCATGCTTAAAACAAATTGGAGATATACGGTCATGTTGAAAAAGAATAATACTCTGGGTGGCAAATAATAATGAAGCTCTATGCTCAATAGATTGGAAGGAAAGGATAGAGATAGGAATAAATGTGGAGAAACAATTTGAAGCCAAGGAGGAGAGGATTCAGAGAATGACTGAAGAAGATTTTTCACCTAAGATATTTTTAAATATGGAAACTAACTTAATAAAGTCAAAGAGGAGCTAGAGAAAAGAATGAATAACTCTCCATTCCTTCCACCACCTATTTGTTCATGACACCATCATGCCTTGACAGGGATATGACAGTAACTTGTTCGTTCTTTATACTGCCGCCAGAATTGAGTTTCTAAAGAATCCTCTGAATAATAACCTTTGATGACTCCCTACTATTCATTATACAATGATGTCTAAACTCCTTATCCCAGAATATAAATTTGTTAATCTCTGTCATTCTGCTCTGTATTTTATATGAATTCCCAAGTGCCATATTACAATTCACTAAATTTTGCTCTGAGTGTATTCTCTCTAAAATGTATCCCATCTATTATATTTTCATTTCAACGGCAAACTTTTCTATTTCCAGAATTTCTATTTGGTTCTTTTTAATATGCTTACATTTCTCTGTTGGTTTGTTTGTTTTTGTTTTATACATTCTTATTTTGTTTTTAGGGAATGGCATTCACTCCTTTATTTTATTATAAGAATTATAAACAGTAATCTTAAAGAAATTTTAAGGTTATTATTTTCACTTTGCAATAAATTCAGTTCCTGATTACTGGAGGTCTTTTAATGTATTCTTTCTTTTTTGTTTTTAGAAATATTGTGTATTCGTGAATCTCGAGTGATTATTGTGCTTGTTTTTCTCTTGATGAACTCTCTCCTTCCCATATAACAATTGCATGGTTGCCTCAATGAGCTTGGTATAGAACCGTGTCTTATAAGGGTGGCCTTGGGATTAATCCTTAGTAATACTGTGTTGATGTACCTGTGGAAACAAAATGATGGCTTGGCCCCTATCTTAGATTCAAGTCTGTGTTGGCTTCCTCCCTTTGACATAGAGTTTTGTGTAACTCTTTATCTAAATTAGCACAACTCTTGGTGTTTTTCTAGTGCCTTAATGAGAAAGGGAAACCCATCCACCCAGCCCATGACTTTGAGCAAGGAGTCTTATTGTAGTCCACCACCTATGATGGGGTGTTTTGGTCTGTTACACAAAGGAGTTGATCCTGGGCTATCTATGCTTGCTCAGAGACCTGCTGCTACATTTCTGCTTGTACGCTGCAGGTTTTTTTGTTTTGTTTTGTTTTGGGTTCATTGATATATCTCAATTCTTTATGTTTTCTCTATACTTAATAATATATATACGGAGTGTGTGTGTGTGTAATGTGACTACATGTTTGAAATGAAGGTAAGTTTCAAATCCAAATTTTACAATGTCATTTTAACCAAAATTCTTAGAGGACTAGTAAAATTTAGTTCTAATCTAGATTAAAATTCTGCTTTTTCTTTTCTTTTTTTTTTTAAGCTACTGTCTGTTAGGTACCTGTTATTCTAACTCTCCTGAAGGAAAGACGTATTTTATGAATCATTATGTATTTTTTTTCCCCATGACTTTGCAGATCACTTTGCTCATTCTGCTTCTTCCACCTGAATACCCCATTCCATTCTGTCTCTGTCAAAGTCATTCTTTAAGACAGAAGTCAAAAGGCACTTTCTGTGGAACACTTCTTACTCTGAAGTTATCATTTCTTTCTTTATGTTTGTAGAAATTTGCACTTTCTTTAATTTATCTCATCCTATATATCTATTGTGTGTTTAAATATCTGATACCCAACAGATATTTGTGGTTATCGTGCAAAGTCATGGATCACGTTCTGTTCATCTTTGAAACTGTGGCACTTAGTCTGGTGTTTGTTTCATTGTTGGTACTTAGAAAATGCTTGATAAATAAATATGTAGTTATTGCTAAAACAAGTGAATAAAATTAGAATTATGTATTTTCCTAATAACATATCAATATAGGAATGTGTGTGTGTGTGTGTGTGTGTGTGTGTGTAACAGATTGTAGAAGATGGCAAAACTAAAATTTCTTTCAAAGATATTCATCAAAAAAGTTTTTAAAAAAAATCAGTTGTAGTGGTTTCTACACAATATTAAACAAAAATATAACTCTTTATCGTCTTCTTAGAGAAGTATACCAATGTTAGTTTGGATAAAAGCTATTTTTCACTATTATAGAACTTGATGGCTAGGAAGGAAAGAAAAGATCAGAGTTGTGAGATTAGAAGCCATATAGATAAATCTATTTGGTTACCTAAGAGCAGATGAGCATAATATTAAAAGTCAAATGGCCAGTCAAGACTCAAAAGCCAGGATTTTAGCAATTATAAGAAGCATAGACTAGAAACAGGAGAAAGACAGGACAATAGTAATAATAAAATCTGACCTAATGAGTAGTCAACAGATGCTTTGGAGTTTTAGATCCTTAAGAAAGTTAGTGAAATGTTTCTGAATATCAACCCAGCAAAGGGTTGATTCATGCCTGTGGGATTTAGTAATGCTGGCTTATAGCCAGGGCACCAAGTAAGCAAAACACAGGCCAAAAGTCAGCTCCAGAGAGGCAGCTACAGGAAAAGTGTTGTGAGGTAAGTATGCACACCAGTAAACAGAATGTAAAAGTGAATAGTGAGTGTGTTTTGCATAGCTACTTGTGCTCTAGAACTTCAAGTGCATTATTGAGTTCTCATGATTCTCAAGTAAGGATTATCTCATTTCCCAAAAGGAAAAAAGATATAGAAAGATTAAGTGGCTTACCCAAGCCCCACAGCCTCTAAATAGTAATGAAAGATAGTAATCCATATTTTCTGGCCCCACCCAGTGTTCTATTGACTATTTTGTGGTATACTTTTTGGAAAGGAATTTGATGTTTTCTCTGCTGGATGCTAAAGTACCATGGAATAGATAGAAATAAACGAGAATTTCTGACTGGAGTGTCAGTCGAGGAGGTCAGTTCCTAACCCTTAGACATTGAATTCAATAGCTTTCTTAAGGACTTAATCCAAAATTAAGGCAGATTCCCCAGAAATACAGAGTGGAGCAGTTGGAAACACTCTGTGTCCTCTTCACTTACAGCAGTTGCACATTTTGGACCACGTCTGAGTTGTCAAGTATTTTACCATTTTTATGGCTGTGGGTTGGAGTTCTTTCAAGTTCTTCACATTTATTTTAAAATAAAGATTTCCATATCGCTAATGAAATTTTAGGAGTGGTCTCATGATTAGGTTCAAACTTTGTTTCATTTATTGAACGATTTATTTCTCTCATTTAAAAAAAATATGTTAAGAGTCTTAAATTTTGGTGATTCTTTATTGACTTTCCCCCAAACTGAAAACTGAATGCCTTTTTTATTTTTATTTTTTAAAGATTTTTTACTCTCAGGATCTCATAACATTTGAGAAATGTGAAGAGACCATAGGATCATATCCTTTATGTGTTAGAAGGCACTTTAGAGAGCACGTAATTATATACCCATTCCTAAAAGATAAGAAAACTGAGGCCTAATCAGGTCCAATGATTTTATCAGGCTTGTATAATGTCAATAATAGAACAGGAACCAGAAAGTCCTCTTTGTCCAGTGCTCTTTTAATGTAGAGGGGCAATTACGGATTAGATGCTCGAATTTGTCTTCCCCTGAGAGTTTATTTTTAGTTATCTTTGTCCCATGACTGAACCACTTTGTGATGGGGGGTGTCTACAAATGAGATAATCAGGGGCAGATGTTCCTTTTTCTCAGACAGAGTATATTATGGGAATTAAGTAGTGCAAACAAAACAAATGGTTAGTGCCAAAACTGCCTTTTTGGGCATTCATTTGGTAAAGCTTTGTAGAAAATGATGATCTTTTTTTTTTTTTTTCTCCCTAAAGAGATTGTACAATTTATATCCTGTTGGAACCCACAGTGAAACTTTTTAAATATTATAAATATTTCCTCTGGAAGTAGATGTATGTAAGATACTTGTTTTTCAAATTTACTGAAGCATAAATACTTTATATATTGTATTTAATACTGAATTGTAGCTCTCTAAATTACTTTGAAATATGTAAAAAAGAAAGTCTTAACAAGGCAAAAATATTTTTGTTTGTAGCAATGGGAAGTAAATTACCTTGTAAAAATTTTAATTTTCCCAAGATAGGAATAATACAAGGCCTCAAAATCTAAGCAAGTGCACAGTCCTCTCTTTCCTCTTCTTCTTATTCATTTATTTATTTAATGAACATTTGTTGAGCACGTGGTATGGCTAGCTGCTAGAAGTACCAGACTAAATCAGCCACTCTCTCCCTCCTTTCCTGCTCCAGGCACCATGGGCTTCTCTCAAAGCCTCAGCCTACTGAGCCTCCTGCCATCTCATGGCATTTTGCACATCTGTTTCTACTGCCTCCTCTTTTCCTGGTTCTCACTCTAGGTAACTCCTGCTCATTCTTGAGATGGCAGGAAGATTTTCTTGAATCCCTGCTCCCACTGGTCTATATTATCATAATTTATCTTTGTCTACAATTATTCTGTTTGTTTGTTTCTTTAACCCTAAACTGCAGAAAGGACCTATCTGTCAGTTTTACTAGCCGACATTTTCTCATAGTCTTGTACCTAACAGGTGCTTAGCCAATATTTGTTGAGTGAATGAATGTGCTCCTGGGACTTATCAGCTATTTGGTGATACAGTTAATTTAAAAAATAATTTCAGAATAGCATGAAAATGTGGGGATACAAAGAATTAAATGAATAATCTTTAAGGGGAAGGAGATGGTTGAAGAAGGCTAAAGAACAATTATCTCTCAATAAAAATTAAAAAAAAAAAAGAGAGAGATGATACTTGTACTGCATCCTAAAGAAAACCTAGGAATTTGTCAGAAGAGGAGAATAAGTGATTAGTCACACATTTTGTATTGAGGGAAAAGCAAGAGCAAAGGCAGGAAAATGGAAAAAAAAATATAGCATGTTTAACTAAAAATACTGCTTTTATGTTAATATTCCCCAAATAGATACTGCACTGTCGTCTTATAATAGAGAACTTTCAGAACATCTCTTCAGTTAGAAAAGATTTCTACATCCTCTACTCTGAAAGAACAGATTAATCAGATTAATATCTCCTAGTTTGCAAAGCAATTTTCTCTCAATGGGATTATTCTGAAACATTCACCTTAAAAAAACATCGAAAAGGGAGGAGGTGGGACGTTTCACAGCTTGACTGAAAAGGTAGTACATAAGAAAAATGTATTCTCTAAAATTATTTTTTTAAAATAAGTTTCTCTTCTTTCTCTTTGTTTACTTAAAGTAAAAAATTTGAATGTCTTATGATCTGAAATGCATTCATATATTGGAAAAATATCCATTTTATGTGTGGGATATAAAGAAGGCAAAAAATTATACCTCTGTCGGCTTCCCTTGACAGAAAGATCCATCTGCCTCCCGAACTACTCCTACCAACCCTGGGCTCCAGTACCTCTTGCATTGTCCACATGTACATCTGCCTACACAGACTGCCCAAATACAGAATTTGTTGCTGAAGCAGTCCCATCAAAACTATTAATAATGAACTAAAGCAGAGGTCATTTGGAGAAATGAGATAAACTAATGTCAAGTCACTGTTAAGTGTGACTCATCATGCTAGCAGAGTGTCTGTGGCAATCAGCTTATGTTTGGCTGTAATGTGGCTACTGTTTTCATTATAAAACTTACGGATGCACGTGGCACTCATATCTTACATATTTTATTTCTTATGACCCCTTATGGCTATTCACTTTATTTTTATTCAAATTGTTACAACTTTACTTCTGTCTTCCACAGACTCTTGAAGAGGCTTGGAAGATTATGATATTTTTCAAAATGTTTTATTGAACAGCTACTATGAGCATGGAATTGTTATTTGTGCTCTTCATAATTATCTCATTTAATTTTCACAATAACCTATGTGGTAGTCATTATTTTACAGTTGCACCATAACACTGTGCTTTCAATAGCTATTGAAAAAAAGTATTCATTCATTCCATTGTATTCTCCATTGTTCTTAGAATAATACAAATGATTTATAATAATGATTTACATTATTGAGCACTTTCTATTTGGTGAGTGTTAATGTTTTACATAGATTGATTTATTTAATCCTCCCTATAGTGGTACGACGTCTGCATATAATTAGCAAGTTAAATGAGGAAGCTGGGGCACAAAGACTTTATATTTTATTATTCTTTAAAATTACTTAAATTTATTTTTAAATTATAGTTGACATGCAATAATATAGTAGTTTCAGGTGTAAAACATAGTGATTAGACATTTACATACCATACTAAGTGATATCCACACTAGGTATAGCACCCACCTGGCACCATAGATGGTTATTACAATATTATCAACTATATTCCCTATGCTGTAATTCCCATTCTTGTGACTATTTTGTAACTACCAATTTGTACTTCTTAATCTCTTCACTTTTTTCACCAGCCTTGCAAACTCGCGCCCATTTGGTAATCGCCAGTTTGTTCTCTGTATCTATGAGTCTGTTTTCCTTTTGTTTGTTCATTTATTTTGTTCTTCAGATTTCACATATAAGTGAAATCACATAGTATTTTTCTTTGACTTACTTCACTTAGCATAATACCCTCTAGGTCCATCTATATCATTGCAAATTGTAAGATTTTTTTAAATGGCTGAGTAATATTTTATTGTATATATGTACCACTTCTTTATCCAATTGTCTATTGATGGGCACTTAGGTTGCTTCCATACCTTGGCTATTGTAAAAAGTGCTGCAGTGAACATAGGAGTACATATATCTTTTCGAATTAGTGTTTTGATTTTCTTCGGGTAGATACCCAGAAGTGGAATTGCTGGGTCATAAGGTAGTTCTACTTTTAATTTTTTGAGGAATCTTCATACTATTTCATACGAAACACAATAGTCACTCAATCTCCATGCCAATTTTCAATCCCACCAATAGTGTAAGAGGGTTCCCTTTTCTCCACATCCTCACAAACACTTGTTTGTTGATTTATTGATGATAGCCATTCTGATAGGTATGAGGCGACAGCTCATTATGGTTGTAATTTGAATTTCTCTGATAATTAGTGACATTGAGCATCTTTTCATATTGGCCATCTATATGTCTTCTTTGGAGAAATTCCTATTCAGGTCTTCTGCTCATTTTTTTAAATTGGATTTTTTTTTTTTTTTTTTTGGTGTTGAGTTGTGTGATCTTTTAAGATTTTCGATATTAACCCCTTATCAAATGGATCATTGGCACTTTCATTCAGTATGCTGTCTTTTTGTTTTGCTGTTGGTTTCCTTTAATGTGCAAAACTTTTTTAGTTTGATATAGTCCCACTTGTTAATTTTTATTGTTCCCCTTGCACAAGCAGATATATCAGAAAAAAATATTACTAAGAGAAACATCATAGAGTTTATTGCCTATGTTTATGTCTAGGAATTTTATGGTTTTAGGTCATTCATTTGCGTCTTTAATCCATTTTGAGTCTATTCTTGTATGTGATGTAAGAAGGTGGTCCAGTTTTATTTTTTGCATGTATCTGTCCAGTTTTCCCAACACTATTTATTGAATAGACTGTCTTTACCCCATTGTATGTTCTTGCCTCCTTTGCCATAGATTAAATGACCAGATAGGTGTGGATTTATTTCTGGGCTCTCTATTGTATTCCACTGATTTATGGGTTGGTTTTTATACAGTGCCATTTCTTCCAAATCATCGGATTTGTTGACATATAATTGCTCCTAGTATTTTCTTATAATCCTTTGTATTTCTGTGGTGTCAGTTGTTACTTCTCCTCTTTCATTTCTGATTTGATTTATTTGGGTTCTCTTTTGTTCTTGATGAGTCTAGTTAAAGGTTTATCAATTTTGTTTATCTTTCAGAGAACCAGCTCTTGGTTTCATTGATCATTTTTATTGTTATATTTTAGATTCTATTTCATTAATTTCTACTCTGATCTTTATTATTTCCTTCTACTCACCTTAGGCTATGTCTGATGTTCTTTTTCTAATTCCTTTAGGTATAAGATTAGATAGTTTATTTGAGCTTTTTCTTATTTTTTGAGGTAGGCCTTTATTATTATGAATTTCCTTCTTAGGACTGTTGTCACTATGTCCCATAGATTTTGAGTCATTGTGTTTTCATTTGTCTCAAGATATCTTGATTTCTTCCTTGATTTCATTGTTAACCTATTCATTGTTTAGCAGCATGTTATTTAGCCTCCATGTTAGTGTATTTTTCAGTTTTTTTCTTGTAGTTGATTTCTAGTTTTATAACACTGTGGTCAGTGAAGATGCCTGTTGTGATTTCAATTTTCTTAAATTTACCGATACTTGTTTCACGGCCTAACATGTGGTCTATCTTGGAAAATGTTCCATGTGCACTTTAGAAGAATGTATATTCTGCTGCTTTGGCGTGCAATGCTTTAAAAATATTAATTAAATCCATCTGGCCTAGTGTATCATTTAAGGTGGCATTTTTCTTGTTGATTTTCTGTCTGGAAGATCTGTCCATTTGTGTTAATGGGGTGTTAACGTTCCCTACTATGAATATATTACTATCGATTTCTCCCTTTATGTTGGTCAATGTGCTTTATATATTTAAGTGCTCCTATTTTCGGTGCATAAATGTTTATAAGGGTTATATCATCTTGTTGGATTGATCCCTTTATCATTATGCAGTCTGCCTCTTTTTTTCTATTATAGCCTTTGTTTTAGAGTCTATTTTGTCTTAAGTATTGCTACCCCAGCTTTTTCTTCATTTGCATTTGCATGAAATATATTTTTTTCCTTCCTTTCAGTCTGTGTGTGTCTTTCTATCTGAAGTGGATCTTCCTTAGACAGTATATGTATGAGTCTGGTTTTCTTATCCATTTGTCTATCATATATCTTTTGATTGGAGCATTTAATCCATTTATATTTAAAGTGATTATTAAGATATACATAGTTATTACAATTTTACTATTCATATTTATGTTTTTCCCCTCTTCTTCTTTTTAAAGAAGTCCCTTTAACATTTCTTATACTATCAGCTTGGTGGTAACGAATTTTTTTAGCTTTTTCATGTCCATAAAGCTCTTTATCTCACTTTTGATTTTAACTGATAGCCTTGGTGTATAGAATTGCCTTGGTTGTAAATCCTTTCTTTTCATCATTTTGAATATTTGGTTCCAGTCCCTCTGGCCTACAAAATTTCTGTTAAAACATAAGCTGACAGTCTTCTGGGAGCTCCCTTGTAGGTAACCAATTGATTTTCTCTTGCTGCTTTTAGGATTCTCCCTCTGTCTTTAACATCTGACATTCTAATTACAGTGTGTCTTAGTGTGGAACTCTTTGATTTCATCTTGTTTGAGACTCTGTGCTTTCTGGGCTTGTATGTCTATTTTTTTTTTTTTTTTCACTCGGCTAGGGAAGTTTTCCATCATTATTTCTTCAAATAGGTTCTCAGTCCTTTGCTTTCTCTCTTCTCCTTCTGGTATCCCTATGATGAGAATGTTGTTATACTTGATGTTGTCTCAGAGGTCCCATAAACTATCCTCATTCTTTTGGATTCTTTTTCCTTGTTGCTGTTTTAAATGGGTGTTTTGCCCTACCTTATTTTCTAAATCACTGATTCAGCCCTCTGCATCATCTACTATTGATTCCCTCCAAGATATTCTTTATTTCAGTCATTGTATTCATTTCTGATTAGTTCTTTCTTATGATTTCTATGTCCTGTTTTATGTTTACTATCTCTTTGTTGAAGTTCTCACTGAGATCATTTATTCTCCTAAGTTCATTGAGCATGCTTATAACTAGTGTTTTGAACTCTGGTAGGTTGCTTGCCACCATTTCATTTAGTTCTTTTTCTGAGTTTTCTCCTGTTGTTTTTTTGTTTGTTTGTTTTTTGTTTTGTTTTGTTTTTTATTTGGAACATGTTTATTTTCTCATTTTGGCTGTCTCTCTCTGTTTGTTTCTATGTATTAGATACTGCTGCTATGTCTCCCAGTCTTGGCCAGATGGTCCATGTAGTAGGTGACCTGTGTGGCCCAGTGGCGCAGTCTCCCTCATTACCTGTGCCAGGTGCTCCTTGTGTGGGTTGTGTGTGCTTTCCTGTTGTAGTTGAGCCTTGATTGCTGTTGGCATGTCAGTGGGTGGGATTGATGGGCAGTAAGGATTAGCCATGTCCATTGTATATGAGCTGTTGTATAGGGGCTGATCTCACATAGTGGAATTCACCCCAGAGGGCACCTGCGCCTCTTGCTACCACCCTTTGGGTGTGCCGCTTATGATGCTAATCAGGTGGTATTTTGTTGTGGTCTGATGCCAGCCTTCAGGTCATTGGTTCTGTGGCCATTTGGCTGGGGCTCCTGTACAGGCCAAGGTCAGCCATTGCCTGTGACATGCCCGGGGCTACCTGATAGGAGCTGGAAAGTAATCTGCAGTTTGTCTCTGCCTGTACTGGACCTGGAGTTATGTGGGAGAAGCCACACTGTGAATCGAGGCTGGCTCCCCCAAGCCACACTGTGAATCGAGGCCTGGGACAGCTTAGTTAAAGGCTCAGGGCACCCCGAGGCCTGAGGCTGCCAGCTGGCTGATGTAAGGCTCAGCAGCTAAAAGGATCTCAAGTTGGGTGAGGTGGGGGTCTCTGGAAGTCACCAGGTGGGGGTGAATCATGTTCACCAGGTTAGTGCAGATTCAGATTTCATATCAGTGCCGAGCCTATGGCAACTTGCAAAAGCCTCAGATTACAGGGAGGCTAGCTGTCACCCTCCTCAGGTTCTCAGACCCCCAAGATTTGTTTTAGAAATACTGCAGCTTGGGTAGAGGCTGGTTGCCTGCCACTGGCAAGCCATTAATTACTGTTGAAAAAGCCTCCTGCCCAGAGGGCTGAGTGGAGTTGGTTGCCTAGCCAGGAATATGCCTCCAGCAATTCGTGATTGGATGGAGCAAGGTCCAGTGAGTCACCAGGGTGGAGTTAGTAGATCTCACCAGGCCAACGCTGATTCAGATTTGGCCATGTGGGGCTCAACTCAGGCAAGATGGTGATCTCCTGTAGGCTGCACAGGAGGAGGGCTCAACACAGGAATAATGGCGGCTGTCCCTCCAGCCCTTGCCCTGAAAGCACACAACTCAGTCTTTCCCTGTTTGTTTCTGGCACTCTCAAGCTACCATCCCTCATCCACCAGAGGCCAGGGTAAGTGCCTGGGAACCAGAGTCTGTGCGCTATCCCTTTAAGGGGACATCTGGTTTTCCAGCAGCCTTCCATCTCACCTGCATAGTCAGAATCCCCACTGATTTTTATAGCCAGATTTTGTGGGGACTCCTCTTCATGGCACTGGAACCCTGGGCTGAGGAGCCTAGTATGAGGCTGGGACCCCTTACTCCTTTGGGAGAAACTTCGCAGCCAAGATGTTCCTCCTGATTCTCAACTGCCACACATGGGTGCGGGGCCAGTTTGTTTTACTTCTCACCCCTCCTATCAGTCTGGATGTGGCCTCTTCTTTATATTCCCAGTTATAGGAGTTCTGTTCAGCTAGTCTTCAGATGGTTCTCCAGACTGATTGTTCTATAATTTAGTTGTAATTTTAATGTGGTCATGGGAGGAGGCAAGAATAGTCTTTACCTACCCCACCATCTTGACCGGACGTTCCCACAAAGACTTTAAATAATTTTCCTGAGATCACAAAGCTAATAAGTGATAGAGCTGGATTTAAATCCAGAATCCATCAATCTGTATTGGCTCTTATGGTATTGTGTTGTGCTGGGTAACTAATGAAGGTATATGAGTAAAAGAGGAGAGATCGGCTGAGAGAAGAGATTGTCTGTTTGCAGTGGAGGTGAATCTAAAAGTAGTTGAGCAGAGAGCTCTATGCCACTTTCAGGAGATTGTAGTAGTAAACTCTTCCAGTTCCTCCTGTTAAGTGTCTTCCTCAAGCCCTGTATTGTTTGTCCTGTCCACAGGACACACCTGTACACACACACACGTACACACACGCCTATAATTTACCACACACACACACACACACACAGACACACACACACACCCTGAAGAAACAGATTCATCCACTGTGTCTTTAGCATCCTACTGGGCATCAGAGATAGAGGAGTGAACACATAGGAGTGCCTCTAAACTCAGGGCATATCTGTACGTTTCTCATCTCTCCGTTACCTGAGAATGTGTATTCATTTATCTGACTTCTTCACTGTGAGCTTCTTGAAGCCAGAACCCATGTCTTGTCTTGTTATCTCTAGCATCAGTGCCTAGCAAAATCCCCAGCAAATAACAAGTGCTCTATAGATATTCGTTGATTGAAGGAGGGAAAGAATGAAAGAACGAAGGAAATAATGTGTTAGGATTCCACAGGCCACAAACACAATTCAGTTCTATTACCTTCACTCAAATTCTTCATTCAGCTTTCTTAAATTTAGTGGTGCATATGACAAACTATGACAGCATTGTAAGTGTTATAATGCATTTCATTCGAAGCATAGTTGATGGAATTTTCCATTTTTACAAAAATATGTATTATTTGCCCTTAGATTTTTATTTTTCTGTTTTTAGAATTTATGTCATATTAAGCTGTAGGTAGCTAATTTTGATCACTGTGTTCAAGATATTATTTCTGAACATTGTGTCCTTTGGCTTCTAGGCTAATGTTTTTTAAAATCTTCTGATAACGATTAGGCCATCATCACTTTTGTTCATTTTCCAAGCAGTGTTATTGCCTAAAACCTTGATCCACCTTAAGTTATGAATTAAATTGAGATTAAAATTTTATATTCTTATCTGTTTTCCCCCCATACTCATTAGTTTACTGAAATTTCTGCATATTTGTCATGTGCAATGTCAGCATTGATCCTTAGGCATTAAACTCCTAAGAACTGAAATGGGACTAAGTCACTTTATTCAAAACCTAGTGGGAAGTAATAACAGTCTGCTCAACAGCTTTATCTGCAAAAATTTTAGGCTTAACTACCTTTTTGTTGAAATGTATAATGTTCCAAATGTTGTTTAGTGACATTATTTTAGGTTTGGTCATGTGAAATATACTTTTATATGATCTATTATGATCCATATTTGCGGTATTTCTACATATTGTTTCTAATTGCTTTTATTTTGTCTGTCTTGTATCTCTAATGGGAAAATTGGTCTTAATGATTTCTATAGGTAATTTATATACCAAAAAATGCTTTGTAAAGAAGAACATGATATGCAAACATTATTGCTGGGTGCCTCATAAAGTAAATGAGAAGTTTTGTTAGATTGCTTTTAAAGTCAGCCATCTATAGAATATATTGTATAACAATGATGATAACATGTGGTTTTTATATATTATGTCAGAAAACATTCTTAAATTCTATGGGGCTACTGGATGTTGTTATGAGAACTACTGCAGAAATGAAATGACGATACTCACAGACTGGGTTTTGGAGAAAGTCAGCCTTAGATAAGAATCCTGAATCCAGCTTTCACAGAGTGTGAGGTGAGCTCTGACAACACCATATGCTGCTGGATTTTAGAATGAAGTAGAAGAGAAAACCAGGAATCACAGACCCTTAGGAGCTTTTTATTTTATCAACTTCTTAATGCTCACCAGAATCACAGTAATAGAAAATAAAATATTTTGAACCTGGATTAGAGAAGGAAATTTTGTGCCTTAATATCTTTATCTTTAAAATGAGAATAACAGACTCTATCTTATCAGGTTCTTATAAAGATATAGTGAGTTAATATTTATATGTATCTACCTCATTGAATGATTATGAAGATTAAACAAGTTAATATTTATAAAACACATAGAATAGTGCTAGCATATAGTGACCCCTGCATAAGTATCGATTAAATAAATTAAACCAAATATACATATTTTTCATTGTTAAGTATATATTTACAGAAGTTCGAAGAGAAATTATTAAAAAGTAATTTTTCCCAAACATTAAAAGCAATACCTGGAGTATTTTCAAAATTCTGGCTTTTTTTTTTTTAATCTTTTACTGTTGTTTTAACTAATCTATTGCAGAGCAGACCAACATCAAAAGACAAAGAAACCCAACCATTTTCTCACTGGAGGAGGAAATAGAAGGGAAAACAGAAAAGTCAGTCAGCTGTTGCAGTCCATTGTGGTAATTGCTTTGATAGAAGAATCCACGGGGTACTCTGGGAAGACACCTGAGATTAATTCTGAAGCAGGATTGAAGTGTAGCTCTTCAGGCAGGGGAAGAACATGTTGGAAGGCTCAGGGAACTATGGAATTCTAGAGTGGGGCAGGTGTTGCAGATGGAACTGTAGGAATGAAAAAGGCAGGAGCCAAGGCTCAAAGGTAATTTTCCGCCAAAATTCTGCCTTTTAGCAGAAGAATGTCATAATCAGATGCGTTTTTAAAAAGATCACCAAGGTTATGTAAAACGCTTTTTTAAATGTTGAACTGAATACTTTTTTTTTTTTAACTTGGGGTACTCAACATAGATTTAGCTAAATAAAAGGAAAGAATATTTAAATTTAAATTTAAATTAAATGTGTGGAGGTGTTTACTTTTTACTTTAGACAAAGGGGAGTGGCATCATGTTTACGGAGTAAACCTTTTAGATAAATTTGTATGGCTCCACACATGAAAATGAACAATTACAAAAAGAAGAAAATTCAGATCTGGCTATTGCTCTCCACACCTGTTCTTGCAACACCTAAAAATATTGCAATCACTAATGAACTTACAAAGAAGTAAAGCTAGACAAAAATCTCTTTTCCATGAAGTAAGCCCCGTATATTTTTAGTTACCATCTTCAAAGTAAGTTTCAGTAAATCCCCCCTTTCACCAGCACAGTAGCTTTTTCATAATTTTGAGTTGAATTATTTCTATTGCACTACAATATCTAGATGGCTAAGATTTGGATACATTTATTTGTTTCTAAATTCTATTATTTGTGAATGCTATCTTATAATTTTAAGGCCAAATATTTTCTTCCACTGTTGTTTTAACTTAATTAATGAGTCCCTTGTACTTGTGCTGTCACTCACTCTTTATTTCTTTGGCCAGACTAGACTTTTTGTTCCGTTAGCTTTGGGAACCACCAACTACTCAGAAGTATATTCCACTATGGTCATTCTTTGAAAACCATTAACTGGATTCTTTGTAAGACTTTTGAAGTTTTTTGTGGGGAGAAGAAAAGAGAATATTGGAGCATCATGGGTTTACTTTTGCCTGGACAATTCAGATGACCAAAGTAAAAAAGTTAAAATTAGACAGGGTAATGTAATTTTCGTTTTCAACAACATCTAAGCCTTTTTATTTTTAAAATTACATGTTATACTTACTCATCTCAAAAAAATTTTAAAAATACAACATTGTATAAAGTAAAATTTATCATAAATCTTAGTTCACATGCCCTTAAGTAGGATTACATATTTATACAAATATCGTATTTTCTTAATCAACATATGCCATAAATCTAGGAATTGTATAAATTCCTATTATTAATCTATTTTATTTATGGCTTAACCTATTTGACTTTGTTTCTCTTTTATATCTTTATTAGAAACCAGGTAAAAATCTATATTTCAGTATTACTATTATATTATTTCTGAAATTGTCTGCAATTAAGTCATTAAATAGTGAGCTTTTTCAGCTTTGAAATTTGAAAAGTCTTTGTTACCTTTTCTAAAAGGGCTTTATTGACATTAAGATAAACATACAACAGATGTTTCAAAATTGGAAAAGATAATCTGTACAGATATGGATATACTACAAAAATAATGTATTTTTTTTTTCTAAGAAAAGCCTGGAAGGATTCTCAGTATAAATCAAAGAGTTTATGGTACTACCGGGGAAATAGTCCAAGTGAAATAAGATTATCGAGTAGTAGGAAAGCTATAATAAAAACTGTCAGCCCTGTCACCCAGTTCTCTCTAAGGTCTGTAAAGGATCAAAAGTATATTGACCATCACGTAACATCTGTCTAGAATGTGAGGAGAGCCACAACTGTGGTGAGCAACAATAGTGATTTAAAAAAAAAAAAATTACATATGGCTTGTAGTTAAATTAAATATGGTAGGTTGGACTGTAAAATGTATTGTGAAGCTTGGATTTCTGAAAATGGCTACATGCTAGCTAGACTATGTTAATCTATGTAACTGATCTTTACTACAGATGTATGTGATCACCTGTACATAAACTTATTCAAATTAAAATGGTGTATAAAATATAGGTATTTTCTTAATTATTTAAAGTTACCCGAGGACAGACCATATTTATATATAGATAGCATATTTTGTCAGGGGAAAGTGCTACCCTACCCTGGAGGGTAAGACTTACTTTGCTATCATCTCACCAGGTGATGGCAGTTGAAAAGGGGAAGAGAGAAATACACCTAACATGGGCATTGAAAATACAGAAGCGCTAGGAGGTAATGGACAGCCTTTGGATGGGATGTGGAAAAGCCTCTTTTATCACATGGATTCTCATATTTACTAATTGCATCCTTTAGATATTTACTCAAAGATACATCCATAATAAATATCAGTTACACTTAGTTAGGATAAGTCGTTTTCCAAAGCACAACCTTCATGGTACACTGTGTAGTCATCCTATATACCATCATAAGTTTAACAAATTTTTAGGAGAGTATTTTTAATCATACTGTTAGCATGGAGAAACAACCAGAAGCCTCAAGAAGAAAGGATTTCATATAAATAACATTGGATCTCTGATGAGAGTGACATGTTGTGTTTTAGTAATTTTTTTTTCTTGAAGAACTGCAGCAACTAACCAAGGAATTTTCCATAAACACGTATGAGAAACTATATATGTGCCAGCTACCAGCATAGGTACTGAAAACCAAATATTAATTGTGGTCTCTGCCTTGGATAAACTCATGGCCTTTTTTTTTTTTTTTTGGATTGCATAAGGCAGTAGATTTTCTTTTCCCTTCATTTTATTCATTCATTTATTCACTCACTCATTTATTCATTCACATTATTGGGCAGCTAAAATACACACGGTGCAGTAGTAACTGCTGTGTGGAACATGGAGAACCACATATGCATCCAGAAGTTGCTGTCAACTTTCAGCTCTAGTGAACTCAGGTTCACATGGTAAAATGCTACTTGTTCTCAAGCATCCAGCGTAAGCACCTCTGTCTGAGAAGGTGTCTCTGATTCTCCTAACAGAAATAAATTTTCTTTGTTCTGAAATTCCCTAAAAGGAAAATGAAGACTTAAAGCATATATTAATGTTTGTCAGATACTCACTATTCTTAATGTATGTAAATAACTGTAAAACATTATACTATGACACTTCACTGACCTCTTTCGCATTAAAGAAGAGAAAGCAATACACAATGTACAAAGCATTTCAAAGATTATAGAGAATGCCTGTTAAGTAACTAAGGAAATACATACTATTTAATATAAGTATATAATCTTAAAAAAAATTCTCATAGCAAACCTCTGAAGTATAAATTATTTTTTTCATTTGTCCAGAGAGGTTAGGTCATTTGCCTAATGTCTTAAAATTAGTAAAGCAAAGTCAGGAATTAAATATGAGCAATCAAGCACCAGAGCCTGTTCTTTTAACCTCTGTACTATGCTTTAAAATGTTTAAAGGCTTGGTACAAGCAAGCTCATTTGAGTACTTAATTAATATTAGCATACACATATGTCTAGGTGCATGCACATACAAACGCATTCACTATCATCTATCTATCATCTATCTATCTATCTATCTATCTATCTATCTATCTATCTATCTCTATATATAGCTATATATCTCATATGGTAGATGAAATAGCTCAAATGATATAATATAGCTAAAATGTTTTAAAAATATTTTACATGTTTACATATTTTGAATTAAGTTAAAAAGCAAGTTAAATGTAATACTCACTTTTGACCTTCGTATATTACCGATTCTTAAAAAAGTAATGAGGCCATTTTTATATCCACTTCGTAGATGGGAGTATTGAGGCTCTAGAAATCTAGCCATCTTTCTCCATCTCTTTAAGTACTCTTAATTCTCACCTTCTGTAGGGTAGATAAAGAATGATTTCCTAAGAGAGCGTTGCCAGGAAGACCATCCCTCCAGGACATAAAGCAGAGCTTTTATCTATGGTATTCTCTGTTTTTCTTGATTAAAAGTGTACCTCTGTTGTGGATGCAGGTGACAGGAATCAAATTTTATCAGAGGTTTTAGGGTCTAGATGTCTACTGGAGGAAAAAAACATTTAATAAAAAATGTTTATTTTATATTCGTTGGCTTTACTGTAACTGAATTATTGAGATATTAAAAATTATGAATGTAGTAATATTTAATTACACCTATCAATTGTAATACAATAACTTATTTTTATTCCATTTCAACAATTCAGTTTGTAAGTCGTGATCTTGTATTCTTTAAATAAATTTGTAACAGAGAAGTGGGAAATTTAGACACTTTCCTTCACTGCTGCAACCGACAGTGATCTCATTCTCTTTCATAACTCTCAGCATAATTATCATCATTACCATTCATTTGACAAATAAACCTATTTTCTTTAGATGTTTGGTATTATTGTTTGGCATTGTTAATTATATCTTATTATTATTTATTATTTCTATTTCTAATATCTCAAAGCCCCAGTAGATTCTAAAAGCCTGAAGCACTGACCTCACTTGCTTTAGTTAGATTAGATTTTGTTTTTATACCTAATTAGTTCTATCTTATACATATATGCATGGCTGGTGTTAATTTCCTTTGAATAAATCTTTCTGAAGTTATTAACGTACACTGATTACATCACACCCTTCTTGTTCCACCTCTATACAACAAAAACTTATTTTCGAGTTTCTTCTTATCTTGTAAGAGAAAAAACTGTTTTTTAAATTTTCTTTTTTCTTTTTAATTTTTATTAAATGTATTGGGGTGACATTGATTAATAAAATTATATGGATTTCAAGTGTACAGTTCAGCAATACATCATGTATATATTGCACTGTGTGTTGACCACCCAAAGTCTACGGCCATACCACTCTGAACGTGCCCAACTACATCTGATCTTGGAAGCTGAGCAGGGTCGGGCCTGGTAGTACTTGGATGCAGAAAAACCCCGAAGTTAAAGGTAGCATTCTTCAGATGTTCATGATTATTCTGTGTATTAGATTAGGATAATATGTTTGTTTAAATTTTTCAGAGGTGATATATACTGATTTTATTGAAATATTCTATTTGCTTGCAGGACAATATGGGGTAGTCCTGAGTGCAAGATGGTAAATGTGTTCTCGTAGTTTCTTCAGCCGCCTTGGCTTTATTATGCTTTATTATGCTGCCGGGAGATTTCCAGAGTATCAGTACTCTCATCTATGAAGCAGATATAAAAACAGTCATTACTTTTTAAGAATCAGTTATATATGAAGATCAGAAATGCCTATAAAATTTAAGTTTTTCAATTTAATTTAAAATATGCAAAAAATATAAAATATTAAAAACATTTTAGCCATTCGTATCTGAGAAAACTAATAATTGTCTGATACAGATTACAGAAAAATTATAGAAAAGTTTTTAACTATTTCATTCCTAGACTCATGATCAAGATTATCCAACAAAATATTTTGAGCATCAGTTGCGAGAATTGCATACTATTTTAAAGTTTGCTTCTTTTGAATTGTCTTGAAGCACCCACATGTGAATGGAAATTTCTAGTAGATACATAGCTCTATTTAAAAATTATGTTTTGCTGTTAACCTATACATTCAAATATATTTTGAGAGCCTTAAACATGAACATTATTGGTGTGGTAAAAGGCAGAATGGTACACAGCATAAAAATTAAGTTACTTTTAATGATGTTGCCATAGCTTTCTAGCCCAGCAGAATATAGAAGCTGGGCCAAGACGCGTATTAGGAATATTCAGTTAGTTCCAAATACCCCTGAGCTAGTAAGAACCTGTGGTGTAACCAGAGAAGTGGAGTCAGTAAGTATATAGGAAAGGCTGTTAATAGACTTTTGAGAGAAACGGAGAGAATTATTGGAAGCTGAGGATAGCTCTTGACTGTTGAATGTATCAGAACATCGAATTCATCCCATCACGTTTTAAAGATCCCAGCCATTACTCTTAGGTTCTTTTATGACAAGATCTGGATACAAGGGATGAGAGCTGTGAAACTCAGATACATGTATGACGCTTCTAACCCCTGTGCCTTGATTCATACTCCTTTCATTCAACCCAATATTCAGTTCTGCTCCATTTCAGTAGAAATATGGCCAAGTTTGGCAAGAATATTAGACTACATGTTTGTCTACACTGGGGATTTTAGGGTAGGGAAGTTAGGTCCTGTGTCCATATGCTACACCTCAATTAGTTAGAAATTTCTTATAAAGAGACTGGACATGAAAGATCTAAGGAAATACATCAATACTGGAAAATATTTTAAGTTTTTACTGTAAATACTAATTCAGTTTGATTATATATGGACTAATATAAATTATACATAATAGGATGAAACGGTGCTGACTTGGTTGAACCAAAGTCTAGCAGAAAACCAAAGACAATGCAATGTGAAGTTTCAAGGTTTTCATATAGATCTGTGTGATTTTTTTTAACTGAAATAAATTATTTAAACTCATGAATTGGAAAAATTTTTAACAAGCATAGGTTAAAATTCTAACTGCTGTGAGTGCTTAACAATGAAAGAAGCAGGCATCTGTTCTCAGATGTGTGAGGAATGAAATGCTGCTTATTCTATTACTCACTATAATATTTTTTGATGTCATACTATGAAGTAA
>NW_006442103.1:3352786-3368465 GCF_000325575.1 Pteropus alecto | reverse complement strand
CTTTCCCTGGAGAAAAATCCTGAATAAATATATATTTAATAGTTTTGTTCTTAAGTAGCAGTACTAAAGTTTTCATTCACTTTTATGGTCATTTTGAATCATGAAAGATTACATTATTAAGGATTCTATACTCTGCTTTTAATGAAGTCCATTGTTATGCTATTTATTAAATTTGGAAATAAAGAAGTTTATCACTAGTAAAAAAATCTAAGATGTTTTATTGCTTTAAAAATAATATACTCTTCTTAGTATAAATGTAATTCTTTGGGGATTAAATTATTACATCGTTGTTTGTCTGAGTTAACTTTTGCCTTTTATAATGCATTTAAAAATAAACTGCTTTATAACAGAGGAATTTTGAAATATAAATGGAATTAAAAGACTGAAGATAAAAACAAGTGTAATTTAAATGTTACTTGTAAGGAAAAATTTATTTAAAACCGTGGTTTACAATAATTGTTGACATATTCCCCTAAGTACTATGTCTGTGATTTTTCATGGTATCAATCATTTAAAGCAATTTAGGTAATAACATTCTGACATACATTTCTGTTATTTTATTTACACCATTTGCCTACATCATTGTAATGCAGTACCTTTCTGATTTGGTACAGTAAATGTACTCTGTAATATCTATTATGGCATGGTCAAAGGATAACTTATTGTCAAATAGAAAAATAGGTCAACAGTAATGTCACTTGATGATCAACCCCCACCAAGTTTAATAAAACATCTCACCAGTATGCATTCCAGTGCAATGGTTGATATTTTATTAGGACTACCTGGCTATAGCAGTAGTGTAATTACTGAGCTGTCAGAGTGATAAGTGGGATTAATGGCAGCCTGATGCACTTTAGGTCTGCAGAGCGCTTAGAGAATTGCAAGATGGTATTATTATCAGAGGCAGCCCATTCTGGCATATTCATGGCACCAAAAAAAAAAAAAAAGAATGCTACAACTCAGGTTTGTGTTGCCCTGCCTCATTAACATCTGACATTTCCAACAGCTGTTATTTGTGAACTAGCTCAATAATAAAAGGAGAATTATTTGGTAAAGAGGCTTAATAATCACAACTAAAAATCCTTACATCGTCAGTGTTAAGTGAATGTGTTTATGTTGAATTTAAGATTTCTCTGGAAGAACAGAAAAATACACTGGGCACTAGTTTGACTCATTCATACCTGCTGACATATAACTTTTTAAAAAATTGTCTTATTATTCAATTTGGGTATTTTTAAAAAAGCAGACAACTTGTATCTTCATTAAGGATAACCTATATACAACCTATATATGTGTGTGTATATATATGTAACCTATATGTATATATACATATATGTGTATATGTTGCTTTATTCCTATTAGGTGACAGATGTTTAAATACTGTTAAAATGACTTTTTTATAAATTAGAAGATATTTAAGATGGCATATTATTTGCTGAATTTTTAGCTATTTTATTTTCCCACAGGTTAGGAAACCCTTTTAAACCATTATTAATGCTCAAAATGTTTATCCGTGTAAAGATAACACACATAAGTATCACTTTATTTTGGCATCAAGAACCAAATAGATAATGTGTTATACTCTTTTTGCATTGTTTTGCAGTGTATGCTGCTGATAATACTTTTAATGAATTATTTTTGAACTTAGAGACAATGTTTTAGGGAAAAAATCATAAGTATGAGAAGGTAGGAATTCAACTAAATGATAGATGTGAATCTAACAATGGCATTTAGAGAAATGATAGGAGAGAGGTTTAATGACTACATTCCAGAGAAGACAATTGCTTTTGAAAAGCCTTTGGTACTCATTGTGTAAAATTTAATTTAGAGAGAAGGCTAAGGGCACAAACCAAAGAAAAGAGATCAGATTTAAAAAACAAGATATTAATTAGGTACTGAGAAACTGGTTCAGATAATGAAGAGGACTCTTCTACTCACAAAAGAATGACAAGGAGAATGGCATTGTTTCCTCGAAGGAAATGAACCACGGTCTTTACACATGGAAGTGGATGGAAAATGAGCTAGCTAGTCACCTTTGTCACTGAGCAATGTAGAATTCATTCTCAGTGAAATTCTAAGAGAGTTCTGGTCTTCCGACAAATATGACAGTGTTATATCTTAAGTTAGTTCACCTACCCTATCATGTCTTTCTCTCCAGACCTTGGCACATAGTGTTTCTATTCTTGGGTTATCGGCTTGAAGGACCCTGAACTCCAAATCCCACACTCATTCTTCAAACTTCCCTTTTAAGCATTACTCCTCCCAAAGATCTTTCCTGACTCTCTCCCTCCTGGACTACTGCTCTTCATATATGTTCCTTTGGCATGCTGTCTCCACCCAAATTTACATTGTCTACTACAAGTGCCTTTCAGATGTCTGTTCTCTAAACTGCATGCTGCACCCACAATGGCAGGACCATGGTGGTCTAGTTCAGTACTTTTATATTCTCATATCCCATGTCCTGCCATGTAACAGGGGGTCAGTAAATATTTAATAAATGAATGAACATACATTCATGTACAAATTAAGGACCATTCTGGCCATTAGCTTCAGTTCTGAATTAGTAATTATGGAATCGTGATTCTTACTATGTGGATCCAACCATGTATATCAAAATCACCTCAAAGGCTTTTTCAAAATGCAGATCCCCAGGCCAGTCAGACTTGCAAGGGATTCCTTTGGGGAAACTGAAACATTTACCAAGCTTTCTAGGTGGTTTGAGCGTACCTCTGGCCAGTTCCACAGGAAGCAGATTCTGAGACGAGATTAGTATGCAGGAAGGTCAGATCAACATCTATATAAGAGTGAAGGAATCTGGATGGGACAGACATAGTCACAATAAAGGCTACAGTGGATCTCCACTGACTCGTTCCACAAATGGGGCAAAGGGACCGAGCCTCTAACTCTTTCATTGACCTGTAATTGGATGTAGAAAGGGAGCATGACCTTGGTTGAACCTGTCCTCTTCAGCTGAGGGCACAGCAGCTGAGGGAATAAATGCTATAGTATGGAAGAGTGTGGATCTGGGCCATGCATTAAAGCATCTACCATGAAGCCCGATTGCCATGGGAACAGTATGTAGGTTAAAAGACATCGGTAAATTGGAGGAGGGAGGGATGATGGGAGCAAAAGAAAGAGGGAAGAAGGAAAGGTGTGAGAAAAAGTGGGAGGGATAAGGGAGGAAGAAAGGACATTACAAGTGGTAAAATGAGAAACTTTACCTTTTTTGCTTGTATAATAATTGTGGCCTACAAAGCATACAAAACTTTTATCATGAAAGACTGCATTCTCTAAGTGTTATCAGGGTAGCGAGAGATCGAAACAAATTGATTTAGTAAATGAGTGAATAACGTGTCTTAGGTGTGATCCTCGTAAACTCTAGGAGGAACACCGAGAGGAAAGGCAGTTATTAGCCTTGAGGGGTGCTATTTTATACATCTCTGAAGGTGTGCAAAAGGTGAAACAATATGTTTACTTTATTGCTTAAAAAATTTTGTACCTAAAAATAGTACAATTTTATTTGTTCTTACTAGACACTAATCTAAATGTGTATAGGGTAGAAAATATACATTTCATAGTTCCTTTAATCCCGTTATTTCATTTCCTAGATGCCTGAAATGTGCAGATGCTCCCTGTCAGAAGAGCTGTCCAACTAATCTGGATATCAAATCGTTCATCACAAGTATCGCAAACAAGGTAAACTCAGATTTAGCTCTACAAATGAAATTAATAACAGCATTTGATCTTGATCTCTATCATAATGTGATTAAAACATAAATCTCATCTCAGTGAACTGGGTGAAAGTATTTAAAGAAATGATTTCTATAGATAGTTGAAGAAAGTAGCACATTGTATTAATTAGTCTTTTCCAAGTCATGATATGATTATTATGAAAATGAATTTATTGTTTATTGTCTTAATGATTAGTTTATGTTGAAATTAATGATCTTTTAACCCAGGCATTCATTGTCTAGATTGACTCTAGTTTAAGCTTGCTAAATGCTTATAGATAGGAGCTGTCATTGTTTATCAAAACACGTTTCAAATTTGTGAAATATCTTTTTTTAGAATGTGCTTTGGTTTTAAGTCTGGCACACCGAGACACATCAAAGCAAAGGACTTGGACTTGCACTTCTACTAAAATTCAGTTAATTCATTTAAGATTTGTGATAATTCATAGAGACTGATAGAGTTGTAAACAAAAATTCCTGCAAAAACAAAAAATACAAAACAGGCTTTTATGTGCATGAATAGAACAAAAATAATTTTGATCTTTAGTTTTTTTTTAATTAGCATAAGGCTAAACCTAGTTTTTATTCACTAAGTGAACAGTTGATTGATTGAATGATTAATAGTATCTTTGTGAAAGGAGCATTGTGAGCTCCTGGCCAAGTGTCTTATCTTTTAACAATTGAGCAAAAGCTGAAGGAAGTCTTCTCATAAAGATGTAGCGAATCCTTTTTATAAGGTTTAACATTTATGTTCTAAGCTACAAAAATCTAATGTGCTTTGTACAACCAGGTATCTATTTATATATGAAGATCATTACTCAATATGTCAATTATTTAAAACTATTTTATGAGAAAAGTCATAAATTTATATAGCTTTAGCTTTTCAAAAGAATCAACGGTTATTACTTAGGTAAAGGGCATTATATTAACCTACATGGTCAGATTAAATAGGATTTGAAGTCTAGGTTGAATTTTTAGATTGACCACTTATTGTGAATCCAGGGAAAATTACTTATCTCTTTATTTTCATTTGCAAAAGAAAGAGAGCATCTGTCTTACGTGGTTGCGGTATAAACTGAATAATACTTGTATGTGAAAATCCCTAACTTAGTAATTATTCAACAAATATTTTGTTGATGTGGAATTATTAAATTCCCTACTCATTCACTATATAGATACCATACAAGTGATTATTATTTTTGTAGTTGTTATTTATTGAACACCTACTATCTACCAAACACAACTGCCTTTAGAAGTTCATAATTATGAGCAATTACAGATATATTACAAAATAAATAAGAGAGCTACAACTCAGGGAGAGTATTAAGCATATAAAAAGGCAGGAATATGGATATATAGATGGCAGGTTTCAGGAAATGTAATATATTCATTGTGGCTAGCACGGATCCTAGATTATATGAAAAGAAATGATGGGAAAGAAACAAGGCAATTAGATTAGGATTAGGTTGTGAAAATCTTTGAATTCTATGCTCAATAATTGAGACTTAATCCTACAGATAGTAGAAAATAATCAATGCTATATATTTATTTTTGTAACTAATAAGATGAATTCTGGGAAGGGCTCTCATTTATGAACTTTGGAGTATCCCAAACAGCCATCATCACAGGATCTTTCTCTTATATGTAAAAATAAATAATTTATATGGAACATATATATGAAATCTTATTTGTTTAAGCTTGATCTCATAAGAATAGGAGTAAAACAAAATGTCTAAAGTTTGAAGTCTAAAATATTTTGGCTGTAATTATACCCAAGGAGGCACTCTTGACTGTAAGCATGATCCAGCTAGCTAAATTTTCCCTAGACATTCCAAAATTCAATAAGACTTTGTGATTCTAATTAATGTATATCACCTTCATTCAAATTATTTTTAAAAAGACAGAAGGGAATAAACGTTTATAAAATGTGTAAGCAAGATCAGAATTGTGTTTATTTTAGGGAAATTTTTTGTTTTATTAATTCGTCCATACTTTTTACTACCTAATGAAGCATTGCACTTAGGTGTTGATTTAAACAGATTTCTATATGAAGAGAAGATATTTGGAGACATTTAATTGAAAATTAAATCTTTTGCCAGGCATTTAAGGAGCTCTATTGTAAGTACTGTTTTATTGAAGAATCACTGTAGCAATCATAAAAGGTCAGAGACTCTTGTTTTTCAAAGCCTGCAGCTTTTTAGATATTTACCAGCTGTGTACAATGCAGGCCGTCCCACATTGCTCTGCCAGTGGACCTCCGCTCAGGAGGAGGGTTCTTTCCAGGTTGAGAGGGTAATTGAATCGCCAGACTCAATGAGCCTTACGCCTCTTTGAGAAAAGGATGTCACTTGTGTTGTATTGTGTTAGGTTTCTGTGATTCAGTGGAGTTTAGGCCAATACTTCCATTCTTTATTTTCTTACAAACTGGATTACAGCTATAGTTTCCAAAGGTACACTCAATTCTATTGTACCTCCTCAGTTAGTTTTTCTCTGTTTCATTCTTGCAGGCTGTTGTTTGCAATTGTATCTCTCAATTGGAAGTACACGTTTCAGATCCGTCAAACTGTGAATACCGGGTTATATTTCTTGATAGTTTTCTTTTGGGAAAAAAAAACAACAGTACTTTATATAAGAATGCATGCGGTCAATCTATAAATGTAGTAAAAAAATGACTTTTTAAAAATGTTCCTTTGTTTGCTTTATTTGCTTTATTTTAAGCAAGAGATATTTCTCCTTTTAAAATTTTGTATTAAATTGCAAAGCATTAATTTCTCATTTGCATATTTTATGGAATCTGTGTGGTCAGATTCATGGGGCTTTTATATCTAGATACATAAATTTAATAATACACGTTAGAGAAAAACTGACCGAATGACTCATTGTAAAATGAAAGGCTCTTTATCATAGGTCCCTATTGAAAGTAACATGAAGTCAGAGGAACAACAAGATTTAACCAGCAGAATGTATTGATAAATACTATTGACAACAATATATATATTTTTAAAAAGATCTGTCAGTATATGTGTACACACATACTTGCACACACACATCCATGCCACATGATGTGCGTATCATGAAGCAGAAGTGCAGTCAGCAGATTTAGTCCATCCTCCTTTTGGGTTTGTTTTTCAAATTCAATAGCTAAGTGGTTTAGACCCTTATCAAATAAAACATTGATCATTTCCAGAATAATTTTCTAAAAGCGTAGCTCTAATTATATTACTTTCTTGTTCAAAAAACATCAGTGGCTCCCCAGTACCTAGAAACTAATGTCCAAATTTATAAGCTATTATGTAAGCCTACTGGGCTTTCTCCCAATATTATGACAGGAGTAAGTAGATGAAAAAAATATATATTAGGAAGTTCACAGTTTATAAGCCAATATTTTAAAAAATATGAATATTTTAGATATATGAAACAAAAAAATAGTGATAAGATTTCATGGTTCCTTCACTACACATGATTAGCTCCTTCACTTTTAGTGCTAGATAATAAGTATGAGCACCTGTATCCATTCCAAGAGGACTCACAGAAACTTACCTACTTGCCATAAGATGGTACTTAAGAGAACACAACTTTTAAAAACTCTCTCTGCTATGCTTCTAGAGAGTAAATAAGCCATTATCCTGCAGAGCTGAAAATGCCATTTAGTTTAAAGAAATACTTCTGAATACATATGTCAATTTCCTTTACACTTGAGACACTGGGATTTGAGAAATGCGAAAAAATGTACTTTTTTTTCTAGGACTGAGTGTATTCTAAATTTTACAACTCCTGTATATTATGGGTCTGTGTCATTTGGGGTGTTAATCTGAGTGGGTCTTGTGGCATGGAGTAAGGTACTGTCATTCTAAGTAGCTCCTCTTGATCTCATAAGATAATGTTTTTCGTATGTTAATTCTGTCTTTTAAAACTTGATGAGTAGTGTTCTTAATACTTTATTAATCAATATTGGATAGTTTTATTCACATGTTTGCCGATTTATTTATTTATTTATATAGTTTTTCTTTTCCTTATTTTTTTTCTCATGTTGGAATTTCCATGAGAAACAGTTTACTTTTGTTTTAAGTGAATCCTTAAAATTCAGTGAATCCTTAAAATTCTTTCATTCAGTAAGAATACATTGCTGGCAACTCTCTCAGTTTTTGTTTCTGATACTTTTTACATTTCTTCACTTTTGAAAAATACTTTCATAATGTATAGAATTTAGGGTTGGCATGTATCATTTTTTTTCACCTAACAGAAGATATCATTTTTTTACCTAACAGAAGATATCATTTGTCATGCTTTGATGCTATTGGAAAATCAACAAAAGCCTAATTATTGCTCATTTGAGAATAATATGTTTTCAGAGGGGGGCATTTTAAAGATCTTTTTATCTTTAGTGTTCAACAATTTTACAATGATTTATCTAAGCTGGAGTCATTTTTATATATCCTGCTTGGTTCGCATTGAAATTCTTAAATCTGTGGATAGATGTCTTTCATCATTTTTAGAAATTTCTCTATTTCTCATCTCTTTCTGGAACTCTTATTAGCTATCTATTTAACATTCATACTTTATTCTCTATGACTCATAACTTTCAAACTTTTTTCTCTTTGATTTTTGGAATTACTCCCTAGATAATTTACTTCAATTCTATTTTCAGGTTTACTAATACCTTCTTTATAGTCAAATATGTTGTTAAAATGGTCTACTGAATTTTGAGCTACAACTTTAATTTTCATATCTAGTAGGTCTCTCTCTCTCTCGATCTCTCTCTCTTTCTTTTGTAAAACTCTAGTAGCTTAAACTCACTTTCTAAGCCTATCTGTCATTTCTTAAAATATATAAAAATACTTATTTTTATACTCAGAATTCTACTATCCATAGTTTCTGTGAGTCTGATTGTACCATCTGTGATGTCTACTGTCTCCACTTTTATGCTGTTTCCTGTAAGTTTAAATTTTTTTTTTTTCCTCTGACTGCACCTTTTTTAGTTTTATCTGTAGAACTTCTGTGAAGACTAAGATGAATACATGTTTATTTAAGGGATTTAAATTTGCTTTCTCAAAGGACTTGAAAATAGAAGCCCATGTTCACCTGGTTTGGCAAATGCCTTTAAGATGATTCCATTTATTTCCCTGGCTTACTGCCTCATCATTTTCATTCTCTAGACATGACAGCTTATGGATGTATTCATGATGTCTTTGTTAAAAAAGTATTTTGCCTGTAATTTTAACTTTTAAAATTAGAAGAGTTATAGCCCATAACTATTTCTTATTACATGCAAAAATTACAATAAATATTTAAGATCTAATGGGTAATCTAGATTGATTGAAACACAGATTTTAATGGTGAATACTGGAATGGTAATCGACAAGTTATATGGGAGAAAGAAACTTTTGTAAAATAAGACGAAAGATTTGCCACATCAGATATTAAAACTCACTATAAAGCTGCTCTAATCAATATGGTGTTGGAATAGGAATACACATTTCTGGAACAGATGAAAGTCTGTAAACAGAACCAAGTAAATATGGAAACATATAATCAAGAGGACATTTTAATTCAGTGGAAAATGATGGGTTCTTTGAAAAGTGGTTCTAGTATAATTTTGACTTTACTTTTAGAACTCTATGAGAGCAAATTTTCTTATATACATTTTCAAATAAAACAAACCAAACTTAAAACCAAGTGAAAAATTTTTGCCATGCATGTTTTAGGCTAAGTTCCAACTTCTCTGTTAATCAAAGATTTCCTGAAAATTTAAATGAGAATAATAACCCAACTCAATATACACATGGGCAAAGGTTATAAACACTTTAGATGAGATAATACAAATGATTAGTGATCATATTAGAGATGTCCTATTTCCATATTATTCAGAAATATATAAATCAAGGAATGGGACACCAGTTTTCTCTCATGATTGTCGAAATTGAAAAGTGCAATAACTCCTATGCTATGCAGTAAGAAGAAAACAAGAAGTATTATACGGAAATAACAAGAAGTATATAGCGGAAATATATTTGAATGTTACAAATATATACACTGTTGTGCCAGCAATGCTTTATTATTTGTTCTTCCTAGAGAAATTAAAATACCACCATCTGATGGCATAAGTAACAAAAAACTTGAGACAACTATAGTGCCTATCATTAAGAAAATTGCTAAATATGTTTTACTACATATATGGAATATTATGAGGCTTATTCTTTAAAAATTCATTATTATGTTTATTGATCTAAACATGTATCCCTATTAAGTGAAAAAAAGTAAGTTACTTAATATAAATAGCATGACACTGATTTTAGAAAAAAATTGCAATGTGTATATAAGCTAAGCAATGTGTATATAAGCTAAGCATGGCATAAAAGGGTACAATTTAAACTTTAGTCTCCTTAGTTGATTGAAGTTTAGGAAAGAGAAGTTATTAACATTTTACTTATAAATCTTCATATTATTTTACTTCTACTATGAACATGTATATTTTTAATAAAAATAATGAATTAACATTTACTAGTAAAATAAAATAATATAAAATAAAGCTGAAAGGTTACAGAGTAACATGTGGCAGGCCTTAGTCTAAGATTTTCTTTTGATGTAGAGTGAGAGAATAATTTTTTTCCTAAATGACTAAGAGTTCTAAATCTGTTAGTTGAATAATATATTTTCCCACTATTTTGAAATGCCACATTTATTGTATATTTAATTTCATATTTATTTAGATCTATTTCCAAACCCTCTATTTGTCCTAGCAATCTGTCCATGTATTACAGGACCAGTGTTTTTATTATTATGCTGTATAATACTCTTTATCATTGAGTAAGGCCATTCTCCTGCTATTTTAGAGTATCTTAACTTTTTTCTACATGTAAAACTAGTTTTATAAATTGAAAAAAGCTCTACAAAATAATTATTGAATACTGTGTTCAGGCTATAATAAAATATTAATTTAAAATTAATAATGCAAATGTATGCTCATCTTGCTTCATTCATTTATCAGTTGATATAACATTTACTGGATTTTCCAGAATTCAACCTTTAGCTTTAATATATAATTTCCTGGTGTCGAATCTGGTAAATTGTAAGATACTAAATTTACTAGTGTTAAAAACAAAGGACTGGAATGTTATTTTCAAAATGTTCCATCTTTAATGTGTTGTGCTGAAAAAGATGTGGATGTTACATTGTCTAGTAAACCATTAATGCTTATGCAAAATCTCTCTCATTTCTGTTTGTAATATATGCCTTTGGGCCTTTAAAAGGTTACATTTTTACTTTTAATCAATCAAAACAATGTGTAATGGTAACTGCTTGTCTTCCTATTTGCTTCAAAAGATGAACATTTAGTTCTGAAAAACCTTCTATAATTCAGTCTCGTTAGTTAATCCATTATTAAATGCAGGCAATATAAAACTTGAAAGCCATGTCAGCATAACTAAGCAAAATTTTCACTGTATAGCTTAAGTCAGTTTTATATGAAACAGTACCACTTTGTGGTTGTGTGTATGTATGGGCACATTTAAACATATGCCTTTGTAAATATTTTTTTAATTTTTAATTTTTGTAAATATTTTAAAATATGTTTTAAAATATTTTTAAACTTTTAAAACAACAATGATATGTAGTTTATATATGTATATGTAAATTAAACTGAAATCACATTTTCCTTTAATATAATCAAGACAAAATCTGTATAAATACATAAAATTCTGTTATAACATTTTAATATTAATAAGTAAAAGTTAATGTGACAGAATCTAGAAAAATGAAATTTAATCTAACAAGCTATTTCATTGTATAAAAAATAAATTTGAAACCCAGCAAGGCTAAGTGTTTTATCCCAGGTCACACAACCACTTGATAATTAAATGAATATTCCTGAATTCTTGCCCAGTGTGCTTTTGTCTGTGTTACACTCCACCATCTATATGAATAAAGTATGTATACTGTGAGTCATTATTAAAATATGAAGTGCTAAATAAGCCACACAGTTGCTATTGTGACAGTTTTGTAAGTACTGTTAACATCTTCAATGATGGATAAAATGTATAACATGATAGACTTCCTCTTGAAGAAATTGCACTTTAGTTTTTGAAAACTACTTTGATAAATTGAAGAATTTTAAGTAAATTATTATAATCAAAACTAATTATAATTTTGAAACTAGTAATGGGTTTAAATTAGTGTACATGGAATGGAGACTTTTCTGATAAATCTAATTCCCTCTACTGTACAAATAGTGGCTGACAGGTGGTTATCAGCCATAATATAATAATATACTGTGGTAGACACCACAACATCCTGTCAATTAAGAAATCTCTCATTCTTGTCAGTGAAGAGCAAACCCTCACAAAATAGTCTGACTTTATTTTATTTGAATAGAAGAAAATAGGAGTGTTAAATTACAGTTTAGCTCTAATAGCATAAATAATAAAATTCTGTCTTTATTGAGTAATTAATTATCTTACATGTATGACGTTCAACAACAGTCACTGAGTTTGTTTCAAATTTTGTTTTGGTTAAGATTATTTAGGGTGAGATTATTTGAGCTCTTTCTCACCTTCAGTTTATAATTTCGCTTTTACATTAGTTATTGAGAACATAAATTTATTTTTAAAACTTGGCTAACCATTTGACTTGAAGATTTTTGCTCTTTAAATAATAAATGAATTTTTTTAAAAATAAAGAAATGACAACAGCATCAAAGAAATGACAAAAGCATCAAAAGTTTTCCTCTGTGCTGCCAAATATTAGTATCCAGTATATTTTAAACTAAATCAGATATGGAATAATTTTCAATTATTTGCTAAGTTGCCAGTAACATGTGTGATATAGCTTTGTTTCCACTATAACATCTTTCAGAAGAGGGAGATATGTGAGTGCAATAGTACATCCAGACACTAAATTTCTACTTTAAACTCCTAGAAACCAAATACCTCTTTAGTATATAGTATGTGTATTTCTATCTGTTCAAGTAAAAAGAATTATATTTAATCCATAATTCTGGTTGCCTTTAACAAGATATATAATTTAGTTGGGTTGTAAGGAAATAGAACCTCAATGAAATATAAAATTTATGATATAAAATTAGAAAAAAAATCTTTTAGTGTTTTTTATGTAGTGTATCATGGGGAGTCTATCAATATTAATTTTACTTCACCTTCAATAATTTCAGAAATTAATATTTTCATTTGCTTCTAAGTTATGTAATATTTATATGTGATACTTGTAATTTTCTACTCTTGCTTTTTTTTTGCCTTAGCTTTAATGATCATTAACTCTAACATATTTTTTTTATATTTGAATAGAAGTTTAGATGTAGAAAGACATCCTATCTCCTTGAAGAAAATTATATCGTAAATTATGGTATACTATTATATACAAACTCGACTATATCCTAAACAAAATAATCTTGCATTTTAGTGTGTATCTCTGACTTTTAATAACCCAATAAATTTCTTACAAAATATATTGCACATTTTATTATTTTCTCCAGATAATATGGGCTTTTTAATGTTCACAACAGATTTTCACATTATTTACTTCAAATTGGTTATTTAAAAACTGTCACCACTTTATTCTTTTTGAATTTTATAGAAATGTTTATTATTGATATTAAAAGATAAATGTTAATCAAGTGAGTTTCTAGTATTATATTCTACCAACCGCTTACAGGCAAGAAATATGATTAGACATGATCTCAAACCTCAGGAAGATAAAAAAAATTTATAAAAGATATGTGTCAGAAAAATATACAACTATCATAAATGTATATTAACAAATATGATAATCAAAAGGATCTTGTATAAAGAAAACATTCCAGCATTATGCTTCTAGTTGGAAAATGGCCAAAACATTGGTAAAGCCTTTTAAAGGAATCATTGTTTGAACAATGATATAAGGTATGAAAAGGATGGGTTTTGGTACAGTTGAAAAAAAAATTTTATCTAGAACAATTTACAGACAACAATACTGATTCTTCATACATATCTGGTGCTTACCAAAAGCCTCTCATATAATAATTAATAAAATGATAGTTAATGAATATTCGTGCACATGAAAACACTGTTATCTTCTTTTTCATTTTTTTTTTTACTCTCCGCGCATCTTTAATTGGATTGTTTGGGGGTTTTTTGGTGTAAATTTGTATGAGTTATATCCTCTTGTTGGATTGATCCCTTTATCATTATGAAATGTCCTTCTCTGTCTCTTGGTATAGCCTTTGTTTTAAAGTCTATTTTGTCTGATATAAGTATTGCTATCCCAAATTCTTTTTCATTTCTGTTTGTATAAAATATCTTTTTCTAACCTTTTACTTTCAGTCTGTGTGTATATCTTTTGATCTGAAGTGGGTCTCTTGTAGACAGCATGTGTATGGGCCTTGTTTTCTTTTCTATTCAGCCACCCTATGTCTTTTTTCTCCCCTAGCTTTATTGAAATATAATAGACAATTAGTTGCTCATACTTATAATGTACAATTCATTGAGTTTTTTTTTCAATTATAGTTGGCATACAATATATTAGTTTTAGTTGTACAACATAGTGATTAGAGGTCTCTATAACTCATGAAGTGGTCACCCCACTAAATCTAGTACCTCTCTTCCCCCTTACATATTTTTTACAATATTGTTTACTATTTCCCTTATGCTACACTTTATATGTCTCCATAACTATTTTATAACTATCCATTTGTACTTCTTAATCCCTTTGCCTTTTTGCACCATCCCCCGCAAAATGCCCCTCCCTCCCATCTAGTAGCCTTCAAAATATTCTCTGCATCTATGAGTTTGTTTCCATTTTTGTTGTAGTTGTTTATTTTGTTCTTTAGATTTCACATGTACATGAAATCATGTGGTATTTGTCTTTCTCTATCTGACTTACTTCATTCAGCACAATACCCTCTAGGTCCATCAAGGCAATATCTTTTCCATCCCTTTCCTTTTAGTCTGTATGTTTCTTAATCTGAAGTGAGTCTCTTATAGGCAGCATATATGGGGGTCTTGTTTTCTTATCCATTCAGCCTCCCTATTTTTTGGTTTGAACACTTAATTCTTTTCCATTTGAGGCACTTGTTGATAGGTAGTTATTACCATTCTTTATTCCTGTTTTTGATACATGTTTTTTCTTCTTAAAGAGGTCCCTCCAACATTTCCTGTAATACTGGCTTGGTGGTGATGAATTCCTTTACCTTATTTTTGCCTGGGAAGCTCTTTATCTGTCCTTTGACCTTAAATGATAGTTTTGCTAGATAAAGATTTCCTGGTTACAGATCCTGGATTTTCATCACTGAATATTTTGTGCCAAGCCCTCTGTCCTGCAAAGTTTCTTTGAGAAATCAGCTGCTAGTCTTATGGATGCTCCCTTGTAGGTAACTACTTTGGCTGCTTTTAAGATTCTCTCTTTGTATTTAACCTTTGATATTTTAATTATGATGCGTCTTTAATTATGATGGGCCTTTTTGGGTTCATTTTTTTGGGGACTCTGAACTTTGTGATGTTGTATGTTAGGGAAGTTTTCCATCATTATTTCTTCTAATATATTTTCAACTTGTTCTCCCTCTTCAGGTAACCCTACAACATAAATGTTGTTACCCTTAATTTTGTCCCATAGGTCCTTATATTATTATTATATTCTTGGTTACTTTGTTCTTGCCGTTCTGATTAGATGTCCTTGACTTCCTCATCCTCTATGTTAGTGGTTCGATCCTCTTTTTTATCCACTCTGTTGATTCTCTCTAATATACTTTTTATCTCAGATAATGTATTCTTCATTTCGACTTTTATAATTTTCACTTCCATTTTTAAAAATTTTTTATCTTTGTTAAAGTTCTCACTGAATTCATCTACACTTACCCTAAGTTCATTGAGCATCTTTATGACCAGTGTTTTGAACTCCACATCTGTTAGTTTGCTCGAGTCCATTATTCCTGGATCTCTGTCCTCTTCTTTCATATGGTTTCC
>NW_006442103.1:3304957-3352426 GCF_000325575.1 Pteropus alecto | reverse complement strand
TCTTATTAGCATGGCTTTGTGTGGTAGGTGTCCAGAGGTATGGTCCTGAGAGGGGTTCAGCTGCAGGCCAGGTTTAGCCCTGTTCTGTGCCCCTCCAGGATCACCTGTTAAGATTCAGCAAGCAATCCACAGATGCTGTGCTTACAGTTGCCTCAAGAGGCCATACCAGAAACCATCATTAGCTGTCACCAGTGTGTCTTGGATTTGGCTCAGCAAGGGGCACAAGACTTGTCAAGGACACAACTGGATATGGCTTGGGTGGGGCCACAATTTTGAGGAGGTGAAGTTTCAGGGACTACTCTGTGCTGAGCTATCTGTGTTATCTAGTTTGATGACATCTCAGCTATGGCAGCGCTGAGTCAGTATGCTGGGAGAGGGGAGGACTCAACAGAGGAACAATGGATGCTGCCGGCACTTCTGCCCAGGAGAGGGTGGCCTCCGGCCCTCACTACAACAACTCAGTGTCCCCGTGTAAGTCCCTGGTGCCCCTGGAGCAGCCAACTGAGCTCTGGTGTTCAGAGCAACTGAGTCTGGCACCGAGAAAGTCTGCTCATAGACACGGCCCCTTTAAGAGGAACCTCTGCAGTTACTGCTGCTGCCGCAGCCTTCGTCCCACTGAGCCTCTGGGGACAAGGCAGCCTAGATTAATGATAGTTTTTCTTTCTATACTTTTTGCTTCTTTATTGATCTTTCTTATTCTACTTTTTAACATAGTTTTCCTTAATAAACATTAAAGTCTTAAACTCTTAGAATTAACATTTTAAGAAAATTTTTTCAGAGGAAAAAGCCTAGGAGGATGGTGTGGGGACTTAAATTTATCAAATCTATTCTATGCTACATAATATACTAGGCATCTTATCTGTGTCAAGTTTTTATAAAAAATACTTATGTAAACATGACTAATTAAGAAGGAATTTTCATCTGCATCTCCCAAGTGATGAACTAGAAGCTAAGAGATATTACATATTCTTCCAATCATATGGTATAAGCAGGATTCAAATCCAGGAGTATATGGCCCTGAAGCCCATGAGTGCACAGGTGTGTCCGTGTGTGTTTATGAGTGTGTGTACATGTGTTTTTTTACGTTAGTGTCTCAAGATCACATGGAATTTTATTTTCTACAAGAATGATTGTTTCCTTATACATTAAGTATGAGTAACATTAAAGTAAATTCATAGTTCTAAAAGTCTAATGACATAATTTATCTAAAATTTAGTAAATCTGAAATATGAAGAGAGGATTTTCAGAATAAAACTAGCTACACCTATTCTTCTATCTCCATTTGTCCCTACAAGAATGTGAGTACTATGAGGGCAGGAATTTTTTGTGTTCTATTCATGATTTATCCTCACTTTAATTTTCCAAAAGTATCAAGATTTATAGGCTGTTTATTGAGGGATGGTGACAGTCTGACAGAGTGTTCCTTGTCTATATTTTCTATATGTGTTACTATGGACATTTTCTATTCAATTAATGTACATCAATACACTCATCATTAGAGAGTTCAATCCAGAAGCACAAGTAATGTTAGTTCATCCTTCTCACACATGCAAACTCACTGAAGTTTCGCCCAAGTATTTTTTACATGCAACAGATTGAAGTTTATCTTGGAAGGGTGCTTCCATCTGTGAAAACTGTTATTGGAAGAAGGAAGAACACTTTAAAATAAATCCACCAGCTGTATTGATAATGTTGCAGTGATACGAAGGCCTGAATATGATAGGACTGTTTGTGAAATTAGTTATACCATATGAGAGGTTAGTTAGTTTGTGAGTTTTTCAGGTTTCTTGATAATAACTTTAAAAACCTTTAAATTGTAGAGGAATGATATTAATGTAGTTTCAAGCTATCACTTTAAAATAAAAAGCAAAGAACAAAAGTTAGTTATTTTAAAATTAACTTACATAAATAGCACATGTTGTACCTTAGAACATGTTTTATTAACCCCATTGAGTAACAGAATATTCAATACCTGCAAAATATGGGTAAGTTAATGGATTGGAGAATATTTAATTTCTATTCTTTTGTGTTTATATAAAAACAACAAACATATCAAACATCATTTTTGTCTTTTAGATTTTGTTCAAAGAAGAGGTAAAAGTCCTCATGCTTTATACATAAAATAAATCTATGCACAGAAGATCATATATTTATTTTATCTCTCCTAACATAGCTCTATCTATTTTTCTTCATACAATAGAAGTCTAAATGCTTGTGACTGATTGAATAACATGAAGAAACCATTTGAACTGGTTCTATATTTCCTAGAAGGACTGCTGGGGTGTCTTTAAAGTACCCTTCTAAATTTAAATTTTATAGCCTTGACTTTTAAAAAAGCATAAGAGCTCACAGAATAGGAGTTAAACCTTTTGTTTAGAAGGAGGACTCAAGAAATCTTCCCACTTACTATGAGAGAAAAGATTGATATTGATCTTGATTTTCTCAATGGGAAAACTTGAGAAGGTGTTCCCTTACTGATAGGTTTCTGAATGTGTTTGATTCTGAGTATGCAGATCCCTACTTAGTGGAGTTCTTTACCATTTCTTCAAAGTTATTTGTGAGATGGCTTGCAAATGTGACTTCCGAATCATTGCTTAGACTATTTTTAAAACCATGTTTCTGTATTCTGTGATATATGCCAATTCTTTCCTTTTTTTAGGTATCATCATGCCTCTTCACATTTCCTCTTTCCAGCCCCTTTCTGAGAATCTCCACATTATCCTCCCAGTTAGTCCCTTAATACTGGCACTTTTCTATTAAAAAACATCAGTTAAATACTAAACCCTTAGATCGGTAGCCAAGTTTCCTCATAATTAGTTACAAGCACTTTTTTCAAATATATCCTCTAATCATTATTTCTTAAGTGAATAAATGAACTACTGTAGCAAAATTGCCAAGTCATTACGCCAAGACATCTTCTGAACTTCCTTGAATATTTACTCATGTTAGTCCAGAATGACTCATATGTCATTCTCTCTCATTTTGACTGCCACCCATTTAAAGCTGATTCTAAACCACATCTTGATGTCAGAGAGCGTATATTTGCCCTTTTTATTTTTTTAATTTCTATGGTGGTTTTTATTTATAAACGTTCAGTAATTCTTATTAATTTTAAAAAATTTCATAGCCTCCTCTAATTTTATTTGGGTGTAAAGATAACACTTGGGGTTGTGAGAGTTTTAAAGAATTACTAGACAGTTTTATTGTTAGCGATATGCTATGATAAATCAGGCTGTAGTCATTTAATAGCTATAGCAAGTCATGAGCCATAGTGTAATTTTAAATGTTTTATTTTCTGCACTTTTAAAAAACATGTATCATCATTTAATGTGTAATCTTGAAACTCAATATGGCTTCATAGAACAATCAGTACTCTTGTGGAAAGATCCTTCGGTGTTTAATTAGATTATATTCTTTATGTGTTTCCCCCCACTTAATATCCTTAAAAGTGATCTGCAATTGATATTTTTTTTCCATGATAGTGTTTTTATATTACAAGGACACTTCTCATTTTGCACTGGATTTTCGAGTCAGTGAGTTAGTCAATAAATATTTGTTAATCGATCATGTCAAATGTTCCTGAGATTTCAAATAAGAAGAGGAAAGAATATTCGCAATGAATGTGAGATTTTTTTCCAGCAGTGATTAAACCACTTGGTTGCCATTACTGTGTGGGGAGATCAATGGGCATAAGCACAAACTAAAGATGTTTGCCTAGGAATAGACCAAATAATTTTAAGTTAGTAATTATTTATCATGACTATTATTAGGTAAAATTATCCAAAAACAGAAACTGAGGCCATGGACATAAGTTTGTATCATTTACTGTTATCATACTAAAGCATTTAAAAATAAATATAAGGTGACACTTAAGTATTTAATTTTCTAGGGAAAAGAACCACTGGTTGACTTTGCTATTTAATATAAATTAAAAGTTCAGACTGCAATTTTACACCTTATAAATTCGTATATAGTAGAGATGCAAATTATTTCTGTTTGGCAGAGGCAATAACTCCAAAAGTTATAGATATATTTATGAAGAATTTGTATAAACTGTTATTTAAATATTCTGTAGAATTTACCATTTAAGCCACATCAGCCACAAATGCCCTTTGAGTCAGTTTTACTATATAAATGATTTCTTATTTATTGAGTCAAGTACAATGTTTGACACATTCTCCTTCTGAATGTGTAAGGGAGTCCAATGTTAACTTTTGGAAATTCTATTTTGATAGTTCAGTGTTTTATTTTTGGCCCCTATGTGTGACATTAATGAAGATAGAACAAAGCCACTGGAAATATGACTAAATTTGGGGGAATGAGCAGAACTTAATCTCTTAAATTAAGAGAAAAATACTTTTACATTATAATAACTTTTTGTTGTACTGATGGAAAGATCAAAACTAAAGGAACTCTACAAGCCAAAATCAACTAATGATATATAAAGCATAATTAATCTAATAGACTAGCTACATGCCTTCCTATTTATATTGAAAAGAGCTGTTTGCATGTGTTTTACATCAAGATACATAATGTAGCTGAATAATAATACTGTAACTAAACTGTATAACCTATTAAGTAATGAACAATATGACAGTATTAGTGTAAATCTTGGTTCCTAAGAGGTCAGAAATACGATTTGCTATTCCAGCTCTGCCACTTACCTGCTGTATGATCCTTTGGCAAATTATTTACCCTTTCTAGTTCAGTTATCTTATTTATAAGTTTAACTTCATATTATATTCCTCCGATGTATTGAAGAACCTTTCTTATGTGTTAGACATGCTTATTGGTTGCTAAGGAGAGATGCCAAATTAGACAAATGCAGTTAAACCACCATGAATGCTGTTAAAACCATGCATTAAAATCTATCTTAAAATTTTTATTCAGTTATGGAATGTCAGTTTGTTTTTCTTAAGTAGATTACAGTATTCTGGTTATATTTTTAATTGTTTTATCTATTTTGTTTGCCTTTTCTTTGCCTGAATTTTCATCAAGATTAGTCTTTTTTTCCTAATTTCAGTTTTTGTATCACCTGCTTCATTTATTTTTTTTCTCTGGTTATGAGGCATTTAATTCTGTCTCTTCTTGTGCCTAGAAATTTTTGATTGAGTGTTGAGCATCTTATATAAGTTGATTGGTGATAAAGAATAAATAAAGTCCTGGCAAAGTGCTGGGAATATGCTAAAGAGTCAATAAATAGTAAAAGTTATTGCTGTTGTTTGTCATCATCAGCATTCTGTAGCCTCTAGAATTTATATTTATGATTGAGTTTAGTCATGGAAACAATGTGTGTTTTCAAAGACCTTCAAAAGTATTTTAAACAAAGCTAAAGGGAAAATAGGTGTATTCATTTCATACTGTTAAGTACATTCTACCATTTTTTTAGGAATGCATTTTTAGAGTAGTTTTATATTTACAGAAAAATTGTGAAATAGAATTCCCATATATACCTGAACAGTTTTCCAAATTATTAACATTTGACATTAGTATAGCAGCACATTTGTTACAATTAATGAAAGATTATATATATTTTTATTAACTAATATTATAATTTCTTCAAATTTCTTTAGTTTTTACTTACTTATTTTTTTTTCTGATCCAAGAATCTGTCCAGAATAATAATTACGTTTGGTTGTCATGTCTCCTTAGGGTCCTCTTGACTGTTATAGTTTCTAAAAATTATCCTTATTTTTGATTTACTTGACAGTTTTGAGAAATACTGGTCAGGTCCAATTCTTATTTTTGATTAGAGGAGTAAATGCTCCCCAAACTTTCAACTTATTATTAATTCTTTATTTTGTAAATAATGATATAAATATATAGTTTTGGACAAATTGGATTCCAAAAATTATTGATAAAATGAGTGGGATTCTAAATTAACCTGTAATTGTCAAATATACAGAAGGGAGTTATGAGAGATGAACTTGTCAAGGGCTAGTCCCCCAGAGTGCCTGTAAAATGAGTTTCATTTGCATCTTTAGTTAGTAGGATATTATTGATGGATGCTAACACAGAGTTCATAATAGATAGTATTCCTGGACAAGCCAGATGAAATAAAAGGAAAGAGGGCCTTAGCTGCTTTTAATTTATTTAAATGGAGGATAACCTAAGTATAACTTTTTTTTTTTAAGTTTTAAGTTTGGTTAAGCAATCTACCTAAGTCACCTTTCTTAAAAATGACAGAGGGGAAGGTAGAAAAGGGAAAAGGAGGTCAAATATATGGTGGCAGAAAAAAAAATGACTTTGGATAGTGAACACACAATGTAATATACAAATTATATATTATAGAATTGTTCACCTGAAACCTGTATAATTTTATTAACCAATATCACACCAATAAATTTAATTTAAAAAAAAAGAATCAACAAAAAATGTAAAGAAGACCTCATGGCAAGTTATAGTCTGATGCCTAGTGAACAAAAACTATTTACAGAATCTATTTTTAATTTCGATTTTCTAAAATACTCTAATTATTCATTTATTAATATATCACATATTGAATGTCATATACTGTGCTAGTTATTACCTGATGGTTCTGATGGTAAACAGTATTGTAAGCTCTGCATATTATATATGTCTTGATCTTCAACCCAATTACATAATAGAAAAAAATTAAGTTGTAATTTGAATGTTTAAGGTAGATTGCTACATAATAAATTTTATTTTATTTTTGCAGAACTATTATGGAGCTGCTAAGATGATTTTTTCAGACAACCCACTTGGTTTGAGCTGTGGAATGGTATGTCCAACCTCTGATCTTTGTGTAGGTGGATGCAATTTATATGCCACTGAAGAGGGACCAATTAATATTGGTGGACTGCAACAGTTTGCTGCGGAGGTATGTAGGATGTACACAGTTTTTCCTGTCTTAAAGTATATAAATGTTAAAGTAAATATAATCCTTAGTCCTTTGTTGATATCCAATATTTTTAGTGTGATGCACAGCTGAAGTGTGTTTTGTGCCATAAATGGTATTTTTATTCAACAACTTGGCTACAAATATGAAATCCTGTAAAATCGTATATCGAACTAATTACAATCCCAGAAGGTTATTAAAATACTTTTACTGAAAGTTACATAAATTAAAGGACCTAAAAATATAATTTATTTATTAACTTTACATTGGAGTGTTTCAAGGGGACCCCATTACGAAACGGCTATCTTGCTTAACTGGTTCTTTTCCTTGAAACTCTCTTTAATCTTTATGGCTTAAAATAATACATCAATATTATTTTGTAATATTTTTTGAGTAATAAAGGGTAGAAAACTTTCAGAAACCTGAAACTCAATAATATTCTTTGACATTGGATTTTGTAAACTTTTAGAAGTAGATGTGCTATTTGGATACAAGAATATAATGAAATAAAATGAAAGCGTTTGTTTTCACTATTTAGCTCATAAGTTTGGGTCATGGCTTTCTCTTTTGTGAATCCTTTGTAAATGACTTTGATTCTCTGGCACATCTTATACTCTCTGGGGTCTTCTGTATGGATTCAACTACCAGGTCAAGTCTCATGTACCATTTAAATGGTCAGTTTGTATGGAGGTTACAGTAAGATTTTGTAATCTTTGGGGTCCACTTGGCTAGAAGGCCAAATTAAATGCCAGTTCACACTAGATTTTTAGTTAATGACTTCCCTATCTTGTTTTGTCAACTTAAACACAACATATTCTTTCCTTTTAAGGCCCTTTCCATTATATCCCTCAAGCTTAAGTCTCGCTTTGCTCTTAGTAATAAATCAGGGTTATTCCCTTCCTGCTTACTGACAGGTTAATTCTAAGGAAGGGCTCCTGGGAATGAGAAAATGGAAACAATTTGAGGTTGTGAGTTGTTGCAATAAATTCTTGGATTTAATTTCTTTTCTTACCAAATTCAAAATTGTATTAGGCTTACCTGACCAGTGCAAAGTATAATCTTTACAACCTGAGAAAATCCTTAGTTGATGGAGAAGATTCACTTGAATTCTTCTACATCTTTCTTCAGGGACCCTTTGTCTCTTCATTGACCCAGGGCAAGTTGGCAAGGATGTAGTAAGTGAAAAGTCACATAATATGTATAAGAACTAACACTGCATTTCAAAACAAAATGAATTAATATAATATTGTTAGTTTGTCAGTGACCCAGATGAGAGAAACAGAAAAAGAGAGAGAAATACCATTCCTCTGAGAACTGTCACTTAGTTTTAATGTGGTTCCTACCACCCCTTCTCAAAGCAAAGTCTGTTTGTTTAATATATAGCATAGATTAGGATGGCATTAAATGCATTTTAAATGAGTCATAGAGTTTGTAAAAGGAATGTATTTTTTATTTTATTCCAATTTTATTTGGTATAACTCTGGCTTTAAATGTATCTATCAAATCATAAATAAAAACCTCCCTGTGAAACTATGTAGAAAAGTTTTCCATTCATTTTATTTTAAGTTGGCTTCTTAGGGCAAGTTATTTTAGAAAGTTCTGTATTCTCTAAGTCAAAGGGTGGTTCGCTTAAATTGACCCAGCTGTCAAAGTTGTTGTGAAGATAAACAAAATACAAACAACATGTTAATTTACTGCCAGTGGAAAAAAATATAATGTGCGAAATACTAGCATTCTTTTAAACTATTAACTATTGATATTAGTACATAAGTCAAAGCAGAACCTGATGCAAATAATTTTGTTTTGGTTGTTTGATAAAACAATGACTGATTTTTGACCTTTAAAGAAATACAAATATACTTTTTAACCAAATTAAGTAAAGGTTAGGAGAGCAGACTAAAATAGTATGATATTTTTCAAAGTTGTTTTTCCTATAACTTGTAAGTGATTTTTAAAATATCAACTCTGTAGTCTGCCATTATTGATTAAATCCGTACCTTATATTTTTCCATTTGAACAAGGGTATATGATTTGAATGGACTGTAGTAGGAAGAAAGAAATCACACAAAGAACAGCCTGCTGTAGAATCAGGAGACCAGCTTTTCTTTCTTTTTTTTTGTCCTGTTGTCATTATTATTCAATCTTTGCAATCCCCACATCTGTAGTGATCTTGCTTCAGACATTTTTGTGTGCCTTTGGGACAAACAGGCCACAAGGTGATTCTGACTCTCTCTAGGAGGCAGTTTTTCCTAGTTCGATTAGGTCTAACAGTATCACTTCAATAAGATATTTTGACAATGATATTAATAATAATAATTTGGTTTAGATTTTCTTGTCATTCTTGTAAGAGTTTTAACATTTCTCTGCACAAATGTAACCCTTGAAATTTTTATTTTAAAATGTTTGAGTACTTAATTAAATTTTTAAGAAGTCATATACTTATCACACATAACAGACCAACGAGACTCTCATTGCCTCTCAAATTTAACTAATGAATTGTTGAGAAAGGAAAATGAAATGGAAATAGATCTTTCTACTCATATCTTAAAGTTTGAAAAGTAACTATAAGTAGATAATTAGCTGCATGTCAAATCAGTTCTCTTCTACTGATTTTAGAGTTACGGAGGCAACACAGAAAAATTAAAATTAAAATTCCAGGGCTCTAAAGTTTGACTTTAAATGTTAATGAGGGGCATAGAATTGGTATTTAAAAATTGCTGCCTCAATTATGAATTTTTAAGAATACATTATATTATATAACTGGTATCTAAACACAGTATTTGTTTTTTTGCAATAAACACTATGAAATTATTTCTTTTCATGCCTGTTAAATGTACTATTTGTGTGGCATATACTTCTTGACACTGCACTTTTAGTTTAGTTTTTATACTTTTAGTTAAGAATGGAACTGACATGAAATTCCAGACTAAATCACGTGACTCATTGAGAAGAAAATCACTCTTTATATTTTTCTTTAATCGTGTCTCTCAGTAGGTTTGTTTTTTATGTCAACTCTCATTGAACATTACTCAGTTCTGTCCCACCATTGGATACTATTTATATACCATCATATACTATTTTCATTTATTTCTATATTTTATTGAGTAAATACAATTCGAATCAATTTGATCAGTACTTATAATACAATAACAAATACACTATTACAACTTAAACAGTTAGGTGTTATGAGACTACATTAAGGAACATTTTACAATTACTTAAATTACATCGACATTTATATTTTGCTTAAATGCTACAATGATTAGCTCAAAGAATTGTGAATGAAGAAGGAACATGCTTACTCAAGTTAGTTTGTGATTATTTTAATAGGTCAAATATTATTTCTAACATCTTTTTTGAACAGAGAGATCACTAAAAACCTTCAGCTTTTGCCTTGTACAAGTGTATTTGAGGAGAATATAGAAATATGTATGCTAATAATAGTAGAGTATTGGACGTCCTCTTTCAAATAATATATTTTTGTAATACACCCCATCTACTAAATGGAGAAGTAGAGATAAAGAAAAAAATTACTGCAGTCCTCATATTTAAACCAATTATCAAAATAAGTACATAAACTGAAAAGAATGTGAGACTGAATATATGCTGTGTGTTATATTGATTGCTTTATAAGTAAAATAATCTAATGACTGAGATACTTCGGGGAGTGAATGAGGACATTATTAATAATTAATCCAGTGCAGCAGTCACAAACCAGACTATCCCAGGCAAATTGGCTGGTATGAATACCCAGTGTAATAAACTCCCACTAGGTAAGGATTCAATTAATCAAACGAACATTGATTGAGCATCGATCAGAACTAAGTGTTGTTGTAGGCTGCTTCTAAACTACAGGTCCTGAGAAACACTGTAGTTTCTCAGGAAAAAAAATAAAAGACAACAACTGGAATTTCGTAGCAAACTTAATACGACATGTACATTTAAATCAGCCTCCTTGGACTGATAATCCAGTCTTCATTAATTTTTGTCACTTGGTTTTGGAGGTGATTAGACCTTAGTACAAAGGAAAAGAACAGGCAGGGAGAAAATGTGGAGTTACAGTACACCATACTTGCATAGCACTTCAATGCATTTTTGTGATATACCACTTCAAAATGTGGCTAAACAACCCTCGAGACACGTAAACTAGATAACAGTTTACCCATTTTAGAAATGAAGAAACAAAAGATCAAAGTGACTAAAAAAATCGTAGTTAACATTACACAAACTCCTGCTGCTCTGGAGAATGTTAGATACTTTACTTAGAACATGACTAATCCTCGAAATAGCCTTCTAGGTAAATGGTACCATCTCATTTTTTATATGAGTAACAAGAGGTTCCATGAACTTCATTAACTTCCACAAGTTCACATCTAGTAAGGGCAGATTTAGAATACAAAGCTAGTGTTCTGATTTTCATTATTTCACAAACTCTCACTTGGCCCAGATAATGTTACAAGTCATTGATACAAACTCAGTGTAAACCCAGGTTTTCTGGCTGCAAATTCACAATATTGCACATTGTTGGCTCAGCTACAGATAACTCAGTCACTGTACCTCACAACTCACAAAACGAGGTCACTGTGCCTTATTTTCTGTGAAATATGAAGCAACTATATTAAAGTAGGTTGTGTAAGATGAACACATGTGGCTTATTTTCTTTGTTATACATGTTACTAGAAAGCTTTTTCTTCCCCCTTTTTTCTTGCATTTGAAGATTATTGTATAGCCAGGATCCAGGTTGTGTGAGGCCCAAGATGATAAACTGGGAGTTCTATGAAAAATTACACATAAACACCTCTGCAAAATTTAAATACAGAGCTTTGGAAGGGGCCCATGCAGTGAGAGACTCTGAAGCTTAAGCTTATATTTAAAGTTTTATTTTAATTTGGAAAGCCTAAGCCTGATTTTGTGATGGCTGGTCTATAAGCAAATTTAAGAATGAGCCTAGCACATTTTTAATACAATTTGGCAAACTAATCAGTAAGATCTATCAGTTCATGTAGCTAATATAAAATTAAGATAAATTACCATGAAAATGAATAATAACCAATATTTATCACCAATACCTTTTGCAAGTCTTTTATAAATAGAATATGGATTAGAGAATACTTAGTAGATTAATGATATCTCACACTTGCCTTATTGTCCCAAACTTGTGTCATCTTTGAATAAAATTTCTCTGTATTAATACTTAAAACAGTATTGTCTGTAACCTGTGAATACTATTCATGCAAAAAAAAAAAAAAGAGTATTTCTGGGAGAAAGCAGCCGCACATGTAAGCTGTACATTAAACAGTAATAAAAACTAATAAAATGCTGCTCTCAGGGATACAAGTGCTACTAATATCTGTTAAGGATTGATTTGTGTCTCTTCGTTTGGTTTTAATGCAATGATTAATAAAAAGAAATACTGCCTTGATAGATTTCACAAAATATCTGACATTTTTCTCCCCAAATCTTTAGGAATCTATTAAAAATTAGTGCTGGCACAATGATTGATAATAAAACTACAGGACTGAATGAATTGCTAGATGATTTTCATCACAATATTTTAATTTGTTTTAAAACTATATATTTATGTCTAGAGCTTTAAAATGTAAAAATAAATTCCAGAGATTTGGGACAATAACTTTGAAATTTGCCCAAATTGCATGGTGGTTAAGATTATTTGCTATTATTTTTTTTTTCTTCTGAATTTGTTTTTGTAAGTCCAAATATATATATTCTTATGGGCACCTTACAATTTAGAATAATGGAATTTCATTGGTTTGAGTCTTAACAACTTAAAAATATGTACATTTTTATAAATATATTTTACGAATAATAGTAAAAGTATAATGCAATGATATTGTCTCAGTATGAATCACTCGTAAGAGGCATGATGCTGTAAGTTAAGATTTAAACCACCCATTTTGCTCCAGAGTATAATGATAAAAGAAATATAATAAGCACACCATAAAAATTAATAGCTGAGATTAAAAGGAAAATAGATAACTTTTAGGGCCAGAAATGGTATAGAAATATTTAACAATGAACAGAAGACTTGTGTCTCTCTCTGTAGGCTCTGCATAAACAATCGGGGATGATTGGGGTCTGACTGGTGTAGAGTAGTAAATACCAAAAACATTATATATGGTAGACAAATAGACTCTTCTACCACTGGTAGAAAGTTTGTTGTTGTTTTTTTTTAAAAAGGTAGTACTACGGTGTAGTGCTGGAGTTTATGTGAAGCTGCAGAGGGAAGCAAAGAGCTGTGCCCCAGTCCTTCGGGCATGTGCCTAGTGGCACAGTTCCTCGATTCTCTGGTACCTGAGGACTGGAGCTCTGGGCTACCAATAACAAACCTGGTTCTTCAGTTGGGGAGTTGAGTGATGCTGGGTAGTAGCCAAACATATTTGATATAGGAAGCAAGATGATAAAAATAACTTTACTCAGAAAAAGTGTGAAACAAAAAATTCAAAACTAGAAAAGCTAATGCTACCCATAATGATCAAAAGACTCAACCCATAGATGGCTTTATCCTAACAAATCACAAATCGTACCATAATTAGGCCTTTAAAATAAATAGGCATAAAATAATAGCCATAAAATAAGATTAAATTATGAAATAAAAATGAGTTTGGTGCGAAAAATAGTTAAGGGAAAACATTCACTGAAATGAAGATACCAATAAAAGTTAAATTTTGAACTGGATACAGACATAGATATAATTTGTTAATTAAAAAACAATAGATCTGAGAAATTCCACCAGAGTACAGTAAAGAGATATAAATTTAAGAAGCTTAGAAGACTCCAATAGACATGTAAAAAGAGTTCTTGAAGTAGAGAGATTGGCAAGAGAAGCCTCAAAGCAGTTATGGTGGAGAATTTTCCCCAATAAAGGAAAGATGTAGATCCCTCACCTAAACTCATGGTTGGAATATTGTGAAATACTAAAGATCAGGAAAGAATTTGAGCTTCCAGAAAAGGTTAAAAGAGATTACTTTAAAATCAAGTGACAATTAGACTGACCTCAGACTTCTTATCAACATCAATAGATGTCAGAAGCCAAGACCACACTATTTTTAAAGGACTGAGATAAAGAACTTTATTTCTCCTTTCACAGTTAGGACATTAAGAAAGATAGTTTTATGCATTTTTAATCTAAGGTGGTTTATCACTCACCTTGTTATAAGAACTACCAAAATTTAGTTGTTTTTTAATATGAATGAAATGAATCTGGAATGAGAGATGAAGGAAACGTTGAAGAAACCAGCAAAATATGGTGGTAATATAATTAAATACTGACTATAAAGTAATAATAACAACTCACTTTGAGGTGTTAAAAATAAAAATAGAAATAAAACTTTTCGTAATATTGATGAGGAAGGTGTTCGAGGTGAAGGTAAGGGAGTACAGTGGGTAGTTAAGTGTGCTGAGGGCCTTTCATATTGGAAGGAGAAGATTGATGCTCAATAACTTGAAAATATGTTTGTAAAAACATTGAAATATCTATGTTAAAAATTAAAATTTAATCAATCACAATAATTTACATTTATTAAATTTCCCTATTAAAACATAAGTGACTCTAGTATGGATTAAAAATTAATACAATAAATAGCTACATAATGCCTACAAGAGAAATACCTTAGCACAACACTTGAAAAAAGTGTTGGCTGAAAAAAAGATATCCTCTGCAAATACTAACCATAAGGAACTTAGTGTAGTGATATGAATATGTAACAGAAGTGAAATTTTAGGGAAAATAAGAAAAATAAAAACTAAGTAACGAAGAAAAATAAATGTCTTAAAAGATGTAACATTTATAAACTTGCATGTACATTACAACATAGAATTACTCAGAATGAATAAAATATTGAATAAGATTTATGAGATTGATTTAATAAATCTATAAAGGTTTCTGTGCCCAGCTACTCCAGAGTGAATGGAGCCCTTTCATGCACTTGTGTAACATTTATCAAAACTGACCATGTATTGGATCAGAAACAGTTACAGATAGAGTTTTCTAAACAAGTATATACAGACTGTATTTTTCCTATAACAATTAAATTAGAAATAAAATTTAAAATATGAAAAATGAAAATTATCAACAACAAATTTATGTTTGGAAATTTAAAAAGCACCTTTGTAAATAACTCATGGGTTAAAGAGATCATCATAATAGAAATTACAAACTTTTTAGACCTGAATGGCATCTTCCATTGATAACCTGTGAAATGCAGCCAAAGTCATTTTTTACATGAAAATTTATTATGTTAAGTGTGTATAGCAGAAAAGATAACATTATGTATAAATTAGCAGTGTTTATCTCAAGGAACTAGAAAGAGAGCAAAGAAAGGGAGAGGAGTATGGTGGTGGTGGTAGTAAATTCTAGAAAAGCAGAAGAAAGGAAATTAATATGATAGACGATAATAAAATAGAGCATAAAAGCAAAAATAATAGTGACCTATAAAACAAATAGCTGACACTGGAAATAGTTTAGTAAATTATTTTTTGACATATTACATAATGACCAGTACATTTAAATTTTGACTGCTTTCTAATTACTGTTCTTTTACCATTTTATTAATCTGCTTATAAGTAACATTGGCTCCATAGTTAATCATTACTGCTATTTCTAGAAAACATTTTATAAATACAGAACTATCAGCTGAAGCTGATAGGATAGGGGAGGATCTCTTCCGTTCACCAGGTCTCCACCATTCTCTCTTGTCTCCCTGCCATTCTTTTGTCCCCAGCAAGCTGTACCATGGATTGGCTGGCCCCTAGCAGCTTTATTTTCCATTGAACGCATATCTGAGTGACTAACTGGATATGTAGCAGTGTCTGAGTACAAAGATGGACAAGGTAGAAATGATGCTAGCCCCAGGGAGCTTATTGCCTATTGATAAAGAAAATTAAACAAGCAAATTACAAAGAAGTTCTAAGAGGGGGCAGTGAGACAGTATTACCAGAGCCAGTAGCTCAGAAACCTTATAGATAGCCTAGCAGGGAGAGGAAATTGAGTTGAGAAAGTGAAATTTGAACTGGATCCTGAAAAGTGTTCAAGAAGGGCAGCAAAGTCAGGAATGGGTGAATAGGCACAGAGCATAGCATGATTAAATCCTGAAGGCAAAAATGTGCTTATACTTAGTTTGAACCTGCCTATGAATATGGATCAGTAAAGTCATTTATAACCAAACTCTACATACCTATGTTTTCAAATTGTATTTGGTCCACTTCAACCAATTTAATTCAATTGCAGGCTCAAATCTCAAACATAGCATGTAGTTTATTCATAGTAAAATATGAACTATAATGTAAAAATAACAACTTAGGAATCACTTCTTTTGTCCATAAAATGAGCTGTCATACATACCTTTGAAGATTGTTAGGACTGACAGATCTAAACACCTCGGAGAGTACCCTATAAAGAAAAGGTGCTATCCTGGGAAGTTACCCACTTATTCATTCAGTCTTCACAGTAAATTGCAGAAGTAATTATTACTCTCTTAATTTTAGAGATGATATTTAGAGAGGTGTAGTCTTCTCCAAGGTAACGCATGTCATTTTAAAAAATATTTCACTCAGGTGTTATCTTTCCTCTTTTTTTAAATTTTTTTCCCCTCGTGGGATCCAAGAGAACCATATGTAAAAATGAACCCTGCACATGACAGATTGACGGTAGTAATTTTTCTATATTTAAAACATATGAGTACTCTTTTATCCAGGGAGCTAATTACTGAAGGGTCTTTGTCTTACTCATACTGTTGTCTGCTGTATAGAGGGTGCATAAAGATATTTACCAAACTAAAGTAAAAATGGAATAGATCAGAATATACTGTTCTTAAAATTACGCAGCATTTTTACCATGCCAGAGATGTCTCACAATATTGTCTATTTTAATAATAAGAAAATCGTAAAACAACATCTTTAAGAATTACTAATACATGAATAATTTCGATAACTGAAAATTTGCCATAGCATGAAGTGTTCCTTATTTCTGATACATTTGAAACAAAGTTCCTAATTTGGTGCCCCTTCTGTGGCACCAAATTGTGAAGAAAACTTCCAGGTAGCCCAATAAAATTTCTTCTCAAAGGATGAGAACAATGAATAGTATGTACTCAGTATTTCCTTCGACTTATTTTACAAAAGGAAGCAAGTTTCAAAGAAAATTACATAGAAGCATCTCCTAGGAGGCATGTCGTTTGAGGTAACTTACTTTTGGATGCACAAATAGCAATTTGTCTCCATTCATGCATTCAAATAGGAACCAGACTGTCGTATTGCTAATTAGATAACTCAAAGAAACTGAAACCAGCACAATGAAAATCAATGTATTATTTTTGTTAATATTTCTCTTAGACTGGCACTGATGAAATATCTATTTAGAAATGATCAGAAATTAACTTTCATTTTATAATGAAATCAAGTTAAATATTGCACAAATGTAAATCTCTTCAGAGTTATGTAGAATACAACCATCCTTTTGCAATTCATCCTTCAACTAGAGTAGATATTCCAAAATTTATAGGAATATTTTATTTGTCATGATTTTTCCAAGTTTATTTTTGCTATTACTTGGTTAAGAAGAACAGAGTGATTGAGGAAGAATTATAGCTACCAAACATTTGTGTTTGTTTTCATTATGTACCATTTTAGAAAGAAAGAAAGATTAAAATGAGAGATACCCTCAAATTAGAACTGGTAAATATCCTTGCATTTGCCATGTTATGTCCTTTTTTTTCTTTTAGAGAGCACTATATAATGATTAGAAAACTATACTGTTTCTGTCTCCAGAATGTGAGGAGACTTGAGGGGAAATCCCATGACCCCTCTCTGTGCCTCCATCTTTTCATTTTTAAAATCAGGATAATCTCTCCCTCGCCTCAAAATAATGTGAAAATTATGTAAAAAATGCTAGTAGAGTCAATTTGAAGTGATGAAAGACATGCACTTTCCAGATGAGTGAAAGGTCAGAAAGCACAGGGTGATTATGCAAAGAAATGTATTTTAAAATGCTCCCCAAGAAGAATATTGACCTATAAATAACTGTTCTATATCATGGAAGAACAACAGTCTTTCCTTGGTAACTGCTACTCATTTGTGGATCCTATCACTAGAGTTCAAGAATTTTGAAATTCATCAAAATCTTGTTGGATGCCTACTATGCAATAGAATTCTAGTAGACCCTGGGGTTACAGATATGCATCACTATTTTCTTAGTTCTTGGGAGTTTTTAGTTATTGGCAAGCCTGGGCTTTTGATTAAAAATCAGGCATTGTGTATGAAAATTGTAGATGCTGTGGTTGACTTACTATGCTGCACAGAAGGTTCACTCTGTGAGAACTAATGATCTGCATTCAAAACGGGCTGAGCTGATTCAGTCTGGGTTGCTTATCTGACTCTGCTTTTCCCCACTTGTAGCGTGTAGCCCTCTACAAGTTTCAGCTATGTGCTGGGTTCTTTATTATGGCTCTTCCTATTTTAGCTACTCCTACACTCCATTTTTGTTTCCTCTGGACCATTGGAGTACAGAAAGCTTCCTTCTGCCTTACAGAAATTTTATTTAAATGCTTAGCCTTTTATCCTATGCATTTTAAGAATTAAGCTCACTTTTCTGCACTTTCTTCTGCTTCCGAATTCTGGCCTCCTACATTCCCAAAATTGCTGTGCATCTCTATTCCTAGAAGATTGCCCAAATCTCTCTTGCAGTCTCCTCTAAGCTGTGGTCCTTTACAAGATTCTTAGCTTTCCTCCTTTTGCTAATAAATAGCCAATTCCCTCAAGATGAACTGTCATCCCACTTCTCTGCTGTTCCTTTGTGTCTGAGATCTTGGCCCCTCTTACTTCAGTAGCTCTCCAATGCTTCCATCTGATTTTTGAAATGTTATCCTTCAAAAGCTAATCTATCATAACCAGAAGCAAATGTCAACAAATTATTTATTGAATGTGTCCTGTGTGCCACATTAGTGCTAACTGCTGGCAGTACAATAATAACATGTTTTGTTTTTTTTTGAATACCTAAAACATGCAGTTATTAAGTGATATGTGCAAGTGTTTTTATATATGATATACTCTGTGACCCAGGAACTAACGTCCTACTGACTAACATGGACATGTGAAACACGGATATGTTGCTAAGTGGTTCTGTTAGAAGCATACAAAGTATGTTCTTAGGAACTCAAAGAAGCATTTAACACTTAGCTAGAGGTGGGAGTAAGGAAAGTGAGCAAGGATGCTTCCTGTAGGAGATGTGACCCTAGAAAGGAATTTCAAAGACTGAGAAAAAGTTAGTCATCATAACTTTTCATTTAGTTGACCCAGTACAACTTGTAAGTATGCCATATTACTACTGAAAATGTACTGCTTATTTCTATTATAAATGCCAATGCATTTGAAACATTAAAAATGTTCGAGGATATAAAAATTAGTTTAAAATTTTTAACCATGGCAATTGATTTCTCCACAGGTGTTCAAAGCGATGAATATACCACAAATCAAAAATCCTTCTTTGCCTCCCCCAGAAAAAATGCCTGAAGCCTATTCTGCAAAGATTGCTCTTTTTGGTGCTGGGCCTGCAAGTATAAGTTGTGCTTCCTTTTTGGCTCGATTAGGCTACTCTGACATCACTATATTTGAAAAACAAGAATACGTTGGTGGTTTAAGGTAATGCCTACATTTATTTCATGTTTATAGTATCAAAAATGATGGGGTAAAACAATTATGAATATTGTTGGTTCATAATTATATGGGAACTTCAGGCTCACAGATGGTATTTTAAATGTTCTTTTTCCAAATGTTCAAATTTTGATTTTATTATTCACTTTGAATTTGAAGTTGGCTTTAAGCAATATTTATTTTAAATTTCTGTCTAGTTTTATGAATTTAAGAGAAATCTCAGAAAAACATTTTATAGATAGAGGAACAGATCCTATGAAAACTTGTTTCATCCCTGTGAATCTTTCCTTTAATGGAAATCTATCCAAAATTATGAAAATTAGAGATGGGGAAAACCTAGCTTCACAGAATCTTGGACAGTTCATTTTGTTGTGTAACAGATATGTCGTTCTGCACACATTTTCAGTTTTCAGTCTCTTAAGTTTAGCACTTGATTATCTCAGAGTCTACTAAAAATGTTTTGATGTACATTTATTCAGTTTATCTCATAAATACCATAAATATCAAAAATAATAGTTGATATTAACCAGTATAATTTATGTAAACCAAGATTCAGTCACATGGTTTTTTATTTCCATAAAGAGTAATGCATCTAAATGGAAAATATTCATTTTGTATCGGCAACTTTCAGATATTAAAACCAAGCTTAGAAATTGGATGGAGCTTATTTAAAAATGGAACTCTATAGTGTACATATATTACTTACGATCATAAAGAAATAAAGTTTATTATAATCTGGGAGTGGATATCGCTTAAAACATTTGATGTAAAAATGACAAAGTATTTGGGTGGTAAGTTAATAATATTATTCAATTTATTGTTGATTTCCCTAAATGTGTCATTGTTCATCAGAAAATCATGGATTATAAAATACAACAATTTTGCATGTCTGTTTCTGTACTTAGCATTTAAATTTTGATGGCTACTGAACTATTATTGAAGCAGCACATTTTTCATATTTAATCACAGAGAATAAATTTAGTCAAGTTATGGCTAAAATTTGTGTTTATGTTTTCGATGTGTTATGACACCTATAAATATGTGTCAGTAAATGTATAAATTTCATTATTGGTCAAGTAACGATATGCTAAACCCAAGATTAGCTTTCATGAATATTAAACTATTTGAATCATCAAACAAAAATATCCCATAATATGAAGACCCATAAAAGAGAATATAAAGCATAAACTGAAGAAAAAGTAACCGGATTGGCACAAAATAATTATTTTTCTGTATTGATGTTTCACCACTATGAGTTTTAAGGTATTACACATATTTTGTAATTTTTTTCCCCTGGAAATAAAGTACCTAATATATTATTTCACCAGAATAATTTAGACTATCTTTTTAAATGACATTTTACTATAGCTTTATTAATTAGAAAACATAATCTGTCAGCAACATATGTATAAGCATTATACATTTTTTTCAATTATACACAGCAACAAATATGTGAGCTAATTTAAAAAAATATGAACTTAATTGTTGTATACCCTAGTAGACTAGGAAAAATCTTTTTGCCCTGTAATTGCATTTCTACAAGAAGCTAAAATGGAACAAGCCTGTTTGGGAATTGTTCTACTGACAGTTTTGGTGGAAGACTTTATGGTTGTTAGCATCTTTCTCTCTCTCTAACTCAGATTCAGGGTAGACATTTCTAAACCATATAAACTGGCCCTAAACTTGTCCTTTTATATATTTGCTGGACATTTTCTAGTGGGACAGTGGGACACATTTTTCTGGCTTAATGACCAGACATGTTATTTTTAAATTTTTTTTGTTTATTTTCTTTCCTTTGCTTTTCAATCTTCCCAGTACCTAGGGACAATACAAAGTGTGACAGCGTTATAGAAACCAACACTGGAATTTAGCCAGAATTACAACCACAACACTTTTCTGTTAATTTATTTTCTCACTTAAGATGTCTCTCATTTTCTTGTACCTTCAAAGTGGCTAAAAAAGATTAAATTAGCTTTGTATTTGAAATCAATTGCTTAAAGAGGTGATGTCAAGTTTTATCTTTCCTTTTCCTTTGCATCCAAATAGATTATTTCATCCCTGGTAAATTAGGATCCCAACTACTTTTTTAAAAAATCACTATAGGTGGTGAAAGAGAATCAATTATTTTTGATACAGCCACAAATTTATAAAATAATCAGTAGGTTTGCTTTCCTCCAACTGTGGCTGTTCAAGACACGAGTTTAAAAGAGTTAAAGAGCTTGATATTATAACAGAGATAAATAAAGATGGCGTTAAGAGGCTTTAAGTGTTCATGTATGTATATACTTTCTGATTTTTTCTTTTACTTATAAAAATGAATATACATGAATTATGGCATTTTTTTTAGATGGGATAGCCAGGGCAACATTGTCCTTTGCTTTAACTATTTTAGATGTTACAATGTTGTCACTATGTCTGTTGCCTTCCATATTGCTTGATAATATAGAGAAATGGGGTTTAGATGAAATAATTATAGCAATCGGAAGTATTTTGAGAACATGTGTGAAGCAACACAAATTTAAAGCCTGGTACCCTTGCCATAATAAATGAAAGCAAAGCTCTATCAAAGTATAAGTGTGCTTCAAAAAGAATTGAATGGAGTTGTTATCAGTAAATTCCATTTACATGAAAGAAATGTGAGCATAGAAGAAAGACGATTTTTTTCTTTCAGGGTATCTAGCACTTCACTGACTGTACTAAAGATTTGTGGTTTCCACAAGATAAACTTCTTTCAAAACTTTAGATTGTTAAAAGGGCATAGATAAAAGAATAACTGTTTTTATAAACACAATAAACTTGAGAAGTAATTATTCCAATCAAATTTCATTTTCTGTTCTTTTATCCCCTTTCTTACCAGCAGTCTTGATGGTAAGCTCATTTATTCTCATGATTTCAATTATCATCTATATGCAAATTATTTAAAATCTGTATCTGACCTGACCTCTTCCTCTTGGTCCTGGTCAACACGGAAGTCCTGGACATCTCCTCTATACATTTCATCAGATCAATACTGTGCCTCTTTCTGAGTTTTTTGTCACAGGGGATGGCATCACCAAAACCATGGGAATCATCTGCACCTCTCTTCAGTATCCTGGCAATTTTTATTTTGTGAATACTTTTAAAAATATAATCTCACCCCATCTCTGATGTCCTTAAGATCTCAATTCTTGCCTCACTGCATAACCTCCAAATGGTTCTCTATGCTTCCTGATGTCTTTTTAAATCCATTTTCCTTGTAGTTTCCAAATCTGATTATATCTCTCTTCTACTTGAAATCTCTCTATAACTTCTCATAGCCTACGAGACAAAGGACTTGGCTTGGCACAGAAAGCCTTCCATGACCTGATATTTACCTGTCTTTCCCCTTTCTCCATCTCTTTCTCCCTCCCTTTTCCCTCCCTCCTTTCCATCCTTCCTTCCTTCAATATTTATTGATCTGCTACTATGTGCTAGTCATTATCTCAAGCACTAGAGCTACAAAAATGGACAAATCAAAATGCTTGTTCTCATGAGGCTTATATTCTGGTGATGGGAAGGCAGACAGTAAGCAAATAGTAAACCAAATTTTGAATATGTCTGGTAATGAAAAATGTACTGGGGGGTTTTAAAAAATGGCAGTTTAATGGTATGCCTTATACATTTGGTGTCCACAGTGGATTATTTAACATGCTTATCCTCTAGTCTATATAATAAACTTACTTTCAGTAAGAATCATGTAATCATTGGCAATAATAATTATTTTGAATTATTTCTATAAAACAAATATTAATAATTAAAACATTCAATATTAAAGATATAGTTCACACTATTTCATTATTTAAAATTTTTAAACACAAATGAAAACTTGTAGTTGTGCAAAATTACAGAATTGAAGCAATTCATGTGGGCTTCATGTGCTCTCATTTTATCAATTTCAAATCAACTGTTTAAAGATTGAAATACGTAATATTGCAGGAGTGGAGACAAGCTGTCTACGGGCAAGTGGAATGAGTAATGCTTATAGCTGAGTCAGCATGTGCCAGTGGCCACTCTGACTACAGTTTTTCATATTACTTCCATGTAGAACTCAATATTTATTAAAGAATGGGTAATAAAAATAAAACATATACACATATTATTAAAACTCTATAGCAGCCACGGCAATTATTTAGAATTTAGATCCACCAAAGATTTATTTGGGGGCTGGGGGGTGGGAAACAGTGTTTAGAATATCACTGACATTGTTTAGAGTTATCAGTTCGTGATGATAATATAAAATGGACTTATTTTAGTCAGTCTTATAACTGTTTTTAAATAGTCTTAAAACAATATACCCGCTTATTGCCTATGCTTGGGTTTAGTATGAAGCTGGTAAGGGTTAGAGATTGATAATGGAGTTTGAGGCCTGAGCAACCCATAGACTGGGGTTGTCTGAAGACCAGTGTTAGGGTGGAGGAACCAAAGTTTAGTTTAGGGCATGACAAGTTTGAGATACCTATTAGATATCCAAGTGACTGTAAGTGTCCTGAATTTAGGAAAATATGTGGGTGTCATCACATATTGATGGCTTTTGAGCTGAAACAGGAAGGAATTTACTTGGTACCCAGGATGCCTGATTCTAGGCTTTCTGACAGCCTCTGCTCCATTTCCCTCCCCCTGTACACAGGATTTATACCTTTTCCCTCTTCCCCTTTCTGTAATTTCCCCATCCTCGGTCAGGTACCTTCCCTCATCTTCACTTATCTGAAAGCTGATTGTTAGTCACATTTCATCTACCTTATTATGTCATCTCAAAGTAAGCCTTTCCTCCTTTGAAACACTCTTGTTTGCATTGGACTGTGTATGTGTGTATATCTCTCATCTGTCTGCTGATCTCATCCATTGGTGAATATAAATATGTCACATTTGTAACACTCAGTAATCACATCCCCACACCCTGCCTACTTAATTATGACCTAATCTAACCAACACTTTCTAGTACCTCACCTACTTATTTTCTGTTGGAGAGGTTTAGAGATGTGATTCTCACACAATTATTCATTTAATACATGAGCTAATCTGTGCTAAATGTTGGACATAGTGCTTGTGGGAAGTATGAAGGTCTAATCAGACTTGCTCAAACCCCAGCAGCTTGGCACCCCATTTATTCTGATGCCTACTTCTGCCTTCGAAGTTATATACTTCTCCGTTGCTTGGGTTTCTTCCTCCTAGGTTAGGTATGCCTTCTTTTCTTTCTGGTCAACAGAAAAGTTGTTCCAGCTTCTTATAGCCTGCTCTGTCAGAGCTGTTTCTTAATTCAGAACCATTGACCTACATGAGCATCATTTTTTAAAATTTTATTTTATTTCATATACTTCTACTGAAATCCCATAAAAATTCCAGGTTAGGGCTGAGCCAGAGAGAAAAGTGCTCTGCTCACAATGTACCTGGGATATGTTTAGAGCTTTACCTTGCTGCAGTTGGTTTATTTGACTGGAATTCTTTATCCACAGCTCCTTGCTTTTGCTTTCCTATTCAGCCTTTGAGGAATTTCATCAGACCCTAATTTTAGTCCATTTCACTCTCCCACAGAGCCTCACGCCTATCAAAACTGGGTGTCTGTGTCCACATACAATCCATAATATTTAAGAATCTTTCTGCTTAGACTATGAAAGTTTAGAGGGAAAAAAATATCCTCTTCTCTCTTAGGTTCACTGGCTGGGCCTGTGAAATCAACTGACAAAAAACAGATTAACAGATAAATGAAGTTTATTAACATACGCATTGTGTACACACATGGTAGAACTCAGTGATGAGTCACTCAAAGGAGTGGTCAGAACTTAAGGTTTATATAGCATTTAACAAAGAACAATACATTTGTGTGGAAGTGGCAAGACAAAGGGAAGGACATTAGGCATTTAGGGGTGGCACACTGTGAGAAGGTAGATATATGGGAGAAACTCATGGAAGATAAGGGTTATTAAGTTTTGTAGTGTGGATTCCTTTTGGTGCCTGTCTCTGGGCTGATAAGGGTCTAGAATTGTTTCTTGGTGATTAAGAGTCCTGCCTTTCCTGGGAGGGAAAGGGAGATACACCTTTGCAAATTTATGTCCTGCTTTTAGGCAGATAGTAGGGGGGCAGAGAGCTTTTTTTTTTTTTTTCTTTGTATCTGCTTCTTTTCAGTTGCCTTCAGCTCAAGATAATTCTTATGCCAAAGTGGCATTTTTGGGGATGGAATGTTATGATACCTTACAAAGGCAAGCCATCTGTGGTCCCCAGAGCATTATGACTTCTGAGGTAGTGTAGCTGGAGTTCGCAAGTCAGCTTAAGACATTCTTATTGCTGATCTAGGTCCAAATTTATTCTTATGTATAATCTCATGTCCTCACCATATGGAAGGCCCCTTTAGTATAAGGTCTTGATTTTACACCGTTTAATACTTTGTATTTTGTATAGTGCTGAGCATGGTGCCTTGCCAGTTGTTTGATATATAGAAAATATTGAATAATCCAGTTCTTAGGCCACCAAAGAATGCAAAGTTTGCATACATATTTTGGAAGACTTTGCACTGAATTATCCAGTAGCTTCATTTTCAACAATTATTTGATTATTTTACAAATTAATCCCTATAGTGCCTGGATATATCTCTCTCATTGCATGTACTACATTTTATTATAACCCTCTGTTTTATGGAACTTTCTTCTTCAGAATGAGAGCTTATAAAAGTGGGAATTTGGTAAAATTTACCATCAAATCGTGGCAGCTAACATTGTGCCTGGCAATTTGTAAATGTATGTTAAATGAATAGATAAATGAATAAATGAATTTCTATATTTCATGAATATATATAGCCTTTTAAATACTATAAAACATTGAAAAGTTATTTTTGCTTACCTTTAATACTCTAAACTATTATACTATTGAGATGATTATATTTTTTTGTTTTAAGTGCAAATAGTGAGCACTGATATTACTTATTTATGACTGTATGATTTTGGGACCCTTATTCCTTTCATAGAAGATGAGTTTGTTATAAAAACATTCTATAGATCACATGGAACTAATCCTGTAATATACTAAATACAGTAATGTAAAGCTACAGATTTGAATTTGAACAAGCTAGAGGTGTACTTATAGAATATATATGTGTGTTATATGTATATATGTACATTAAACCTTATATATACTTTAATTTTTGATTTTTTAAGATTTTGTTTTCTTAGGAATTTCTTTTAGAATTATTAGTAGATAAATCAACTAAAATACTTTAATAAACTTAATAGTTCTGGAAATGCTTTTTTATTATTTGCTTTCCATTGTTTATTATTTGCTTTCTATTGTTTATATTTATTTTGACATCAGTTTCTACTGTAGCCCATATAATATTTTATCATGCATATAAAAATTTGGGTTTCCTCATACTCATTATGTGATGTGAAAATATCCTTAGAAGAGATACTTAGCCCTTTAATATTGCTCAGAGAGACATATTGCATTTTTTAAGATTGGTGATTTTTTCACAGATGTTTCTTCTTTCTTTTTTTTTTTTCAGTACTTCTGAAATCCCTCAGTTCCGGCTGCCATATGATGTAGTAAATTTTGAGACTGAGCTTATGAAGGACCTTGGTGTAAAGGTAAATGAAAAACATAACACATGTGTATCGCTCAAAGAGAAAGGAGTAAGGTCTACACTAAAGATTAACAGCAAAATGTCACATATTTTAGGAAAGAACAATTAAAAGCTGCACCAGGCAGAGGCAGAAAGATGCTTCTCCTTGCTTAGGGCATTTGTCTGTCTACTGTCTGAATGCCACTAGCCTGGAAAAGAGCAATCAATAGTTCTCATCTGGCACGCCTGCATGTGATTAATTGTCTGTAAGAAACAAATTCCTAAATTGCTTTAGGGGTTCAGTGCAGCTAATAGAAGGATTTGGTTTCTTTAATCACGTTTTTTTTTATGCAAGTTGTGTGCACACTGAAACATTCATGTTTCACAATTCAGAACATAATTTCTTACAGAGGTTCATTTTATTTATTGTATGCATCATGTCAGTAGTGTTAATGTGATAATCCTTTCTCAACATAAGTAGTGAATCAGTGGAGTAGAAAGCAACAGCTTTGTATTTCATTGTTTTGCAAAATAAATATTGTGGCGCTCTTTTAAACGTGGTCAAAAAGTTGACACATTGTACTTTGAAAATATAGCTTTAGATATTCCTATTTTTTTCTATTATTTAAGAATGTCACACATATTGCTATTTATGTCTCAAAAATGTTAATTTTCCATTATAGATCTAACACAATAGATTAATAAAATACTGTGATTTACATAATATATTCTGTAACTACATGCAAAAGATGTTTTGAAAAGTAATTAATAAACTACTCAGGACTTGCATTTAGAAATAAAAATTAGAGTAATCAATAAAAGGGGAAACACTCAAAACAATATTTTGTGCTTTAACACTTTTAATTATATTTTTTAGCAGGAGTTTGGTGATGAAACATTTACACATAATCACTAAACAAAAAATGTTATAGCAATATGCAGTACAGATGTGCAGAACTTCGTGACAATAGCATTCAAAAATATGTTTAAAATACATGATTAAGGGCAATTATTTACTTTTAAAATATATTTCGAAATGTTTTTAATCTCTTTGAATAAGGAAATATTTATCGAATCTTCAAGCTAATATATTAGGTGTTACTACCAATTGAAGATTAATCAGAAATTAATTTTTAGTTAAATTCTGAATTTATAAGTAATTGCAAAATTGTATTCAAAATCACTGTTATTAGGTAACTCATCAAAAGATATAGTAATATTCAATGTACTCAGTGCCAGAAAATATACATTTTAGCTACAGTCATACCACTTTCTAAATTTATAGTCAGATAACCTTGACAAAGTCAATTAATATTGCTAGCTTTGTTCATTATCTATTCACAGGTAAAAGTATACTACTACCATTTGTGCAAAATATAAATTTATCTACTTATATATGCAGAGAATATCTCTGGAAAGATAGAAGAATCTGATAGAATGCCTTTGGCAAGGTGTGGGATGGATTTATCACCTTTTTATACATTTGAATTTTACACCTTATGAATTTATTATATTATGAAGAAAAAATTAGAACCCACATTAAACAGAAGATTAATACTGTCTTGTCTATCTCTGTTTTTTTTTAAGATGCAAAAGAAATAAAATATTCAAACTTGCTTTATAAACAATAAATTGTATGTGCAATTCTGAGGAGTAAGAGCAATGAGATTCTTTTTCTTTAGGGGTTCAGTGCAGCTAATAGAAGGATTCTTTTTCAGTTTTGAGAACTTGCACCCATTGAGATACTGCAGCTTTTATGACCTATCAACTTTAACCATACGTTTTAAAAAGTGGTCTACACTTGTTACTCCCTTTTCATCATCACCAGATTCTTTTTAACCTGCCTTCTGTTTGTACCTCTCAACCAGCATTATATATGTTAAAATCAACAGTAATTTCCTGGCAATGGAATGAATTATATTCTAGGTTCATACTGTTTAACTCCTGTGCAGCATGTGACACATTGTTGTATGTGTGTATGTACGCGCGCGCGCGTGTGTGTGTGTGTGTGTGTGTGTGTGTGTGTGTGTGTGTGTCTGTGTTTTGGACTTTATGGTCTAGCATTATCTTGGTTATTATCTGATATTTTCTCTTTCTAATGGGTTTGTTTCATTTATTCAACAAATAATTATTGAGAGTTACTTTTGCCAAGTATTGTGCTAAGGGCTAGTTTACAACCATTCTTCTTTTGAACTCCAGTCTTGGATTCTTAATAGTTTAATGACCACATCTATCATCCAAATAACATAAATTCAGCATATCCAAAACCGAATTTAATTCATCATCTTCAGTCCTAACTATGTTCTTTAGCTAAATTTCCTGTTGAATAATTTCATTTTATTTCATATCTAATAGTTTGATAGATTGGTTCTTAAATTTTTCGAGTGAAATATTGTCATAAGAAAATAATGAAAATTTTATCTGCTCTCTATTTGTACGCTAAATATATATTTTTTTCTATTATTTGATTGTCTGGAATCTCTCTTATGTTATAAAAGAGTGATAATACATAGGCTCTTTTCTGATCCGTGAGATAACATTTTAATCATAATGAATAAAACTTTCTTGTTTTAGAATATTGAATTTTTATTCATTTTTTAAACTTTTGTTGGAAAGGAGGTATTAGGTATTAGATATGCCCTCTTTAAAACCTTATGTTCAGTTAGTATACTTATATTAAACTTTGCATTCTGGAATATATCCACTTTGTGTCATGTTTTGTTACATCTGTACATATAAAACTAAATTTTTTTCTTACTCTTTTTAAAAATTTCCTTTACATTCTCTTACTTATGAAATAAGTATTAAAACCAGAAATATTATAGGAAATAGTAAAATACGGTTGCTGTCCTTGTCGACTTTTAAATCTACTAAAAGCCTATTTTTATTTATTTTGCTTTATTTTTATTTATCTTTGTTACTTTGGGTAATAGAATTATGTGTCTTAAAAAATAAACTTCCCAGGATTTAATTATTTTATTATGGATAAGAATATTGTCTTGAAACTTACCTTTCTTGCCATATTTGAAAATTTTATCTTTCTAACTTCAAAACCTTTTTATGAGAGAAACAACTTTGACCTTTTCTTTTTCTATATAGTTATCAACCTTTTCACCTATTTTATTCTCATGTTAAATTGTTCTATATATATATATATTATATACACGTACATATGCACATATATATGTGTATATATATTCTTTTTCGTGTTAAATTGTCCTACATATATATATACATATATGTATATATGTGTATATATATTCTTTTTCATTGAAACTTTTTAATTAGCATAGGTTTAAACATGTTATTCCAGTGTACAATAAAAATATCTAATCTGTACTTGTGATTATTTTTGCTTTTGTGTTTTTAAACTTATACATCGTGTTTTCTTAACTTTTCTTCTTAATAAGACTAGGTAGTGGCTTCTATTCGTTAATGTATTTTTAAAAGAACCGGCTCCCAGAGTTTTATATTTCCTCATTCACTATCTGCTGACTTTATCTTTATTAATTCTTTCTCTCTATATATATATACTTATTTTATTTTTAACCTCTTGAGCTACGTACTTAATTTTTATTTTTCTAGGTAGAATAATGAAACCATTTAAAGTTATTAATTTCTTTCTGAATAAATCCTTGTCAGCATCCATGTTTTTTTATTAGCATTATTGTTATTTTTCTCATAGTTTCATTTTCCCCTTTTACACAGAGTTGTTTAGGAAAATATTTTTGTTTGCTTCTTTATTCTTGTGGTAGAATTCAATTTTTTTACTTATTAGCAGGATATACAATTTTTAATTTATCAAATATATTTTCAATGGATTTCACATCTGAGGATCATTTCTAGTATAATAAAATTATTCTTTAGAAGAAATAGCCTTTTAGCTGTTATATTTTTATAAACTCTCTTGATTTTATAATAAAAATTTCAATGTAGACCACTGCAATTTATTTTTTATATGTGATTGGTTTTATTTATTTTTATTTTATTTATGTACATTTTATTAATTTCAAGTATACAGTACATTGGTTAGACATGTATGTAGTTTATGAAACAATCCTCCCGATTACTCTGTCTTCCCTCTGGCTCTACATGTAGCCATTACTTTACTGCTGTCTGCATTCCCCAAGCAGTGCACCCCATCCCCGTGACCATCTATCAACTACTAATTTGTACTTCTTTAACACTTCGCCACTATCTTCCAGCCCCTACCAAACCTCCCCACCTCTGGCTGTCACCGGATCATCCTCTATATTTGTGGGTGTTTTCGATTCGTTTGTTCTTTCTGTTCCTTAGATTTCGCATATCAAGTGAAGTCATATGGTATTTATCTTTCTCTGTCTGACTTATTTTGCTTCATAATCACCTCTATGGTCCATTATCATTGAAAATGATAGGATTTCATTTTTTTAATGGCTGAGTAATATTCTGTTGTATATACGAACCATAACTTCTTTATCCAATTGTCTGTTGATGGGCATTTAGGTTGCTTCCATATCTTGACTATTGTAAATAGTGCCACTGCAATTTATATTTAATCCTACATGGACTTCAATAAAATCTCTTGTGATATTTGTATCAGACTATGTTACTAATCTTTTAGTTAACTGCTTTTTGTTTGTTTTACAATTCAGAATTTAGATGGATATAGTTTTGTTTCATAGTCTATATTTTTAATGACTTTATTTTTTTGAAACTAGAAATGTAAATCTACATAAAGATCTTTCATTTTTTTCTAAATATGTCAAAATTCGCCATTTCTCAAAGCATTTGATAAAATTCTATTTTGATTAAACTTAATTTGTAATTGCTAGGCATTTCTTCTGCTTCATAATTTCAGTAAAAATACTAGCTGAGATCTCTTCATCATCTTGTTTTTTGGTATGGTTATTTGAAAAAAGCATTTTTATTATCATAGAATGTTATTGGAAAACTAATATAAAATCATATCATATCTCTACTGAAAGAAGAGAAAGGTGTAATAATAGTCAACAAAATATTTTCTTCTTTCTAAAGAAAGTTAAATATTATTTAAAAAATTCTTCCATCTAATCTCCTATCTTAGAAATTCTGGAAATATTTTATCTATTTAGCCAAATATTCTGTCAGAAAAATGTGATAAGCATGTACATCATTTTTTGTATTTTTTAATAATGGATATCACATAGTTAGTTTGAAATAAGAGGTCTACTCCAAAAAATGTTAACTTTTACCCTACATTATAAATATTATACATATAAATAAATATTGTAGATGTATGAAGAAAGTTTTCATCAAGTCCAAAGTGGATATTACATGGAACTTTGGCTCAGGGCTTATTATATTTAGATCTTATATTGGAATAGTACTAACTCGTATGCTAACATTGAATGAATTTTATTCTGAATTTAGCTAAGAATTTTGAGTACTTAGTCATATATCACTAAAGCCATTAGAGAAATGTATAATATATGCTATAATCCTCATTTAAGAAAATCAAGTTGGAAAAATATTACATATATAAAAATACAGAGGAATAAAAGGAACAAAAGCATAAACAATTGGATGTTGTCCAATCTGCATGGTTTTCAATGTACTAAATCACTGTGATGTTCTTCGAGGATGGCCAGATCATTTCAGGTTATGTGCACTATGACAAAAGAGAGTTGACATATTCCTGAGGCAAAACTGTAAATGAATGTTATCTTTCGCCCGTGAATGTGAACTGTTTCAGATCCCCTTTCCTTGGAAGCAGGATGGAAAAGTATGCCACATGAATTGAAACTGTGGCCTTATTCATCTGCTATAGCAATAACACACCTTGGTCAGAGCTATTCTTGGTCAAACCTCAAGCAGTTTACAGTTATTCTCCAGGAATCATCTGGTCTCAGCTGGGTCCAGATTGGTGAATTAAACAGAAATATGACATGGCCCACCCTCGTCTCTCCTCATCCCACCCATCCCCAGGATATAATAGTGTGTTTGATTTACTCTCAACTAGGGTTTCGGAAGGTTTTGGCCTTCCCAATTATTAAAGCTGTTGTAGCTCTTAGCAGTGAGACGAGAGACCTAATGTGATGTTACTTCAACTGACAAGTATAACAATTTTGATATTGTGGTTGAAGACTAGGAAAATAGTCAGTAACTGGGTCTGTGACCTCGGTGGGCCCACTGTGAACTAGACTTGAGCCAGGCTTCATTTTTTCCCTCGTCATAGTAAGTCCCACCGTTACATCTTCAGGTGTCAGTGTCGATAAAGAATCTGTGTCCAATGCTCTTGAAATGAGTGGTGATTCCCTCCTCCACAGTGCACAGTAAACTGGATAAATAGCCATAGTTCCCACTGGAGAAGGACTAGGGTATTCATCACAGTATTATTTGCCTGGATGGTGCAGGATACTTCTTTCTGGGACCTGGCCACCTCTGCTGTCAGTAGATTCCAGATATGAAAATTGGGTCATGTCTGGGAACTGACCAAAATATTGTGACTTTTAGTAGGAGTGACTCCCCTCTGCTTCCTGACCTTATTCTTCCCTGGGCAATGTTCCCTTTCAAAATTCTATCCATTCTTTAAAAAGGTCCTAGTGAAATCCTACTACCTCCCTTTATTCTCATCCTTATGACCTTAGCCAGAATGAATCTCTTCCTCTTCTAAATACCCATAGACCTGTGCTGCTCACACTATGTTTTATGTTATATTTATTTTTGTAATCTTCTTTGCAGATCTTGACTACCATTGAGGCAGAAATGGAGTCTCATTTGTCATTTTATAGCTTAAAGTGCCCCTACATAGTGCCTTGAAGCAAGCTATGAAAGTTTACTGACATGATTTTAAATACATTAGCTTTTCTTCACTACTTTATTAAAAGATAAATGTGCATTTAGCCATGAAATAAAACATATTAGTGTCCCACTGATATACTATTTTGTATATGTAAGCCTCTATACTAAAAGACAAAGATAGTTCCAAATATGTATAGAATTTTATGTATATCGAGTTTCCATTCTTTTTGATGTTAAAGATTAAGCTTCTGTTAATCAAATGCCAAAGTATCATTATTCAAATGTTGTTTCATATAGATAATTTGTGGTAAAAGCCTTTCAGTGAATGAAATGACTCTTCGCACTTTGAAAGAAGAAGGGTACAAAGTTGCTTTCATTGGAATAGGTGAGTAGCTTACTTTTAAATATTTTTCCATATAATATTCTTTTAAATTTCCTGACAATATCCAGAATAGCTGCCTTCAGATATACCCATGGTAGAAGTTATATCTGTTCAGAGAATAGCAGACAGAAATGAGTAGAAAAGGAAAATTATCTATTTTATAACTAGTTGTGCTGCCTCACCTTCATTATAGATAGACTTTAGTGAGACCATCTTTATCTTCCCATTCTCTCACCACTGCATCATCACCAGTGAACATCTCTAAGAGGTAAAGTGTTCTCAAGTCATGCCATGGAAGCTCAGAATTTTGGCTTAGAGATTTTTAGATGCTGTAGCTTTCTCTTTATGATAAAACAAATTGGCTAAGTTGTTAATAAAGGACAAAATTGGCTTGTCTTCTTCTATTAATTTTTTTTCAAAATTTCCTGAAGACTTTTCATATTCGTCTGAATTTCAAAGATGTATAATCACAGTTCTGAAAGTCGCATGGACAATATATAGCTGCTAAAGCACCTAATGTGTCTTATGGTTCCATATTTTACCTAAATATCCATGGGTATTGAGTTCTCTAACATTTTTTCATTCACTTATTATTCATTGAGAGACCAGAGAGAATAATTGGTTTAATTTAGTCTTTGTCTCATGAACTTTGTGTTCATTCTTTTATATGATAGTACTATGGACAATTATGGTATAAAAACAGGAAGTTCATCCTTTTAGTTTGTCTTTCTCTTCTGCAGTTCACACACTTTAAATATGAATATCTAAGTAATAAATCTACACAGAGATGAAAGCTGTTCCATCTCCTTAAGTGATCACACACTGGATAACCTTTGTTTTGGAGCTGTGCCTTTTTATAGCATTCCTAGAATGAAATAATCAGGAATACTTCTTAGCCTACTAAATTTTCTTATCAGGATGCCATATAATTCCTTTCTAGATAACTGCTACCGAGTCTAAGACTATTTCTATCACTCCCATTATACAGACAAATATTATGGAGAGGAAAATAAATTTTCACTATTTTCCAGCTTCTAAATGACTGTATTGAACCACCTTCCTCTCAGAAGCTTGAGTGCCATTGTTGTCACTATTTCTCTATATTATCTTCATTTAAGTACAATAACCATTGTGTAGATCAAGAATAGGAAGGAGAAAGTGTCTTATATTTTCCCTAAGTTTCATTTTTAGAGGCTATAATTATAGCATCTTTGGCTTTACTTTTTAACTTCACAGTCGTGTTGAGAATTTAACGTGAATAAGGCAAATATCTATCAAGTATACTCTACTAATTTCACTAGTACTGGTTCAGCAAGTTGCTATTACTCTCAACAAGCACCTGTTCAAAAATATTTAGCTAATAATAAATGGAAAATTTAATCAGGCAACAGGTCCAAAATATTGATGACATTTTCAAATAGCTGTTTGAAAATCAGTGTTGTGGTTTTCTACAGCAGTTGTATAAAAAAGATATGATTTCCATTAATTGCATTGTATATGCCAGTGCAGTTTTGTGGATCTTTATGAACGTTGTCTACAAAAGGTCTCTCTACTGAAGAGATAGAGACCAAATAAATAACAATACATCGAAATATCTCCAAATCAATTTAATAAGAGGCCAATTATAACAAAAATTTGGAATAATTAAGTGGTTTGTCACTCTGAGTAGTTTTACCCATAGCAATATCTTCCATCTGTAAGAATCAATAACGTTTCAGTTTTTTTCCTTTTATTTCATTCCATTAGGTCCCCTTACATATGTTATGTGATAATGTTACATTCATTCACAATACCCCATTTGACTCTGCTCCACGGTATGAATACAACATTTAAAGTGGGAGTCCTTTCATATTTATGTTGCTGTGCATTGTCATGCTGGGAAGTGAATCTTTTGACATTTTGGTGTAGTGATGTGTAGAATGAATTTATGTTCTATTTCAGAATTTTAAATTAATATATACAGGAAAGTTTCATCTTGTCAAAAAAAAAAAAAAGCTTCCATCTGTAGAAGACAAGTAGCTTCATCCTCCAGGAATTGTTTATTTGACACTCTTGATTGCTGAGGTGGGAGTTGATGACCTTTCTATTACCATATAACTGCCTGTCACTGGGACAGCCTCACATCCTTTCATGCTTTTGTTCATTAACCATGCTTCTATATCCTATTTAAACTTTGCACACTATTTTATCTTCCTTTACCCACTCAGTTTGGAGAAGTCAATTTTGGAATAGGAATTTCGTTTTACTTGGGATATCGCTTTGGGTACTTTAAGAAAGGACAATAATAGAGGCTTAAGCAGGATATGCATTTAATTCTCTCTCATCTAACAGTGTGAACCCTCCTTAATACCTGACTTTCATCTTCGATCTATAAGTGGCCATTTGTTCACATGCTGCTAACAAAAATGGGAAATAAGAAGGGGAACTCCTTTTCTTTTAAGTTTATGGCCAAGAAGTTGCACGTATCACTTCAGTTTTTATTGCATTGTCTACAACCTGATCATGTAAACATGCCTAGTAGCAAAGGGTACTGGGAAATATAGCCGTTAGCTGGGTGGACATATGCCCCATTAAACTTCTATTCCTAGAGAAAAAGAAGATGATAGATATAGAGAGAGAAAAGAAGGAAAAGTCTCTGCTATAGGTTTGCATCAATATTGGTATTTGGATTCCTTATTGAGAGAGATCAGTAAAGCACTTTATTAGGCAAAGAAAACTCTCTTTGAACTTAGTGCTTACATATCGGTTATGTGAGTTATCTAAAGAAAATGGAGTATTTTTCTCTTTCTGTAGTTCAAAATACAATATTATAGATCTTCTATATTTGTAAGTTCTATCCATGCTATGTTATTTTGTCTAAGAGAAAAAAAAGTGACTTTATTTTTATGAAGTATGATTTATTAAGGTTATTACGGATGTTCTTGTGTTTCTGATTTTTAATATTGTGTGTGATGTTACTGGTGAAAAATTGCTCACTTTTAGTTTTTTTCCTAATACTAATAGAGTCTATTAAAAAAATTATCTCATCGTATGTGTATCAGTGTGAAACTTAAAGAGTTATATCTCTTTGCCCATGAGAGAATCTCCTTTAAGTAAAGTAAAGGTAAGTGAGATAAAACTCTGTGTCTTATTCACAACAGATTGAGTTGTTTGGAAACAATTGGGATTTTTTTTAAAGACTCTAAAATTTTGGTATTTTTATTGAAATTAAAGCACATGTTACTGTCAATATTCAAAAATAGAGTTAGAACATCCACTGTAAAAAAAGACTTCTTCAAAAATACCTTCGTTTTGTATTGAAATCAATATAATGAATTACAACCATCATTTTTCTTCTTTTTTTTTTCTTTTTACAAAAATGAACATAAAATAATAGAAAATTTCAAAGTGTGTTACACGTGGTTAGAGTGTTATTTTGCAACAAATGTGTTTCAGTTGTGTATGTATATTTTTTTGGTGTGTGTGCTTGCAAATGCACACTGCATATGAAAAAATATTTTTAAATGTGGCTTAATAGTCAATAATAGAAAGTCAGTGCTGTACAGTGTAAAAACCCCAAAATATTAAATGCCTCTTTCCCATAGCATGCCCAACACCTGTCAGTAAGTAGCTGTTGAGTGAATTAAATAAGTATTGAATGACTGCAATGTTACAGGCACTGTGCTAAAATTAAAAATATAAATAAATCTGATTTAATCTTTAGCTTGATTTTAATTTCAGTCAGGAGAATTATAAGAGAGTCAAACGAAGCAATATTCATACAATTTGAGGAGTGAGAAGTGGTAGGGGTTGGCTGGGTCTGAATATAGTATTTCTTTTTTCTTTAAAATCCTTTATGTGATTATATTCTAGAACCACCATTCTAGATGACTGAAGAGTTGAATTCTTAGTTTTTAGTTTATATGAGCCCGTTTTCTTTCCCTTTCTTGATTGTCGATTTTCTGGTAGTTTACCTCTTGTATTCCCACAAAACATGGCAGTGTTGAAAAGGTAAAACAAGCATGCAATAGAAAGAAAATACACTAAGACACCCTCAGATAAATGGCAAGACTTTTTATATTCTTCTGACAGATATATATTTTTTTCTGTATGTTTGGTTTTAATACTCAAGAGAAAGAAAGGATTACAGGGGAAATGGCAGTAAAATCTATTATTATAGCCACAGTAGACACAAAGGGAGCAGAAACTGCGGAAAGATGTAGAGAGTTAACTGTCTCACAACCACATGCTTTACTTGTGTCTACTCCAAAGATTTTTTGAAGATTCATTTATCGCTATCACCATTCCCCTCCCTTAATGCTGCTGGACCACTGCTGTAGCCTCCTAACCAGTCTCCCTGGCCATAGTTATACACACAATAGAAATAGTAATCTTTATAAAATTTTATCTCGTCATGGCATTCTCTCATTAAGTTCCTCCCTCCTCCCCCACCACCATAGCTCCCTATTTTCTTCAGGATAGAAGAAGAACTCCTTAAAATAAGATTTGCAAGATTCTTTGTGATTTGGTCAAGAGCTTATGTTTCCTGGCACTTTAACCATTAAATTGTGTGTTTCAGCCATTTTGAACTGTGTCCAGTTTTACTTCATCTCAAATTTTTATCTCAATTTTTGGACATGGTGTTGCCTGGACCAAGAACTGTCATTATTTTCATACTTAAATTCTTCGCTTCCATGTCTTTTCTTTTTCTATTTAAGATAATTCTCTTATAATAATCAACTCCCTACCTTCACTCTTTAGCCTGGATAAATGAAGCCGTTCTCTTACTCTCAATTCTCAAACCATTATATTCTTGTTCCTTTTCTAGATGTCCACACTGGACTTTGTAATGTAGCACTTATTTCCCTGAATGTTTTATAATTGACTGGTTTACATCTTTGTTTTCACTGCTAGAAGTTAGACTCTTATAGGCTGAATACTCTGTCTGCCTTATTCATAGGTCTTCAGCGCTTAGCCATGTGCCTGGCATGTAGTAGGAACTCTATGAGGATTTTTTAATTGTTGATTTTTAATGCAATTGTTTTGAGTATTTACCAAAATAAATTGATAGGATGTTAAAACGTGTTACAATTTGGGTGGAGGTGGGTATTGTAACACTGACCAAATATGGGAGGAAATAGATGTTATGTTATTATAAGGTTCGTATTATACTACAGATAAAATAAACAAGTGGGAGTAATGATATTAATGATGGTGATATTAGTAGTAGTAGCAGCAATAGCTAAAATATTCCATGCTCAATTCTTTTTTTTCTCGATTTTTAATATAACCTATGCCATTAACTCTTAAAGTAGCCTTTGAAGTAATTAACTCTATTTTATGGATAAGAAAATTAAGATTAAGAAAGATCAAAGAAAACTAGTAAATGGCAAACAAAGAATAAGAGAATTTTGTAGAAAAGGTAGGAAAAATGCAAGCATCCATACTTCAGTATAAAAAGCTGTTAACAGACACAATTACTCAGAGCCAACAAGTTAACTCATGGCACCTGACTACACTGAGATGCCTACCTGAAGGATCCTGAACACAGTACCTCACACTTTGCAAGAATTAGTCTTTATATTTAACCTCACTTTTTGTTGCCACCAGTTGTTTTTTTTTTCAGTTACCATCAGAAAAGATTATTTTTGAAATGTGATGATTCCCAAATATTATAATAGCTGAAGAAGAGATAATTACAATTATAAAAATCCATTGAGAGATTGTGGTATTAAATTTGCTACAGTATGGCCTTTAGTTAAATCTCTTGTGCCTTCTTAGAGTCAGAATTCCTCTCTATAAAAGTTATTCTTAATTAACTTCTTAATCAGGAGTTTCTAATTTGTACACAATCAGATATACTTTACATTTATTTAGAACAAAATGCAATAAGTTTTTTAGCCCACCCTTTTTACTTCTGTCCACAGGTAAAAACTGAAGTTGTTTAGGGATTATGCACAATTCTGAATTGATTATTTTAAAATAATAAACCTGACTTAATTTTAATTTTAAAAAGGGCAAGAATATTTTGCCAATCCACTTTTTTAAAAATTTGTAATATTGTCTAATCTAGTGTCACTTATAAGTACTCAGTTATAATTGTGAGATAGCTTCCAAGAAATCAGAAGTGAGGGAAGTAGAATTCCAGCTGAGAGTTCATTAAATCATCACTTAATGAGCTCAAGCAAACCCCCCCAGAAAGAGATAAAATAGATGTAGGGCAATTATTCTTTGATCATATTAACATATCTATAGAAAGTACATCGTAATCTTCAGAATCAGGTAATAGGGACTGTTAACCTGTACAATTATAGGAAGAATATATATATGTATATATATATGTATATATATATATATATATACACATATATATACTGGTACTGTCTCTTTAAAAGCACCTGAATCAAAGGACCTGGATTCTTTGAGCCCATATTATGAAGATACAGGTTAATCCATTGTAAAGACCTGTAAATCTCCTTGTTCTGATTCCAAGTTCACCAAGCTGACATTGATTCCTAAATAGTTTGGTTATAGTAGGAGAATGCTAATCACATCATTAAGAGTAACCCTGGTCCTTGTAATGGTAATCTGTCACCCCAAATCACTATGCGTCTCTTAGTAATATGATAGTCTAATATGAAAAACTCTCATGTGAGGTAACACTCGTACAAACTGTAAATGTCTCAATTATTTTTAGTGGCTATCACTGCATTCAGAATAAGTCAAATTTTCTTAGTATGGCTTTCAACTGGCTATAATAGCTGTCCAAATTTACCACTTTAACCTTAAATCTACTACTGTATATGCCTCTTCGACCATCAGATATCTAGCCATTTCTCAAAAGTAACCTATACTCAGAGTTCTGGTCAAGATGGCTAAGTAAACACTGTACTCATCTCCTCCCATGACTAAGTAAACACTGTGCTCATCTCCTCCCATGACCACATTACAATTACAACTAAAATATACAAAAATCAACTTGGAGAACCCTCCAAAGACTAGACGAACAGAAGTCCTATAACTAAGGATATAAAGAAGCCACCTTGAGACAGGTAGAAGGGGCAGACACACAGAATGGATGGGTTCCACACCCACATATGGCAGTAGAGAATTGGAAGGGAAATCTCAGTTGCAGAGGCCCTCCTGAACCATGAGGGACCCCAGCTCCACACTGGGTTCTCCAGCTTGGAGCACCAATGCCAGCAAAAGGAGCCCCCATAACATGTGGCTATGAAAATCAGCGGGGATTCCATCCACCTGGGTGAGGTGGAAGGTGCTGGAAACTCAGACATTCTCTTAAAGAGCCAGCTCACAGACTTTCTCTCCCAGGCACTCACCCCGGGCTCTGGTGGAGGGACAATGCCTGTGGAGATACCAGAGACATACAGGGAGAGAATGAGTTGTGTGGCTACAGGGTGAGGGCTGGAGGGATAGCTGCCATTGTCCCTGTACTGAGACCACCTCCTGTGTAGCCAGAGGGCAGACACCACCTTACCTGTGTGGAGCCCTTTCCTCCCACAAGACCAAATCCGAATTTTCTTTGGCCTAGTGAGCCCTGCTCACTCCACCCTGGTGACTCCCTGGGGCTTCGCTTCATCCAACTTGTGCACCAAGGAGGATTTGGGGTGTCTGGGAGGCAGCTATTGTCAACCTATGCTGCAGTCTTTCTTGGACAGCTCTAAGGGGTCTGTGAGGCCCAGGCAGGTAGTGGCTGGCCTCGGTAGGCTTGGAGACTTGTGAAGCAGTCCCAGGCTCAACACTAATGCCAAATCTGAGTGACTCGCTGAGGCCCTGCCCACCCATCTCATAGGACTCCAGAGGCTGTTTGGGCAGCCTGCAGGCAGCCGACGTTGGCCTATATTGCAATGTTTCTTGGACAACTTTTGGGAGTTGGGACCCCGCCCCCCAGGCAGGCAGCAGCTGGCCGCTGTGTGCTCTGGGCCTTTTGTAGAGTGTCCTCAGAATCAGAATTGGCATCAGATCTGATCTTCACTAACCCATTGAACACCACTCACTCCACGCAGGTGACTCCTGAGACTCTGCCTCACACAACTTTTGTACTACTACCTGAGCCTCTGTTAGCAGCTGAGCCTTATGGATACTGGCAGGTGGTGGCAAGCCTCGAGGCTCCCTGGGCTTTTTGCTGAGCTGCCCAAACATGATACTGGTGATAGCTGGCCTCAATTTGCAGCATGGCCTATATCCCGCACCTCCAGGTTCAGCACAGGCAGATACCAACTTTGGATAACTTTGTGGTCTCTACCAGATAGCCCTGGACAAGTCACAGAAAGTGGATGACCTTTGCCTGCACAGGAGCCCCTTCCAAGAGGCCCCAGAACCAGCACACCTGATGGCCGGCTTCAAACCATAACAAAACACCATCTGATTAGCCCCACAAGTGGCACACCCAAAGGGTGCTCTCAGCAGACACCTGAGTCCACTGGAGTGATCCATCATCAGTACCTCCTCACAGTACCTTGTACACTCTGGTTGTGGCCTGTCCTCACAGCCAGTAAGCCTGAGGGTCAGTCGCACCCACTGATGTACCAGTAGCAATTAAGACTCAACTAACAACAAGAGGGCACATACAACCCACACAGAGATACAGCTGGATCATTTGGCTCAGGTGACCAGGGAGACTGTAACACTAGGCCAAACAGGACACCTACTATATAAGGCCACCCTGCCAAGATTGGGAGACGTAGCAGATCTACCTAACACATAGAAATAAACACAGAGAGACAGCAAAAATGAGAAAGTAAACATGTTTTGAATGAAAGAACAGGAGAAAAAAAAAAAGAACTAAACAAAATGGAGACAAGCAATCTATCAAATACAGAGTTCAAAACAATGGTTATAAGGATGCTTAAGGAACTTCAACAAAGACATAGCAAGCATAAGAAAAGGACCTAGAAATCATAAACAAGAACCAGTCAGAAATGATGAATACAAAAGCTGAAATGAAGAATATACTAAAAGGAATCAACAGCACATAGATGAAGTGGAGGACTGAATTAGTGATTTAGAAGACAAGATAGCAGAAAACACAATCAGAACAGCAAAAAGAAAAAATTAATGAAAATAGTTTAAGGGACCTCTGGGACAACATCAAGCAAAACAACATTCTCATCATAGGGGTACCAAAAGGAGAAAAGAGAGAGCAAAGGATTAAGAACTTATTTAAAAAATAATGACTGAAAATTTCCCTGACCTGGTGAAGGAAATAGATATACAAGTCCAGGAAGCACAGAGTCTTAAATAAGATGAAACCAAAGAGGCCAACTTCAAGACACATCATAATTAAAATGTCAAAGATTAAAGACAAAGGATCTTAAAAGCAGCAGAGAAAGGCAGTTAGTTACCTATAAGTGAGCCCCCATAAGACTGTCAGCTGATTTCTCAACAGCAACTTTGCAGGCCAGAAGGGATTGGCAGGAAGTATTCAAAGTGATAAAAAGCAAGGACCTACAGTGAAGACTACTCAGCCAGGCTACCATTTGAAATTGAAGGACAGATAAAGAGCTTCCCAGGCAAGAAAAAGCTGAAGAAATTCATCACCACTAAACCAGTATTACAAGAAATGTTAAAGAGACTTCTTTAAGAAGAAGGGAAAATGAACAAACAAACCAAAGAACATACATCTGATAATAAAATGACAATAACTACGTACCTATCAACAATCACTTAAATGTAAATTGGATTAAATGTTCCAATCAAAAGACATAGAGTAGCTGAATGGATAAAAAACAACATAGTATTGCAAGTTCAAGCCACAGCAATCATACGAGGAAAAGAAATTAAAAGCATCTAAATTAGAAAGGACGCATTATTTGCAGATGACATGATAATATATATATATAGAGAGAGAGAAAGAGAGAACCCTAAAGATTACACTGAAAAGCTATTAAAACTGGTAAATGAATTTACTAAAGTAGCAGGATACAAAATTAATATTCAGAAGTTCGTTGTATTTCTATACACCAATAATGAACTATCAGAAAGAGAAATTAAGAAAACAGTCTCATTTATAATTCATCAAACAAATAAATAAATAAAATGCCTAGGAATAAATTTAACCAAAGAGGTAAAAGACTTATATTCAGAAAAACATGAGACTTTGAAGAAAAATTGAAGAAGATACAAATGGAAGCATATACCATGCTCATGGATAGGAAAAATTTACCTCATTAAAATGTCCATACTACTCATTGCAATCTGTAGATTCAATGCAATATTATCAAAATAGCAATCACATTTTTCATAGAACTAGAGCAAATAATCTAAAAATTTATATGGAGCCACAAAAGACCCTGAATAGCAATCTCGAGAAAGAACAAATTTGGAGGTATACTGCCTAATATCAAACTATACTACAAGGCTATAGTAATCAAAACAGCATGGTATTGTTCTGTTGCATTGATCTATGTGTCTGCATAAAAGCAGACACATAGATCAATGGAACAGAATAGGAAACCCAGAAATAAATCCATGCTCGTATGGTCAGTTAATCTAATACAAAAAAGGCAAGAATATACAGTGAGATAAAGACAGTCTGTTCAATAAATTCTTTTGGGAAAACTGGACAGATACATGCAAAAAAAAGTAACTAGACTACCTTCTTATGCCATATACAAGAATAAACTAAAAATGGATTAGACTTAAATGTAAGTCCTGAAACTAAAACTCCTAGGAGAAAATGTAAACAGTAAACTCTCTGACATCGCTCTTCGTAATATTTTTTGTGATATGTCACCTTGGGTAAGAGAAACAAAAGAAAAAATAAACAAATGGGACTACATCAAACTAAAAAGTTTTTCCACAGCAAAGAAAACCATTAACAAATTGGAAAGACAACCTACCGAATGAGATAAGATATTTGCCAACGATACATCTGATAAGAGGTTAATATCCAAAATTTATAAAGAACTCTTGCAACTTAACACCAAAAAACAAAAAAACAAAAAAAACCCCAAAATAATCCAATTAAAAAATGGGCAGAGAATCAAAATAGACATTTCTTCAACAAGGACATACAGATGGCCAATAGACATATGAAAAGATGTTCAATGTCACTAATCATCAGAAAAATGCAAATTAAAACCACAATGAACTATCACCTCACATCTGTCAGAATGGGTATCATCAATAAGTCAATAAACAATTAGTGTTGGTGAGGCTTTGGAGAAAAGAGAACCTTCCTTTTGAACACTGTTGTTGGGATTGGAAATTAGTGCAGCCACTATGGAAAACAGTATGGAGGTTCCTCAAAAAATTAAATAGAGCTACCATATGACCCAGAAATTCCGCTTCTGGGTATTTATCCAAAGAAATACAAAATGCTAACTCAAAAAGATACATGTACTCCTATGTTCACTACAGTGCTATTTACAATAGCCAAGATATAGATGCAACCTACGTGCCCGTCAATAACTGATTGGATAAAGAAGAAGTACTACATATATACAATGGAATATTACTCAGCCATAAAAAATAATATCTTACCATTTGCAACAACATGGGTGGGCCTAGAAGATATTAATTACACTAAGTGAAATAAGTCAGACAGAAAAAGACAAATACCAAATGATCTTATTTATATGTGGAACCTAAAGAACAAAATAAACAAACATAAACGGACTCGTCTAGGCAGGGAACAAGCTGATGGTTGCCAGGTGGGATAGGAGTTTTGGCGGAGGGTGGTGAAAACGGTGAAGGGATTAAGAAGTACAAATTGGTAGTTACCATATAGTTATGGGGATGTAAAATAAAGCATAGAGAATATAGTTGATAATATGGTAATAACTATGCTTAGCTCCAGGTGGGTGCTAGACTTGTCAGGGGGAATCACTCTATAAATTATATGTCTAACCATTTTGCTATGCACCTGAAACTAGTATAAAATAATATTGAATGTCAACTGTAATTAAAAAGTCAAAGAAGTGGGGAAGAAGTAAAATGGAATAAATGTTCAAATTTTCCTCTATAAAACAAGTCTTGGGAATGTGGTGTATAATATAGAGAATATAGTCAATGATATTGTGATAGCGTTATACAGTGTCAGAGTGTTGCTGGACTTCTCATGGCAATCACTTGTTTAGGTGTATAAATGTTGAACAACTATGGTGTATACCTGAAACTAATACAATATTGTATGCTAGCTATATTTTAATAAAAAATTTTAAAAAGAAAATGTAAACTGTACTCTCCCACCATTAGACTTTGGCTCATGCTCTTTTTTTTTACTGAGAATATTTTTCAATCTGTCTACACTTGGTAAACTTGATACTTACAATATTCATCTCAAATGCCACTTTCTATATAAGGCTTTCATAGTCATCCTGTTGAGGTAAATGTTTAGTCTGTGTTCATACATAGGAAAATGTTTTCTATGTTATTTATAGGACTGCATATAGTTTTCCTTTATTATTTTTAGTGGTGTGCACATATCCACTCCCCCACGTCAAACATACTATATTAAAAAGCTATTAGTAGAGATTCGTTCTTTTTAATCTTTATATACTACAATTTCAGCATGTTTTGTGACATGTAGTAGAATGTGGATAACATCTTTGGAAGTAAAATAATTGGAAGAATAAAAAGAAAAGAGAAACAAAGGAAGAAATGAAGAACAATGTAATAACTTCTTGAGAAATTTAGAACTATACTTGACCATTTAGCCTTTTTAAGTTCATGGATCTTATATCTTTTTTTTTCTTTTTTTGACGAAATCGAAAGACATGTTTATGGTTTTGATTACCCACTCATAGGTAATGAATTTCAAATTCTAAATGTTATAGTTAATGTCATTCTTTCATTTATGCTTTATTATTACATCAAGCATTACATTGCTATGTTGAATATTAGGTATTTTCTTTGAACATTTTGGTAAAGGTAACATTTGCTTGAGAGTTTTTAATATCTATTGTATGATGAAAATGGTGATATAAGAAAATATTTTTAAGTGGCTTTTTTTGCTGATAGAATTCTTGAAATATTGCAGATTTTTGGTAAATATCTAGGAATTAATTAATTGTTGAGTTAATTATAAAATATATTTATTTTTTCCATATTACAGTCAAAAAGGAAGTAATTTATTCAGCAAGATTATTTTAAAATAGTCTACAGTCCATCTTGTTTTTACTAAATATTTTCTATAAAAGAATGTAAATTACATTTAAAAAATATTGAATAATTTTCAATTCTTTGGATTTCTTTTGATGGAGAAATGAAAGAATTTTTATTATATTTCTATAT
>NW_006442103.1:3287922-3304928 GCF_000325575.1 Pteropus alecto | reverse complement strand
ATCAAGAATGAAAATATATTTCACTTACACTAGTTGCTTAAATTAAAGGAGAAAAAAACTCGTTCTTTTTTCATCGTTCAAGCACCGTATATGTTTGTTAGTTGTTTCCAATGGCTTACTTAACTCTTACAAAGATAGTTGAAAAGAAAGTTGGAAAATTATTGGACCAACCAAAATGTTTTCTTTGAACTGCTGCTTGTGGCTGCCAGTTACATTTTCTTAAGGGTGAAAATTATCATTTGAACTTGGAAGGGTTATTATTGAACATATGCTATTGGCATCATGATGGGGCTTTTTAAAATATAGTCATCATCCTATGTTATAGTTTTGGGTTGTCTTCTAGAGGAAGAATGTTAATGTGGCAGAAAAACTTTAGAATAATTAATAAAATTAGAAGTCACTGAGGTAGTAGATATTGTCGTAGAAGAATTAAGAACACAATAGTACACCCTCCATCCCAATTCAATGAAGTTGAATCTGGAATTCACTACTACAATGAATACCTAAGTACAATACATCAGTGATTTTCAATTAGAGCTAGGAGGCATACTACTAGATAGCTTTATGCACAGTACAAATCACACAACTATGCTTATCTTACACTTTTGCAAAATGCTGTATACAAAAGTTGGTAAAATAAAGGACCTCATTACACACAAGGAAAGGAATTAATGAGAGGCTCGAGAAATGATATGAAAATGGCAGAGGCTGATGCAGGTTAGGGGAAACTAGGCAAAGTGCTATGTATGCTTTAGCTTATATTGTAGAAGTAATCTTCCCAAAGAATAAAAATGAGAAACTTTACAGGCTAATTTGCTTCTTATTTATCACTTATTTCCTATTTATCCAGGTTAGGCTATACCATCTTTGGCTACCAGCAGTAGACTACTATTCGTTTTCAGACATTTAAATATCTTCTTTGATGTTAAATGTTTAAAAGCAGTATGTTCTATAGCAAGACCATCACTTTTAAGAGCAGACTTCATTAAGATATTGTATTTTAAATAATGACTGTATTTTAGAAGCAATTCAATTGAAATTTATATTAAATCAATTTTTCTCCAGACACTGGCTTTGAATTATCTAAGGGGTGTCCAGCAAAATCATGTTGTTTTAAATTCCCCAAGGCTCTATCGTGTGACACAAATTTACTTAACTGAATAAATAGAAGTTAATGGGGGAGAACTTAGTTTGGTTAAATTACTCTTTCTCAATTTCTTAAACTCGTATAACTTGGTAATATTATTTAAGTTATATAAGGAATTGAGAAAATGGGAAAAACAATATGGCAGTCATGATTAATTTATACCCTGAATTCAACAACCCTTTAAAGTGCATTATTAAGCTTCTTTACTATGGACATTTAAGGAAAAAATTTTTTAAAACAATTTATTTATTTATTTATTATTTATTTACTTACTTATTTGTCTTCAAACATGTATGTGATCATCTGATTAACCATGCAGTGCCGCCTGGTATGCAAATGGAAAGAACATTTCATATCAGAGGCTCTGCTCACACCCTCCCCCATATGCAAACTTACAGAGCAGAAAGTTAACAGATTCTCACTTTGCTTGTGTTACTGAGATAAATTGTGCATTCAACTCTTAATTCATAAATTAAATTTGAAGAAGATATTGATATTTGGGTTAATCAAAGGTTATGTGAATACATCTAGTTTAGTGGAATCATATTTAATTGGAAAATTGCATCCTTGGATCTTTAAGTTTTTATTTTGTGTTTTCACTCTTTTTTATGTTTATTGAGCCTTAACATTTATGTTTCACTGATAAATTTATCAGTGCTGGAATAACATGTTTTAAAATTGACTGCTATTTTATTTCTCCGTGGTTAAGTTTCCTTTCTTTTGTTTTTCATAAAGACCATACCATAATCAGATGCTTTTCTTATATCTTTAACGTTATCATTAGCTGATCACATTTTAAAGTATACTTTTAAACTCTTGTCATATGTCTAGCACTATGCTAGGAATTATAGACTGCAAAATAAATTCAAAAGGTTATGAATTATTTAGAGAAACAATAAAACTACTTTAAGGCAGTTAGTAAATAAAAATTTTGTAAGTATGAATATAATAAATATATAGCTAAAGTTTTCAGATTATTCTTTGCATAAATTATTTTAATTCTCTCAAAGTAATTTTGGAAATATACTATTGATACCTCTAGTTCACATGTACATAAATTGTGTCTAAGAGATGTTAAGTAGCTTTCTCAGCATTAGGAAGAACCTGGATTTGAACAGAGGTCCCTTTGAATCTGAAGCCCTATTCTTAACTAATACTCTAAGATGACATTATTCATAAATAATGTTTTTAAAAAATCATAAATAGCCTTTTTAAAATTTAATTTTTATTGTGGTAAAATACACATAACATAAAATTTACTATCTTTACTATTTTATAAGTGCACAGTTAAGAGGCATTAAGAACATTCATATCGTTGTGCTACTGTCACCACCATTCATCCACAGAACTCTATTCATCTTGCAAAACTGAAATTCTGTGTCCAATAAATTCCCTATTCTTCCCTCCCCCCACCTGCTGGCAACCACCATTCTACTTCCTGTCTCTTATGAATTTGACTACTCCTGGTTCCTCATATAAGTGGAATCACATAGTATTTGTTCTTTTGTGCTGGCTTATTTCACTTAGAATAATGTCTTCAAGGTTGTAGCATGTGTCAGAATTTCCTTTATTGTTAAGGCTGAATAGTATCCCATTGTATATATTCACCGTATTTTGTTTATCTTTTCATTTGTCAAGGGATACTTCCTGCCTTTAGCTATTCTGAAAATACTGCTGTGAATATGGATATACAAATATTTCTTCAAGTCTCTATTTTCAGTTCTTTTTGGTATACCCACAAGTAGAATTGCTGGATTATATAGTAGTTCTATTATTAAATTTTTGAGATTTCTCTGTATGTTTTCCATATTGGCCACACCATTTTACATTTTCAGCAACAGTGCATAAAGATTTCAATTTCTCCACATTCTTGCCAACACTTGTTATTTTCTGGGTTGTTTTTGGGTTTTTTTTTTTTTTTTTTTTTAATAATACCCATTCTAATGGTTGTGAGGTGGTATATAGTGATTTTTAATACTTTTATTTGCATCCTACCCATTGCCAATAGAAACTTTCAGTGATAATATAGAGGTAATAAATGTTAAAATTATGTCGAGTAAGTACAGAATTAATCAACAGAATGGTTTAGCAAATAAGAACCTCTCAGCATAAATGAAACTGAGCTATCTTTTGTGATATTGTGAGGTCCTCAGTTGGGGTATATACCAAAAGGGTAAAGAGAGAGCGCCAAATTCAGCAAGATGATCTGTTTAAGAGGGGCAAATTGTGGAGAGGAATATTAAGTATCTTCTCTTTGAGCTTCTAAATAAAAAAAAAATGGTTTAAATGAGTTGGTAAATCTTTTCTATAAATAAACAGATAGTAAATTTTTTAGGTTTCATGGGTCATATGGTCTCTGTTGCAACTACTCAACTTTCTGCCTTTGTAGTGCAAACATAGCCATAGAAGAATATATGTGAACAAGTGAACATGGCTGTGGGTCAATAAAACTACTGTAGATGCAGAGCCAGATTTCACCAGCAACTGTAGATCATGGAATGATGTAAGAACATTAACTGTTTATATTTTCTTATAGTTGTGAGACAAGAGAATGCATATAAATCAAGTTAACTTTTTTTTTTGATATGACCTAACTTGTTTTGAGAATATGAACTTGCTTATAAACTGCTTTTAAGAACATCAATATAGGATCTATCTTTGAAGCAGAAGATATATTTATCACTGGTTATTTTGTACTAGTACTTTAAAATAGCCGGATTTAGGTGGTTCTCCACATTTTAGTGTTCACTAAAGCACCTGGTTTTCTCTCATTTTCTTTACTATTTTAGCAAATAGCTTATCTGAAAGGTATATCCAAAAAATATTTTCTTCCTGATGCTATGTTTACATTAATTTCTTAAAACATTACTAAAATAGGTAAACCTACTATTTTTGTTTCTCAGGTATGATGTTTTATCTTTTTATAGCAAATAAGTACATACTTGATTTCACAGTTAAAGAAAAATCAAAAACACATATGAATTAAATTTCAGGAATGAAGTGAGAGCTGAAAGTTATTCTCTATGAAATGATTGACAGTTCTAAAGATGTGATCTTCGAAATTGTGATTAAGTCTTAGTCTTACATTTTTCTCATCAATTTTTGATAAGAAACAAGAAAACATATACACACAATAAAAATCTTCTTTGCTTCTGGTCTAGAGCTTGATCTATAAAATCTTCATAGCTTTCCTTTCTACTTTATTGTTCTCTCTCTCAAATCTTCCTTATAAATTCTAACAATTATCACCTATTGATTCAGCCAGAAAGAACTATTCAGATCATGGCTCCTTTTATTCTGAGGGCTCAGAGAAGTAAACTGGATATTATTTTGAAATATATTCTTAAATTTTTATGCAGGTGTATGTATTATTTCAATATAAAAGATAAGATGTTTGTTTTATAGCAAAATTATGCAGGTGTATGTATTATTTCAATATAAAAGATAAGATGTTTGTTTTACAGCAAAGTTAAAAACCATAGGAAAAGTATTACCTATAAATGAATTAGAAATACATTTAACTAAATGCAGGATAAGAAAAAAACATTGTGAATAGTGACTACAATTTGTGATTTTTCTTAATTTTAAAGGTAATGAGATCAGGTAGAAATGCCTTTTTCTGTGCCACATGGTAGAGTAAAACATGTTTCAATTCAATATCTTAGATCTACTGTAAAATTTTATTGAATTCAAGACTGATTCATTCCATTTTTGTTTTGTCTGACTTAAACTGGATTCAAGTTTGCCTTTATGCTACTTGGGGAATAGAAAGTAAAACTAAAAACAAATGCTATGCTCACCAAGATTAATACGGAAAAATACTATTGTAATTTTTTAGAACATGTAATCAGTTATACTAATTACTAAAATGATATTTAAGTGTACAGACTAATGTTATTTTCCAAAGAATATCACTTTGACACAGTTAAACAAATTATTTGAGTTCTGTGTGTGTATGTTTTCCTCTGCTATGGACTGTAGAAATATTTGATTAATGGGGTACTCTAGGGTAAGTTGAATCCCTTACATGTCTGTCTTTTTTTCCCCATTCTATGTATTTTTGATAGCTATTGATCAGAATCTCTTGTGGGAAAATTATGGGCAATAATATGAGATCATATGGGAGACTGGAGAAGACTGAATAAGTCTCTAATAATTGGTCTGACAGTGAGGTTTCCTATTTGAGTGGTACAGGTTGTAATGTATTTGGCCCTAAGGTGATCTTAGGTTTGTCTGCAACTGTTTTTCCACTGTATTTAAATGTGTTATTTTTTTCCCCTATGTTTATGTATATTTGTGTGGATGGGTGTATACATATTATACATATACATACCTATACTATATGTTATGAAACCATCTCTCTTGGTTTGGGGAAGTTATTTGTTTGCAGCAGCAGAACAGAGAGGGAATTTGTTTTATCTTAATTCTCACCTTCCAGCTTTTTCTAGTCATCTTTCTAAGCAATGGAAGCTTGCAAAGGATAGAGTGAAGCAACATTCAAATTTGTAAAGACAACATAATCTTAAAGTTATTTTTATTCCATGTCCCCTCTCTTTTTATTTTTCTGTAGAAAGAGAATCAGAAGGCAGCCTAGGAGAAGCCATAGAAGAATATATGTGAACAAGTGAACATGGCTGTGGGTCAATAAAACTACTGTAGATGCAGAGCCAGATTTCACCAGCTTGTAGATTTTAAAAGTACCAAGACCTCTAAGAATAGGAAACAAAGGCATAGATTAAAAAAGATTTTGACTCAACATCATATTAAAAATTAATTTTGAATAGTTTTACATATAGCTGTATTTTTACTTAATTGTTCTGACACAGCCTTAAAATGCTATTTGAAAAAAATCTAATATTTATTAGTTATCTTTAGAATCCAACTCTGACACTACTGACAAAATATGAACAGACATGCACTTAAAGTATTAACAATACATGACCTTCATTCTCATAATTTTTATAATGCTAAGACTTTCACTTCCATGGTTACATTACTTCATTCACTTGTTCAGTCAGTAAATATCAAGTTCCTGGTAGGTGATTAATATGTCTTTGCCATCAAGATGCTTAGAATTTTGAGGGGAGATAGACATACAAACATTTCCTGATTGTTCCGTAGGTAACTACAGTGTTTCTTTCCCCCAGTATATAACACAGAGGCACAACATCTAAATATTTCACTCACTTACTTATATGCATTTGTATTTATTCACCTTAGACTTCCAGCCCCTGTAAAAAAAAAGACAAATTGGAGGCATGTAGCAGGGTGAAATATGAGGAGGACACCCAGATATAGGGAATATCATATATGATAGCTCCATATTGTTCCTGGAGCTTTCACTGCCAGGGGTGTGTGCTGACTGACAGGACCAAACAGATATAACAGAGTCAGATTGTGAGGCTGTTGCATGGTATACTCATGAGTTTAGTTTAGTTAGTGTGTTTTCTTTGTATTGCGGAAGATGAAACATTTTGACATTAGAGGTAAAAGATTAGAAAAATTGATTTGGTGGCACTGTGGAAATGGATTGGGAAAGGACAGAACCAGATACTGGGAAATTTTACAGTGTAGCTGTTGCAGTAATTCAGGTAAGAGAAAACTGAGGATCTGAAGTCGGGCCGTGAGAGCTAAGAGCAGGGAACAAGTATTAGGAAATGAGTAGATCTCAGCATCTGATTACATATGCTCAGTGAAGAATAGTAGTAAGAAGCAGCAGGTAGGTTAAGAATTTAAGGATTAGCTATGGCTACAAGTCAAGGATGTCATCAACATGTCTTTTGACCCGTTGGATGGTGGTGACAGTTTACCAGCTAAATAGCTTTGGGGCAGATTACGAGTTCTGATCTGACCTTTTATGTTCCAGATTCCTTTTGCTATCTTGGTGGAAAGATCCAATAATCCCTCAGGTGTACCTGATTAGGTCTGGCAATCAGGTGAGAAGTTTGTGGGCAGGAGATGTAGATTTAGTATTTGTTGATGTACACTCTAGCGGGAAAACTATAAACCTTGAAGCTAGTCAAATTCAGTCAGTATCTTATTCATGGTTGTTGGGAGTAATGGAAGTAATATAAAGTAACTTTTCGCTGAAATTGGCATATGAGAGGATTTTTAAATATGGCAGTCATTAATATTATCACCTTATAGTTATTATGTGATACCATGGCATTGATGAGGTTACATATCCATTCTTAATAACCACCCTAGGCGTCATGAGGAAACTAAGGTCCAGTGAAATTGTGTGACTCTCCACACTCAGTGTGATATTCAAACTTACTGCGATGAATATATTCTAATTCCATGTCTAAGAATATTATTTCAACATGACTTATTCATAATATATTTTTAGTTTTGTTATTGTTTCATCTTTCCTTTGATTACAGAATATATTAGATAACTCTCTATTGTTAAAGAGATCTTCTGTGGTAATAGAGAAAAAGTAAATTTAGCCCACAGGAAGATCGAACTTCTTTCAGCCCTATGTTTTAATGTTAGCTGTTGATGTGCCAATATAATTAAACATCACTGAACCGGGTTATTATTTGTTAAGAAGTTGATTTGGAAATACTAGATATGTGTCTTAAGTAGGTTCAGAATATTAAATAAGTGCATGAAATTATAACCCTTTTAAAGAAAATTTGTTATAATACATGTATTTTAGAAAAGAGATAAATTGAGAAAGAAAATATTTTCTTTTAAACAATATTATCTTAGGGTCCTTAAAAAAGCCAATTTATGTTAATCCTTATGAAGGATTAACATAAGATATTGTTATAAAATTTATTGATTTTTTTTCATAGAGACATGTTCATCATATAAAAGAGAGATGTGAATTCATCCCACTTTTCTTGGTAATCAATAAAATTCTCCTGCAAAAAATAAATTTCGGTTTTTCTAAAATTTGTTTCTCTTTAGGTTTGCTTCTTCTCTAGAACACTTCCTGGCTTTCTATATTTTCTATTTTATCAAAATATAGTATTAGTATATGACAACACTTTTAGAGATTCTTTTAATTTTACAACTATTAAATAGGTCACTAAAATTAACTTTTTGCCATCATCAGAGATAATATTGCATTCTCCTAATGTCTGGCAAGAAAATATGCCAGGCATTAGGGGATAAATTATAAATTATAGAACTGTAAACTCAATCCTCAAAGATTCTATAAGTTTCTATAACGAGGAATACTGAACATGTGGTTTCCATATGTTGATTGGTATAGAAAATAAAAAAGAGGATGAAAAATTTTAGGTAGGTCTTTGATCTCAGGGTTTATGTTTATCTTCTTAATGAAATTAATTTGCAATAATGAGTTGCATTAAACTCTATTAATATTTATTACCACACAAAATATATGTTAAATCAGCAGATTTTTTTAAACATTGGTAATTATTATACTAAATTCATTTCCCCCTAACATTGTAACTTTTTAGAATTCTGGCACGATATATAATATTTAACAATGGCATTCATTAAATATGTTCAATTCTTTTTAATTACACTGATTTTATTTCTATTAAAAAAGAACTAATTCTCAAAAAGTGCTCAAACCAGCTATTAAGAGCACATACTTTTTAGCTGTAAAGTGGTGTACACTTTTCCTAGCAAATTGGCTTTTGGAGAGTTCCTTTTTTTTTATATTGGGATGCTAAAGGTTTCTGGGAACTTGTGGAGATTCTTACCGTGTTTCTTTCTCGTCATTCCACTGACCAGGGTAGTGAGTGGTAGGACACAGAACAGTTAAACACTTTCACATGGTAAATATCAAATTTGGCATTAGCTATCAATTGCTAAGAATTTTGCCAAAATCTTTTGAATGCCTACTGTGATATGTTAGGAGCTTTGTGTCAATGATCTCACTGGCTCTTTTTTATACCACATCATAATCCCAGGGAGCAGGTATTCTTTTTAATGCTGAAGAGACTGTATCTAGGGTGAGTAAATGGCTTGCCTAAGGCCACCAAGGCTCTCAAGAACAAAACTGAAGTCCAGACTTTGTGGTTTTCCCATCATTCCACAGCAAACCTTGTAGTAATCGTGGGGAAGTAAAGTGTGGTACAATGGCTTAAGGGAAGAAGAGAGGTGAGAAAATTACTGTTGTCTTGTTTTAATAGAGAAATTTGAATACATTTTATGGCAAGGTATAGAAGTGTATGAAAAACAAAAGTTTGAAATGATATTTAAGGGGGAGATGAGGGGAAGAATAAAAAGTGATTAGAAAAGAAAAGCATAAGCAGATATGTTAGTTTTTGAAAGTCTTAAGGATACTTTTTCCTCATTGATAGAGAAATTGTTTGGTGAAGATGGAAAGAATTTTAATGTGAGACATGTCAGCCAAGTGAATTCACTTTGCTTTGGAGGGCAAGAATTGGAGGAAAGAGAAAAAAGAGGGAACCTTATCTCCAGGAATGCACATAACAAAAATGCTAAGTAGAGAGAAAAAACTGCAGAATAAAGTAGAAAAATATAGACAAAACCATTCAATTGTTACTTTACTAATTTTACATTCATAGTAGGTCTTAATATCAGTTTGCTTTTATGGGAAAAAATAATAAAATAAAGCATTTTATTATAACAGAGGGAACAAGAGGGACAATACCTTTATTGAACATTAGTTTTATTAGTTTTTTTTTTTTTGGCAATTAAAACAAAAGTAATATCTCTTGAACTTCTTGCAATGAAATTAATGATTATTTACTAAATGAATATACTAAGAGACCTCCGAAATTATTATCTCTTTAATCATGTAAAAAATAAAACCAACAAACAAAGCCAATTTGAGCCAGTTTATCCAGCTATTAGTTATACTTGAGTTGTAATTGATTACTTTGCAAAGGAGTTAATTCTATCAGGTCATTAAATAACCTCACTAGTACATTATTATGACAAATATTATTTGCAAAAATACAGGAACAGAAGCATTTTAGCAAATTTTGGTCCTTAGCAACAACCTGCTTAACTATAGTGATAAAATCAACCACCATGCCATTAGAGACTATAATTAAGAAAAATGTAGGGCATATTAGAAGTTGAAATTTGAAGAAAATTTCATCTTTAAGCATATCATGCTATGTTACTACAGCTTTGTAGGCCGGACTTATGTGAAAATTGGATGACCATATGAATGAATATATAATACTCATGTATGATGAGGTGGAAGTGGAAGAAATGAAGTTGAATGAGAAAAAGAGACACTGAACAAAATAACTATATGAGAAATTTGGTGAAGAACAACCTAATTTAGCGTTCATTAAAAACTTTGAGTTCTTACACTTATGTGTATGTATTTCACTTTTAGATATTCTAGGACAACTACATAGTATGACATGATTGAAAAAAATAGCAAGTTGAAAGTCTTATTTGCTCATTTGAGAAGAGAGGTAATTCATTCTGAGCTAAGCCTTTAGGCCAATAGTTTAGTTAAAGGAAAAAAGTGAGTTCTGATTTCTGCCAAAGACTTAATTAGCCATATATTAAAGAACAATGGTTCAATATACATGGTGTGGAAAATACTTCTCATTATGGATTGATCTTTTTAAACTATATATTCAGAGAAACAGATAACCAAAAAATTTCCATCACTGACTATGTGAAGCAGATATCACCCACATACCCATGCACAAATTGTATTACATAATATAGAAATAATCATTGGAATCTTTCTCCAAATCTCGAGTGCCAATTTACAAGCAGCCTGTTTGGACATATCTAGTTACATCAAAATTGTATATTCACTCCATAAACATTTCCCATGATCTATACTAGGAATAAAAACCTTCTAGATCTTTAACATTTCCAGTGATCTTTAAAATTTCCAGTCTAATCATCACCTGGGTTCAGAGTTATAGAGGCAGTAAAGGTTAGGAGCAGGGAGTTCCCAGATTAAACAGAAGTGAATTTAAATCCCACTGCATTTCTTACTAGCTGTGTGCCCCTGAGTAAGTTATTTAACTACTCACTGTTTAGGTTTCCTTATCTTTTAAGTGGAGATGATAATTTACCTCACAGGGATCACTCTGATGATTCAGTTATTTTAGTATAACAAGGATTCTGTGGCTATTAGTATAATTTCATTAAAATTATAGATTTCCCTTAGAAGAAATCTCTGTGACCATTAGATAAGTTAAGAAAACTTTTACATAAGAAAACAAAAAATGAAAATTAAAACTTGAGACATAAATTATACTTCATCAAAATTAAAAACTCTTCAAATAAAATGGCAAGTCATAGATTGGGAGAAAATATTCACTATATATGTATATATATACACACACACATCTGACAAAGGTATTTGTATATTTCAGAATATGCAAAGAATTCTTTACAATATATAAGATAATCCAATTTTAAGAATGGATCAAACGATTTAAACAGATAAACGAATAAAAATATCCAATAAACACATGGCATGCTCAACATCATTAGTCCTTAGAGAAATGCAAATTAAAACCACAAAGAACAACCATTTCAACCTACTAGAATGACTAAAGCTAAAAAGATGAATAATACCAAAGATTGGCAAGGGTATGAAGCACCTGGAACTTTCATACATTGCTGGTTAAAGCATACAACGTACTTTGGAAAATAGTTAAGTAACTTTTTATGTATTTAAACATACACCTACTTTGTGATGCTTTGATGCCACTTCTAGATATTTAACCAAGAGAAATATAAAACCATACCCACAAAGACTCCTATTTGAAAATTCCTGTTATCCAAAAAAATGGAAACAAACAAAAACATAAATGCCCATCGATGGATGAATTGATTAAACAAACTCTGGTATGTTTACTCAATGGAATACTACAACTTGGCAACAAAAAGGAATGAACTATTGATACATATGACAACACGGATAAGTCTTCTTGTGTTGAACTTCCTGAGGTTCAAAGTCTCACTGGGTGCAAAGCAACATAGTTACAACACAGTGTGGTGATGTATGTAGTGAAGGAGAGCTGTCCAGAGTCTTGTGGAAGCACAGTGGGGATGACCAATGTTATGCATGATGCTGGTGACATTAAGTGTAAGAACATTTATTGGGCTGGGGGAAAGGAGTCACAGAAACTTATTAGAAATGGCATCTTTACTGAGTTGAAAGAATAATTGGGAGTTAGCAGGAAAAGAGAAATTGGAAGAAAGGGGTCATTCCTGACAGAGGGCCCAAGAAAGGAAGTTTTCAGGGAACTAGCATGATAAATCCCAAGTAGGTGAGGTTTCTGGAGTGTGTGAATCTCTCTTGTGTCTGTGGGCTAGCGAATCAGGCAAGAAACAGGTCACAGAGGGCCTACTACCATGCTGAAGAACTCAGACTGGTATTCTATTGAATATGAAAAGCGATCGAAAGGTTTTAAGCAGCAGTCTCTCTGGATAGGGTAGCAAGACTGGACACGTGGAGGCAAGCTGGGCAGCTCTTAAACAATGACGGTAAGAGATGATTAGAGCTTGAACTTGGGTAAAGTGTGAATTAAATAATTGATATTTAGGTCTAAATGCTTAGGTCTTTTTCCTTATGACTTAAAATCGGGAACCTTAATAGGAACATTGGAAAATAAATGACCACTTAAAAAGTAGCTTTTAGAATTATACAGTCTTTTATTCCTAAATTTCTGTATTTTAGAGTTTTTAATGTATTAATCTCTATGTACATAGGATAAAACCTCACATTACCATGAAAGTCAAAATCATTATTTTCAACCAATAAAGCTATATAATCCAGAATAGGCATTATTGAAATTATATACTTTGATTAGCATTTGCTCGTTACATAAGATTATCCCTATAATTGGTTTCAAAGTATTTTCTCATATTTATCTCCTTGAATATTAAAGCTCATTAGTAAATGTATATTTAGATATGTGGAGAAGATTAATTTATAAAACTGAAAGTAAACATAACTAATTGAAATGCTTAATAGAGCATTAACAAGAATTGAATTCTGGTATAACCAAACAAAATATTTTCTTGATCTTGTTCTTGTAGTTTATTTGATACAAACTGCAGGCACTATCTGTAGAATAAAACTGATAGAATCTTATGAATAAGAACAAGCAACTGAATAATTTCTTTAAGTGTGGTCCTATAGGTATATTTCAATAATTAGCTGGTCTTAAAAATTTTTAACTTTTCACGTGAAACTCAAGAGCATAACTGTATATGTTTTAACAGTTATTCAGGAATGATTCTACTTAGTCAATTTTTATACTTAGATGAGCTGGAGAATGGTTATCTGAATAGATGATATGAGAAGAATTTATGAAACAAATAGTCTTCAATTCCCTATTAGTTACATAATAAATACATTTCTGATTAGAATATATTATGGATGTTAACTTACCAGTTATCTGATACCACTATTAAGAGAAAAATGCAATGTAAACTGATTTTTCTGGACACCTGCTATTCCTTTGTTAAGGAAACATCTTTAATCAGATTGTATCTGTGACCACCACAAGATGGATAGTTGTTCATTTATATACAATTATTAAAAATAAAAGCAATTGCTTCCTCAGTAATGACAATAGGATATGATGTCATTCATTGATTGACAGGAGCCCTAACAGTGTCAAAAAATAATTTTGTTTTTTTTTTTTTTTTTTTACATTTTCTTATATAAAACACCAGCAACTTTAAAAACCACAAGAATGTGGCAACCTATGGGCAGGACTACATACGTTAGAATTTAGAAATTTATTTTAAAAATACAAATTTCAATACTCTGGGAAATACATACATATAGAAAGCCATAGCAGATTTCATCTGTTCTATGTCTGGCTAGTTGAACAGTGAAGGTGCTAAAGAATACCGTTATGCAACAGGCTTAAGAAATTACAACTGAATTTTAAATCAAGCTCAAGCTCATTCTTGGAATATAGATCAAAGAAAGAAAAGTCACACCTACAAATAAATTTTCTAGTTCTATTCAGTCTTTTGAAAAGAAACTAGAAAAGTTCTCAGTATTAACACAAAGTAAGATATGGAAATTCTTATTTTTTATAATTAGTTCGGTGAGACTTCCGTTTGAAATGTCAAGCTGAATACAAGCATATCCTTCTATCCTGTGCTGCATTGCCACTAAAATGAAAGCAACAGGATGTTTCAAATGTCATTAGCCCGAAAGGAAAAAGAAATAGGAGAGGAAAACACTAAATCCTGAACTAGACCCAAGAAGTCTCATAATGTACACTTTTGAATGTATTTAAAGTTTCAAGATTAATAACACCAAGTAGCTGTGGCGGAAGGGATGTGTCAAAAGTCTGTTAAATAATAGCTGGATGTCTTGATTTCCTCGTCCACTTTGAATAGCTCAAGAACCCCATTTGTTCAATGGAGAGAGTAAACCCAGGGCCTAGACTGGAGGACACAAGGCAGAAGAGAAAAGAAAGGGATAATTGAATTTATGCATGCTAAAAATTGAGTACCTTATTCTCCCTTCTCTGACGTGGCTTCCAGAACAGATGCTTTGTAAGTAGATAGTTGGATATGGTTGTTTGTTGCATAAGATGTGTAGTTATGACTTGTAATGAGATCAATAGCTAATGGAAAAATGGTACATTTAGATTTATAAGAAAAATAGGTATACCATAAAGTGAGAGCTCAAGAGATGTCATTATTTAGAAAAATCCCTGCAATCTTCTAAGTCCTTATTCTTACAGAAGAAATAATGTTCTTTAGCAATCAAAGTTTATTAAAAATTAAACAGGAAAATGTGTACTTATTTTGAGTTTTAGAAGCATGCTAACCCCTTTTCAACTTAATTTTCCTCCAAACAATGACAGCTAGAAATACTGAAAACTCACTATTTCTATTAATTGGCTCACACCACCAGGTAACACAATTCCATTCACATTTATACCAAATTTGTACCATTTTTAGAGTTTTTGTTTCCTTAAGTGGGGGGACATGCCAGTGCTTTTGTGTATTCATGTGTATGTGTTATACTCATTTGATTGCTTTTCCTATAAGAAGAATATTAAGTATTTTAACTTTTTTATTAAGTCCCAAATTTTTATTTTCCTTGTCCAAGCTGAATTTTAGAAATCAACTTGTTTAAAGAAAAGCAAAACCAAACTATAAAACTCGGTGAGAGATTACTGCTATCACTTTGGAGCTGGGAGGGCTGGATGTGTTTCAGCAGGCAGCACTGAAAGTAACTCAACAAAAGCATCTTCCGAGAGCCAAAACAGCAGTCAAAATGTGTCTCGCTCTGTTTGAGGCTTAACAGAATAGTGGAGCTGAACTTCAGAGAGACCATGTCCGAGCCTCTAAAGAAAAAGTGATACATACTATTTTGTGAAAAAGCTGAGCAGTAATTTTAAATATCAAATCTGTGACACTTCATTGTGGCATCAGAGGATTTTATTCTCAAGATGCTTCATTGCAGAATTAATTATCAAGATTTCCTTCTTAGGAAATGCAAAGGTTCAAGTATGTTTGTGTATATTCGAGTAGGTCACAACAGATAGAAAATATTTTTCTGGTTGTAGTCCATATTGATTTTGATCGATTATTTTTTAAGTTATTTTTATAATTTGCCATTTAATAGTTGTTTTTCTTTTTATAAAAAATATTTCCGATAAATAGGACAATGTATTCTTTCTAAAGGTATGCATTTGCTGCTCAGGTCAAATACTACACATAAGGAAATACATCTTCTGAAAAATCACTATTGAACATTGTCTATTATATTGGTCAGTAAATTTTATATGTCGATTGGTGTCATAAAATTCCTTAATGAATTTTGTGATAGGAAAATTGTTTGTCTCTCTTGATAAATTGGTAAACTTTCTTTCATCAGATATTGATATGTAGGTAATTTATAATAATTTTATTTTAACTCCATTGCCAGGAAGCTCAGAGTTAATTTTAATATTCAATCATTATAATTATCCAACTATTAACACATTATGGAAGCAGGAGAGTATGTATTATAGCTATGTATCCTGTAACCTATTTGGTCCTATACAAATTTAGGAATGGCATCTCTACTTACATCATTAATTTTTGAGATCGTTGGGTTAGTTGAGGTAAGATGGGGGTTGTAACTATAGACACCTTGGTAAGTTATCGTATTCATATATCTAGAGTACATGGACATTATTGATCACTGCAATATGTTAAATAGATTGTTAGACTTAAATATAAGTCTGATTCTGATTTCTCTCTTCAAACACTTCTAAACCCAACATACAATTCCACAACCAGAGGCTTATTATTTAGCATAAGGACAATACCTTATGCTTATCCTTAGTATTAAATGCATATGTCTCTGGGAAGAATAAAATTTTAGCACTATTACTCATTTAAAACCTTATACAAAAGTATTTCAGATCCTTTCCTATAAAGAGGTAAAAGAATGAGATTGAACGATAGAGAAAGAAGGAAGTTTACCTCATGAAAATATAAAGACAAGAAAATATTGAGGTAAAATAAGAAATTGAAGTTCTTACCACCAGACAACTTTTACCTATTTCCATTATTTTATTCAATTATTTGTCATAATTTTAACAATTATTATTGGTCCAGGCATTATTTTAGTCATTGGGGATGCAATGATTAATTTAGGCATACTCCTTTCCCAGAGAAGCTCATCAATTTTTAAGGAAAAAATAATTACTAAGGTACAAAGGGAAAAGAGATCTCTTAATGATGATCAAGAAGGCTGAAACCTTAACCTTGTAGAGTAGGATTTTGTTAGAGAAGTAGAAACAAGTCTATTACTGTAAGATAAGATAGTGCCCACCATAACGCAGAGACCTGAAGGAACGGAATGAATTTGAAAACATGACAAATATGGTATGGTATATTCCTAAGATGCATGCTGAGGGATGAGAAAGTAAATGACCCTAAATGAAGAATGAGA
>NW_006442103.1:3284820-3287775 GCF_000325575.1 Pteropus alecto | reverse complement strand
AAACCGTTACAGGTCATGTATGTGAGATTAGGACATTTATGGAATTTGTACTTTTCCCAAGGGCAGTGGAGAGGCATCTGAATTTCTGGATTGGTATCATCAGGATGCTTACTGCCTTAGACCTTCATGCTCAGGAGCATCACCATACAAAAATATTGCAATGGTACTGTTTCTGTCTTTTTTGCCCCCAAATTAATATTCTGTAGGGTTAGCTGAGACCTGAGTGAAATCATGGTATGGTAAAGTGCTTTTCATGTAGCTTTTCTTATTGACTTTGGATCCCTCAGATCCTGATCTGGAAAATGATCTTGCAAAAATTTATATAATTTTAAAAACGAATTTACTGGGAGAGGGCTATATCAATATGTATAGCTTTTAGCACTATACCTTAATGGGAGAGAGTTTCTGAATAATCACTAATGATACCAATTCATAATGATGAAATGACATATTTATAAAACATTTTCTTTATGTTTAATTGCATGGTAATCTTCAGTTCATTAACTCATTGTAAGATAAGATTCTGAAGTAATTGTTAGCTTTGAATTCTTATTGTTCAGGATTTGTTAGTTAGAGGATGAAAAACACAAAACAGTGTTTTCGAAGAGAAAATAAAAGTGGTTGCTGAAATTCTTTCTTTTGCAGTTCCTGTATTATTGGATTATTTTAAGTCAATAAAGAAATGCAGTTTACATCAGTTGTCTTTTCTTTAGGTCATAAGGATGAGTCTCTAGTGACTCATCATCCATATGATCATCTGTGATACCTTGTATTACAAGTTGATTCATTTTCTGTAATACATTTCCTTAGAGAAGAAAAAAATGAAAAAGATTTTACATTTGTCTCTAACTTTGTTTTGATTTCTTTTTGTGGGTTTAAAAATTACTGTAGGTAGACAAATTGTCCTTCATTGTCTTCTGAAATAAATAGCTCAAGCAAAATTTTAAAAAAGCATAGTTCTCCATGTGTGTTCTAGAAATTCCATATGTTAAGTAGAAACACAACTTAACACTATAAATTTATTATTTTTGTGGATATAATTTTAAACGGTTATTATGAATGCATTTATTTGCCATTTTAGATATACTGTTTGATTTAGCTAAAGATAAAGCAGTGGAATTCAAAAAATATACCATTTAGGACTTTTGCTGTAAAATCTATTACACTGTAGGAGTTTTCACATTTCTAAAACCCAAGCAGAAAGTACTGTGGGGTCGGGGACTAACCAGTGAATGAAAGTCAGAACTCAGAATGAAGTGCCTTTGCTGTTTAATACTGGGCACTGATAGAAACTGATAATGTTTGATTAATGAACGGCAGCCTTGCAGCAGGTGAAAACATCTGCAAGGAGTGATTTATTATTTCAAAGGTATTGGAAGCTTGCGGTATCTTGCAGATTTAAGTATGTGTGCCTGAATAAAATAAATGAGATGCAACATGTGAAAAATGAAAACACATTACTTGTAAAGGATGTGTCACAAGCAGGGTATTTTTGTTCAACTACACTTTGTCATGGGGACTTTTAATGCTGTTCTGAATACAAATCATTTAACTGGTTCATAAAATCGCCTCAGTTGGAATTCTTGCATCTATCATCCAAGACGTAAATGAGGGTTAAACCTAATGTGGTGTAACATCCCCTAAATCTTCAAATTTTGCATCATATACAACTATTAAAATTGCACATATGTTTCATGTATAAAGATGAATAAATTGTAGATACTTAAAACAACAGTCAGTCCCCAAAGAGAAACAAGGTTTGAAGTCTTGAGATCTTAATTGAACACTAATCAACTACTCAAAGTTAAGGATTTTCACTGCAACTATTATGGTTAGACATTTGAATAATCTATCATTTTATGATTGAACAATTTTTAGTTAGGTGACGTTATATGATAAATAATATAATGCAATGGAGAGAACAGTACTATTTTAAGTCTTGCTATTGGAGCTCTAGTGTGTGTGTGTGTGTTTAGTGCATACGTGTATAAACACCTTGAATCATTCACCATTGCTTAGGTAAAAGTCATACCTTTTCTATAAATGTAGTTGTAGTTACCTTATATTTCACATATACTATATAATTATTTACAGAAAGTAAGATTTAAAATTCTTTCAAGTTACTAGTAACCTGATAATAGTCATAATGGGTTAAACTCAGCAAAAAACAATGTGAAAATAACTTTGGAAAGATAAGAGTTATGCCACTAATTTCTTCTTTTGTGGTTTGTGAGTTGTATCTGCTTGTTCAACTCACCCATACAAGGCATGTTTGCAAAGTTGGGTGTTGTAACTATGAGGAAACCCGTCTTCAGATCAACAGGATTGAAAAACAAACTGTAATCACCATCATAAGCAAACTAAATTCTATGAAAGAAAATCTGTGTTTAAAAATAGTGTGAAACTTTAAAATTGCATGTGTAATTCTTAATGAATCAGAAACTGAAGTAGAGCAAGGTTTGTGCATTCTTTTTGACCGTGGTAGCCTTAGGACTGAGCATAAACTAAATCCTTACCAAATATTTTGTTGAATGATACAATAAATGATAAAATCAGTAAAGGAAATATTTATGGAAATTTCTTCATTTATTTAACAGAGTATTGAAGAACCTGCTTTATGCCAGGCAATAGGCTGTGCCTGGAAATATAATGTTGAAGAGAACAGATATAGTCCCGGCTCTGAAGGAGTGCTTAGGCTTGTGGGAATCAGATGTTAAATACATCACATATCACATAGTAAAATAATTTGAAAAGCAATACAAAGGAGGCTATGAGGTCGCATTCCAAGGAGCCCTCTCCTGAGTGAGAGAAAAGACAGGAATCCTTCCAGCTAAGCTTGGAGAGAACAAAGAAGGGGACCAGTGGCAAGGGATGCTAGGTAGGTAGCTGGGTTGGGAAGTAAATGATCAGATTTGTATTTTAAAGGAATCACCTTGGCAATTGTATGGAGGGAAG